>NC_138585.1:19601756-19984256 GCF_964289735.1 Phaethon aethereus | reverse complement strand
ATTTTGGAATACTTTAAAAAAAAGAAAAAGGAAAAACAGTTGACATCAGTGTGGAGTTTAAATTTGCCCTGTAATAACTTTATGGTAGTTCTTTGTTTAAAAAGGTAGCTTTTAGCAGATTTTAGTTAGTTTTACATTGATTAATGAAAAAGGAAACTTTGTTAATCTGTAGAGAAAACACCTGCCTTTTGTCCAATCTGTATAGATGGATGAACACCGATCACTAACGCAAAAGGATGCAACAGACATTCATATTGTTTCAGAGATGTATATAATGCTTCCATATTTTAATTAGATTCTGATTTCATTTTATAAATATTCTAGATGCATCTGTATTAGATCAACACTAATAAAAACAGTGATTTTTACATTAATTAGAAGAGTTAGGGAAAATTAAGATGGGAGGGCTTATGAATCAGAAGCATTACATTACTATATGTACGCATCCGTAGATGACATGTCACTGAGGCACCATTGTATTTTTAATTACTCTATTTACTGATAAAAGAAAAATGCACACTGAAGTTCTAGTATCTTTAGACTACTAAAACCATAACTTTTGCATTTTTACTGGCCATGAAATTATAGAAGTTAAAACAGAATCATAGTTTTGGAGGATATTGAAATGATACGATTTTAAATCCTCTACATCTACCTCTTGACATATCACAATTTATTCAGTTTACTCCAAAAATGTTACTGTAAATCTCTCAAGTTTATAGGTGATAAAATAGTTTCTTGTAAATGCACACAGAAGTATACACATATGCACATTTGGGGACCACAAATATTTTTAAAATTGGACCTAAAACTGGAACAATCTTAAAAGAATTTTATTTGTTTTATCTATTGATTGCGGGGGGTGAAAGTAGACTGAATATTAGGTTAAACAACAGTAATGACCTATTTTCTCTTCTGTCTAGAATTACATCATGATATTCTACTGCTCCCTGCATTTTTTTAATTCCTATTTACTGTATATGTAATGGGAATACACAAGTGTGCTGACAGCTTTTTTTTTTTAATTGTTGTGCAATTGTTTAATTATAATTTTAATAAAAAATTATCTTGATTTAAAGTACAAAATCTAGCTGCTGTTGTGCAGCTACAGGTAGGCTAACTGGGCAAACATTTTAATAGAAGTTAGTGAAAGAAAGTACATGCAAACAATATGGGATATAAATCATATTAAATGTGCTGGGTCAGTTGGGTTTAGAGACTCTTATCTGCAGGTCTGTATTTCCCATTTTCCTTTGCATAACTGGACATACATAACTGGACATACACCAGTTGCATGTTACTTTCTCAGTAATCAGTAAGCCTCCTTTTATACATTAGTTTCTATAAATCAGATACCCAGAAAATGTATTTTAAATGTTTTTGCATTCAAACTTTGTGGTTTTGCATTCTCTTCTTTTCTGGAAAAGCGAATATGTCATATGCATCATGCCAGCATTCATTTTCAATAAAAAGAGAATCAGTTCATAATATGGGTGGAGGGATTGTTTTGTCATACAGCTCATGGTATACAAACTGTAATATCCTATTAGTGATGTCTAGTTAAGTTTGAGTTTGGGCTTGCCTATTAATGGATTGCAGCCCACCAACAACATTTATAAAAATAAAAAATTATTTTGCTGTGAACTCTGGAGCTTTATATGCTTCACAATATTTACTTTTAATCTGTGTTGTTTTTATAGTACACTCTTTAGAGTCAAAGACAATCTATGTCAATATAAACATATAGGTGTGTGTTGAGAAATTTTTGTTTGAAAATGAAGAAATACCACAAATTAAAATCTTTGAAGATATCTTGAGTAATTAAATTCCCATACTTATATAATCTATTTTTGCAACACTTAATTTATATGTTTTTGAGTAATTAAAATGTGTATGTCCTTTGTAACATTATTTTATCAAGTGTATTCAAAGAAACAGAAGCTTTAAACTTACAGCTATTCTAACTGGGGAAATTAATTTACAGTGTTTCATATGTCAATAAGTATAGACTACTTTTGGTTGTCTCTCTATTTGATGCTAAATATACCCATACTTAAAAACTGCATCCTAGTAAGCGCAGCATCAATGAACTGATATGTTGATACCGTCACTATAGAGCTAAAGAAACACCATCTATAAATTTAGAGGATGGTCAGTGACATCAGTATTAACTGAGAGATGAATTTGGTCCTGTCTTGATATAGCAGTTATATCACTGGCTGTAGCTGCTCAGCTCTGTACTGAATACGGATGTCAGTTATTTACCATCAGTCCAGTGCATTTTTAGTAAATTCTGTTTTCCTAGTGATCACTTACCAAATGATTTCTCTTCATTCCTTTTGCTTGAAGAAGAATGTAGTCTGTCCTGTATGTTATCACTTTCCAACTCTGAAACTGAGATGGGGAGGGAAGGGAAAAGGAGCACCACACTATTAATATAATATTTGCTACTGCGCTGATTTTGCATTATCTCCTACTGAGCAAAGCGTGGAGTAGCATTAGTGTTGCCTTGTCTGCTCATCACTTTGGCGAGAGGAAGATTCCTCAATAGCAGACTATGCTGCATATGTCAGGAAGTTAAAAATACTCCACAGTTCTAAACCTCTATTTCAGATTTTTTTTTTCTCTAACCAACCAGGATCAGACTCTCCATCAAATGGCACTTAGAAATACCACTCACTGCAACTCTCCTGAAAGCCTTATCAAACATGCATTTGCTTGAGATGGCAAAAATGCACACTAGTGCATAAATGCATAGGGAAAGGTGTTTGCTTTTGTTTCTGCAGTTCATGAAGAGAACTGGTGGATTATCTGTATTAATGGCAATAAAGAGATTGCAGATAATTTTTACAGATATCTCACAGCAATCTGACTGAATAGTGTAGTGCAAAATGGGGGATGGGTAAATGGACAAAAGGTGCTTTGTAAAATTTTGTTCAGGACTGATAAGTATTGAAATTTCTAGATTACATTATCAAAACAACTGTGTTCGCTGCTGAATTATTATTTTCAGCTGCAATTGATTTGGGAAATATAAATGCATTTTTAACTTTGACATGTTTGATAATATTGTAATGATTTAGAATGCAATTCCTCACTGTATTTGAAGCTAAATGATGAAGAAGCATTATTAGCTGCCATAGACTAAAATACTTTGTAGAGATATAATTATATGCAGCCCATGGAATATAAAATAGGACTAGTGACTGTGCTTGTGATGGAAAACACTGAGCAGATAGGAACACGATTTTAAGTACCGACCCACAAAATTAGTGCATGGCAGTAATGCATGTCATTAACAAATTGAAAAAAAATTTTATAAAAAAGATCTTGTGTCAAAAGGAGCATGTCTGCACCAGCTCCGGTCTGCTTTGGAACATGACTTGGCACTGGAAAAAGTAATGTAATTTGTCATTCTCCAGTTTAATTTCTCGTTCTGTAATTGGCTGCATTTGCTAGTAGGTTAAGTAACAATTCACACTATTTGCATAGTTCTCTGCATTGCTGGAAACGCAAAGCAATTTTGACTGAATGAATTCCTGTCCTTCTGAGAAAGAGGATGAAAGAGACCATCAAGAACTCTTAGCCCTTGATAAAACAATGTTTGGTGAGTGGAATCCAAAACCTTAACAGGGAAAGTAGAGCATCTCCAAAACTTTCCTGTGAAATGTTATATGTGTTCCTCCTTGGTTATTCATCTTTAATTAGGGATGATGATGATTTTTACTTCAAAATAATGCCAGTTACCTCCTTCTCTTGCAAAGGGTTTCCCCATGATGTGCTTAATAGTATGAGATGGTAGTGCTTATTCACCTTACTAATGAGTTTGAACACCAGATAGACTCACTATCAGTCTTCTCATAGTGGGAAAGCTTCAAAAGCAGCAGAGGTTATAAGCTCCTGTACTTTTTTTATTTCAGAGATGAAGTTTTGAATCCTTTGCATGATGCATGTTGATGCACAGTACCATGCAAAATAGACAAGCAGCCAATTTTTCTTCAGCATCACTTCAGCCACTGGGCTGAATCTCTACTACCATTACAGTGAGTCAGGAGAAGAGAGCATTTTCTTCCTTCATCTCGTGGAATCACAATCTTCATTAAAGGAAAGAAACAGATGACAAAATGTGTACCCATATGTATTTATGCTTTCATGCACACAAAACTAATTACAGAGCTAATATGCTGTTGTGTATGCAAGACTGCCAAATCCATGAAATTTGGCTTTCTCCAGGTAGAAACCTAGGTGCCATAGGGGTTCATGTTTCCCATAGCTGGCTTTGAAAAGAAAAATTTGTGTTATGTGAAAGCATTACACTTAGCCTTAGCTGAAAATTAATAGAAGCCACTGGAATTTTTTAGGGTAACATCAGCAGGGCTAGAGACAGGTACAGTAAGATATACCTAAACTATTTCTTAGGACCTTCTACAGATTTCTAGATGATCTTGTATATTTAGAAGAGATGATATTATTGGAATGTATATATCTGTCTATAACTACATTGAAATGTAGTTTGTTTCTAAGAGTGTTCACTGTGTGTATAAAAACAGTTACGAAATTTTATGATTTTTTAAAAAAGTCCAAAGTGTCACTCAGGATTAGTTTGTGTCTTGAAACTGTTTAGAGCAGTTTAAAAAAAAACAAAACTGCAAATCAAAATTACCTTTATGTGAAAGTAACACTACAACTATATTATGAATGGAAGATAAAAGGGAAGACAGGAAGACTCTGTTACTATATGGTCAGAGAGAATCTTTTGTTGTTGTCTTTAATTATGAACATCAGTATATTCAGAAGCTTCAGTTATTTTTTTTTTTAGTGTAAATTTCCTGAGTTGCTGTTGTGAATATTTTCTCGTAACACTATTTCACTTCAAGGTACTGAACCTTAATGATGAATTTTGTATAAGACTATAGTATAATGAAGTGCTGGTTGTTTATTACTAGTAGTAGTATTTAAAACAAAACAAAAGCCCATGAAAGGGTGTTAGAAATACAAATCCTATTGAGGTCTAATGGAGAATTGTGCTCTTAAGTACCTTAATGCTTCCCTATAACTACCAGTGATTCCTCTGTAATCTTGTTCTTTCATTAGTAATCCCCATAACTTACACATCCCATTTGTGTATGCATAGCATACACAATTCTTCATAGCATTTTTTTTACATACTGGATCTCAGAACATAATAGAGTTAAATACAACAGGAAAGAGAATTGTGCATAATGGTCTGCAAAGCAGTCTTCTACTAGCAGAGCTAAGAAAAATATTAGGAAAGGAGAATTATTTTCAGATAAGATTTGTAATTATGGAGTCAGTGAAACAGCAGTACAAGCGAGTAGTTTGAAAAGGAAGAAGGTGCAGAGAAGGCTTCTGCATCATAGAATGAAAAGTTTCTGAAGATTCTTTAAAAGTGGAAGGAACAATTTGGGATCAACTGATTACATCAGTGGGGGAAAAAGTAAATTAAGAGCTTTGAAAATGAGAGACAACTTTTAACTGATGTTTGAAATAACTAGAAAGGTTTGTGTTTCTGTGAGGAAGCATGAAACCCAATCCTTATCTTTATTTAAAATAAATGCTTAACATAGGCATTCACAATAGAAGATGGATTTTTCCCCCCTGCCCCAAAACAGGAAGATTCCTTAGCAGTGAGTGTGCAATAGATTAAAACATTCAAAAACTCTGCTTGCTTCCCACTGTATATTTTGACTGCAGAACCTTTGCAAAAATGGAGTTTTCAGGATTTTAATTGTGGTGAGGATGGCATCACTGATGTTCATCAGATACCTTTAAATATCCCTGCCCTAAAGCTTCATTAACTTCACAACTAGAGAACATTTTGTCTATGCTATTTATGCTATGGCCTGAGTAAATACAAAGCAACAACATGTTGCCTACATTGGTCTGCAGCATAAGTACCTGTCTTCCCCTTTCCGCACCCCAGAAATGCAGAAATACTGTCTGAATGGGTCTGAAGATAAGGTGAGAATATCACTTCCACAGTAACTACACTCTGTGGAAAAAGCTGTGGAGGTGTTCTTCTGATAGCAAAGCTGGTGATTTAGGGAAACATTGTATGTTAAGATAAGCAGAAATGTGGGCCAGATTCCCTGCTCAAGTAGCATGCTCTTGAGCAATACTAGCAATCATAGTAATTGACAGGTTTTGGCCAGAGATGGGTTTGGCTTATGGCTCTTCAAAGCAACTTCCTACACGGTGTGCTTAGCCAGTAGAAGTTTTACATGAGTTTTGCAATAAAGGATTCAAAGCTAAGTTAACCCTGAAAAAAGTCTTTTGAGGAAGGTCTCACTTTCTGTTTACAGGGATGATTTTCACTACTAGTAGTTTTTGAAGGCTCAGGAAGGTAACGCTGCTTTGTGATGGTGGATGACCACTGACTTCTGATGAATGCAAAGTGGTGGCTTATGCAATAACTTGATTTAGCCAGGTAGGACCTTATTAATTTTTAAAACATATTTGAGCATCTCCTTTATGTTCCAATTTCTTGTGTTTCAGTAAGTTACCAGATATGTTCTTGGTTTTAATCTGAACCTTAATAAAATTTTTCTTGAGACAAAGTGGTAATTCTTACTGAAACATTCATTAGTATATATGTATCTCTAAAGCTAAGAGTGAAAACTACTGGGCTTGAAATACCATAATGAATTGGCCTTTTGGGAGAGGTACTAGGCAACAATTACATAATTATTTCTAGTTTGCTTTTTTTATATTAGAATCATAGAATCATTTAGGTTGGAAACAACCTTTAAGAGACAATGCATTTTATTTTTAAAACTTCTAAATCAGTAAAAGCCCTACAAAAATTCTGAGATTCTGCAGTCACTGTTGATATCTTTGGAAATTTTTTCCCCAAAAAGGATAGAGGCCAATCATTGTCCTTTTTACGTTTAATGCCTGACAAAAGATTCCCCAGTTCTTTCATTTTGAGTAATTATTTACAATATCCTATTCTGCAGTGTTATATAACAGTTCTGTGATACACTTTGTTGTTTTTCAAAAGACTGCTCTCCAGCACTGCTATCTAAATTGATAAATTACAAAATAAGAATTAATACACTAGCACTCTCAATCTGTGATTCCTTTTCCTCCCATATATGTGTATAAGCATAAAGAAATGTTGTTCATGAATAACATTGATCTTTTCTATCACTACATATCTTTATTTTATGTCTTTTCATGCGTCAGCCCAGTAGCAAGGTATATGCTCTATTTTAACCAGAAGTACTGCCTGCTTTATTAAATTCTGCAGACATTGTAATGCAGGAGGTCAGACTACATGATCAGATAGGTTCCTTCTGGCCTTAAATCCTATGAATGAAATTCTAACCTCATGTCGGAAGGATATCTCTAAAAATGTCCTATTTATGCATGCTTGGAATTTCAGTAGTACTTGGTCTTGTTAGAAAGAGAATGACCAAAGAGACTGTGGCTTTATAGAAGTATCAGCTTATTCAGATCCTGACACCTGTCTACGGAGTTAAACTTTCTGATGGTATTGGTTTTACTATTACCTAAGGGCATAGAGACCTTAATGCAAACTCCATAGAGGTAAATTGGAGATTTTTAGATTAAGTCCATGTTATCTGGTGTCATACTGATGTTCAGTCTTAGCACCATCAGGTTTCAGTTTTCTGAGAGTTAGTAATTTTTAAGATGGTTTGAAGTTCAAACAACAAACATTGATTCAAAGAGCCATTACTCAGCATTCTGAATGTGCACCTATTAATTATTTTTGTCACTTTATACAATTATTTCATACCATGCTTTTACCTTACTTTTATGAAGTGGACTGTCAATTAGCCACACTGGAAAAGTGAAGCAAATACAGTTATCAGCTTCCCCAGCTCCGGTAAATTACTTTTACTAAACTGCTTTAAAATTTGTAACCCTCAGCAATTCTGGGAGAGAAGTAGAATCTCTTAACAAGAGAAATCATGACAGTAGGGTATGCAGAGTCAGTAGACCTATGGTGCAGGTTATTGCTGGGTTTTGTTTGTTTGTTTTTCTTCTCAGCCAAGTAACCTTTTTTTTTTCCATTCAGTCTTCTAAGCTGAAGGTATTACCAGAAACCTTTTTAGGGGAGCCATTAGCTATGAAAAAGAAGATGAGCTCAGTTACTGATGTGCGTGCTGGGTACTCTGAAAGTGATATTCAGTTCTTTGCTATAGCACAGAATTTGTATATGACCTTGAACAACTCACTCAGGTGGAGCTCTCGTTCCAATAAAGTCAGTGATAGTGTGCCATAGATTTTTATGGTGCCGGGATTTCTCTTTTTTTCATAGTTTCTCTGCATGAAAAATTAGAGAAATAGGAAAGTAGTAGCTTCCTCAGGATGTTGTGAATATAGTAGTGTGAAGGATGCATGTAAGATGGTAGGGTTGCCCAAACATATGCAGGAGTTACATGCAGTATACAACAGCAATTGAATAAAATAAATCCGATCCAGAAATATTTGTGAAAATGCACCACCTCAACTTCTTTCCTATATCATTCCTTTATTCCTCTGACATCAATGTCTTTTCCTTTGGAATTAGTTCTCTTTAAAATGTCTATATTAACCACTCCATTCTGTTCATGGTGTTCATGCTTAGTTCTGTAGCTTGTAGTCACAGCTTGATTAGCTGTCCTGCTTCTAAATGCATTTCTTGACAATGGCTTTGAATAAATTTTCTTTTATTTTCATCCTGATTGTCCTTTACCATAATCACTGAATTGATAAATAGTTTCTTATATTAGACCCATTGTTTTTCTACCCTGAATTTCTAGTTTTAGACCTTTTCTATGCTATATCTAACTATGAGTTTGTATGCTGCCTAACATAAGACTTGATCTCAGATAAAATTCGAGGCCACTGTACTACAAGCAGTGATAAAAATATGTGTTTATAAAAGCCTTAATGTTACTATCTAAGCATTTCTGAAATAAAACTTGTTAATTAGTTTTATCTAATGGGATTCTCACTGGATATTCTCCGTGTGAATAAGTTTGTTGCAAGCTGAAGCACTGTTTACTGACTATTACTGTAATTTCTTAGAATTGGAGACTTCTGTTGTTTTTTTGCCAAGATAGATTATTAAGGGCATAATCATTAGAAGTAGCTGAAGTATGTTTGCCCAAAAAATATAATAATAACGGTAGTAGTTTTTTCAAGTGATGTCATCCCTGGTGTGTGTTCTTTTTAATGTCCAGCAGAAGTTAGTCATGTGGAAACCAAAAGAGATCAAAGGGAGAGAGTCAGATGCTATTTGTATTATTTCTGATTGTTCTTGAATAAATGCAACTGTCTAACAGGACACATATCTCCAAGAAAATTAACAGTGTAATTATTACTGAAGCTATAGTTGAGACAAGTGATGTTGCATAGCTATCACTAAAGGGTCTTTAGTCACTGTTCTGCCTTCTGTCTATTTGTATTGACATAAAGCAAAAATGGTCTTACGTTATTTTTCCTTTGTTTTTTCCATAACATTTTTCATTGCATCCATTCTGAATGAATTGCATGAGATTTCATGAGACCTAGGTCCACGGAAAACTCTGTGTTCATTCTTTGCTTGGATGCAGCTGTGTGATGCATTCTGCAGTTAACAGCTCAGAAGACCTATGAGGAAAGATTTTAAATGGCTACAGGATAGGTTGGTTTGTTTCTTTGTTTTATTATATGTATTTAAAAAGAAGGTTTGTACTTTGTGTTGAATGCTTAGCTTTGACTGTTTACCAAGAGAGGGCTGCTTGGTCACTCACTTATTTTAATATAGTAGTACTGTTGTGATCATCTGTCCATAAAAGTGAAGCAAATTTTTCATAGAAAGCAGTGATATCTTTTCATAGAATCATTAAGGTTGGAAAAGACCTCTAAGACCATCAAGTCCAACCGTCAACCCAACACCACCATGCCCACTAAACCATGTCCTGAAGTGCCACATCTACATGTTTTTTGAACACTTCCAGCGATGGTGACTCCACCACTTCCTTGGGCAGCCTGTTACAATGCCTGACCACTCTCAGTAAAGAAATTTTTCCTAATATCCAATCTAAACATCCCCTGGCGCAACTTGAGGCCATTTCCTCTTGTCCTATCAATGAAGATAGCTTGAAAGAATTTAAAAAAATAAAGATGCCTTCAGAAATACATGCATGCTTTAGGCAAAAGCTTTTGTGCCCCAAACCACATATTTTGCTCCCAATCATAGCAGCTGGTCTACTAAAAGATATTTTGCTCTTGCTGTATATTTTGCGTCTTGACCTAGAAATAGATTACCTTCTCAATATATTTATGATATTAACACACAATATTGTTTGTTAATCACTTTCCTGTAGCTGCTTTTATTTAGCTATTAACATATGGGTTAGTATTCAAAATATCATCCAGACATTTTGAAGTTTAAATGAACCAGTTTCACTGGTTTCTTAGGAAATGCTTTAAACTTGCAGTAGTTTTGTTCTTTTTTGGATCATGTTTCTCTGTATTGAGGTCCTTAGCACTCTCATGCTCCTTGCGTTTATGAAGACTCTAGGGCTCCTGCTAATTGATCTTGACCTGTATATTCTTTAAGGAACTCTAATACAAACTAGCCAATGAAAAGCCACTTATTTCTGCTATGTCACTTAAAATTTGGAATGCTAATTACACAGAAAATATTTTGCTATAGGTTTTTGAAAATATGATGTTCTCACTGTAATTATCATCTATTGCTACTGTCATTATAATCATCATTCATTAACAATAGGAATATCAACGGCATTGTGTGCTTCTGTCATCAGAACCATAAATAGGATATATTTGGTTTGGGACTGTTTATGGTAACTTACAGTTAATTTCAGAAGTACATAGTAAAGATGTGGAAAATGCTAGTAGCTTAGTCTTTAATCTCAATAACTGTAAGAATCTGTGACGTAGATATAGTTATATACCATGGTTAAACTGGATCTTATATCTTCAGATGTTTTCTAATGTAATAAAGTGTTGACTTGAATGTGGATGGCATAACATCTGAGTGTACTGACTTCAATTCTATTCAGAAGTCATTTGTTAAGTCTTCAGCTGATGGAAATGACCAGTTTGGAGAGGATGGTTGTTTATTTTCTCTTTGCAGTGATAGCTGAACTCTCTCTTTTAATAATAGCATGTCATATAAGACTATTCAGCCAGCCTGTGTCTTTGTCCCTGTTTTAAAAATATATACAAGTGTTCCTACGTATATCTCGGGAGCCACCCATATTTCTCTTTTATTGTATCTCCTGATATTGCACCTCTGATTACTGTTTCCCAACTGCCATCCTTGGAATGTCAGCAATCAACTGCTTTCTTTTCCCTTAGACTTTCAGATCTAGTGGGTATTTTTTACCCCTCTCTGCTTGGATTTCTTTCCAATGGTTCTCCTCCCCCTCTTCTTTAGTTTACAGACTTCTCCAATGCTTTTTTTCCTGTGCTGATTGCAGGAACACCCACCTTTCTGTGGTTTTAGTAGAGCCTTTCATGCTCTTTTCTCTGTACCAGCCCTCTAACCAGATATTTAGGCCAATTATTCTGTTCAGTTTCATTATTCTGCTCCCACAACTACAGTAATAGCCCACTTGAAAGATCACTTGGCTTCTTTTACTGTTGAGACTGCTTGCTAGTTCCCAGAATGGCATCTTCATATCCTGTGATTGTCTGTTTCTTTTTTTTTTATTATTCCAGAGTTTTATTTAAATTAAAAAGGGGCGGAGGTTAAAAGGAAAATCACACACATATAAATGAGCGGGGGAGGGGAGGGGGGCAAAGAAGCCCAGATATCAAATACATTCTTTCAGGAAGGGAAATTCCAACACTGACAGTTTACAGGAGACACTGAATATAAATACCATTATTAGTACATTTTCCACAACAGGACTGTGAATAAAAATACCATTGAGATTCCTAGAGCAAGTGTTGCCTGCTCTTTGTTTTGCAGTCCCACAGAGTATGAATTTCACCTACAATTACAAAACGGCACTCAGAAAACCTTTACTTTTGTTTTGCCTATGCACATTCAAATTTCAAGCTTTCAATTCAAAAATCTTTGTTAAGTAAACGTTTTAATAATGTGTGTAGACAACTCACATGATAAATTTCATATCGCAGTGTTAATGTGTCCCAGCTTATAGATAAATTTAACTTTGGCATTTAAAAAGTCTAACTTTTCTGACTCCCTTCCTCTTTCTTCTTTTTTCCCTTTTGTCTTCTATTTTCATCACTAATGTATGAAAGTATTTCGCCTCTTCACCCGTATCTCTTCTGAAATAAAAGATTGAAGATACACAAAAATATTTAATGCTGATTCTTTCTGTGACAGTTACTGTCAGATGAGAATTTTAAGACTGGATCTCACTCGTTATGTCTTGTTAAACATCCCTTTATGGTAGATGTAGATTCTGTTGTTCTTAATACTGAAATTGTTTATCAGAGATTAAAATTGTGCATTGTTGTTGAACAATTGAATAATCTGTTCAACAAATTTGCATGTAGCTAGTTTCTATATGTTCCAGCTCTTTTTTTCTGCTACTGTAATTAATAAAATACTTTTTCAATTGTGCAGCAAAACACAGATGACTTGGAGTAGGGATTTTTTCCACCAAATATTGTATCAAACATTGAAAGAGTACCATATACTTCTAAGAGGAAATTAAAACCAAGGGTCTCATACCTTTTTCAGTCTTATAAATAGCAAGAATATGCATCTGTGAAGAGCTTCGTAGCTCATTGCCACTTATGCAGACAGTGTGAACATATAAAGTGCTTAAATGATCAGGTATATCTTGTCATAGGTTCCTTAATTACCTTAACTTTTAGAAGGTTTCAATTTCTGTCCTTTCAACCAAAGAAAACGTGACCCTGCAGCTGTATAAAATACATTACTGACAAGGCTGGTGTTACTTGCAGAGGAGAGGATCAACCACACGTAGAAGAGTGCTTTCTACGTGGTGCTCTGTGCTGAAATGAGCTGATGCTCTTTCTCAGTCTACTCCCTAATGAACAGGTGCCTTGTACCACTATGGTTGCCTTTCTTGTTAGCAGTTTCAGTAGAGAGGCTAATGATTAAACGGGCACTTCTCAAGGTCAGGGATAAATTACATACCCAGGAGAGTGTGAACAAAAATTGCATTGCTATTCTCTGTACTGTATCCATTCAGAAGAAAGAGAACTTCACTTATCAGAGCTGTCAGTCCAGCACCTTTCACAGCCAGTCAGCTCATTTAAAGGAAATACTGAGAATTCTGAATTTCTTTAATTGTTCTTATACACACAATCATATGATGAAAAGATTCTCTGTAATGAGGGAGCTGTTCTAAATCGCGTATGACAAACCGCTTCCATATTCAGAAGGAAGAACTTTTGCTTATTTATTTTTAGTGATGTGGTGAACTAGAAAATAGGATGCAGGCCATGTTTGTACTTTCATACAAGTACCAAATAGTTAACTATTTTGTTTGTAGAAATATATTCAGATAAAAGATGAACCCCTCCATTTCTCTGTATTTCAGAAGCTTAAATTCCTGATCTACAATGCTGTTTTCAAATCACAGATATGATGTCTGAGGTTTGTGGATCTGCATGTATCTTCTCTGAGGAACGGAGTGATTTATGGAAAGAAGTAAGGATGGGGCCCAGGCCTAGAACCACTCTGTATTCAGTAGACCATGGTGACTGAGTAGATCTGCATTTTCTTAAATTTTATGATTAAGAACAATTTATATGAGTTATTAAAACTTCCCATGTGTCCACCAAGCAGAATTTTTTAATCTTTTTCCAATTTAAATCAGTTTGTTCTTGGTATATGTCCAAACTACAGTGCATAAACTTTTAGCTACGTAGTGAAGGGCATACTTTTGAGGTTATGTTTTTGCACAGGTAAAAAAAAATATTTGATGAGACCGTATACTATGTAAGGTGTATAATCCCAGTTATAATGTATTTTTGTTAAAATATGATTAATTGCCCCAACTATGTTACATATTACAGGGAGCCATGCTTGATTAGGGAAGTACAGTTTTCTGATTTGTTCTCATTTGTCAGAAACGGTCTTGCTATTTTTTTCTGATCTGCCTTCGCTTCTGGTACTGAACCATTCAGAGATCTTCTTTTTAAAGGTGATGCTTTGTACTGCAGTTTCATCCAGCAATTCCTGTACTTAGTGCCCATAAGAAAGCCAAGTTCTGTTTCAACGTTCCTTATTAAAGCATCTCAATTAAATTCAAACTCAGTGAGCAAAAAGACCCTTCTCTTCCCTAATTGATTTTCAGAGCGAGAGTACACCATCTATAGGCAGCATCCCAAGCCATTGGGGTTGTCTGTTACTATGACTTGGACTTTTCAGCCTTTTGTGAGATTATGTATATATTTATTCTGTGTTTCTAGGTGTAAGTGGAAGACATAAATGCCCTGGAATGCTGTCTTTGTACTCTTTTACATTGTTCTTTTGTGGATTTACTTCAGACCATAATCTACTAGGTATAGATGTTGTAAAATCTTGTCTCAGTGTAGTGAAGGATGACAGAAAATAAAGGACCTTGCTTTTCAGTAACAGCTAAAGAGGCATTCTCATTTTCTCTGCTTAGAACTTGTGAGGTACCTTCAGGGAATATCCAGCCGATGGATATTCCCTAAACAAACTGTGGCCTATGTAGAGCCCATGCTGGACCAGGTTTATCCTGAAGAACTGCACCCTGCAGAGAACCCATTCGAGAGCAGTTCTGGAAGGACTGCAGCCTGTGGGAAAGACCCGTGTTGGGGCAGGGAAAAAGTGTGAGGAAGAAGGAGCAGGAGAGAGGAACTGTCACGAACTGACCACAACGCCCCCTTCCCCACTGAGCATGCAATGGATGCCAAGTATTCTTGGCAACACTGATTTAATACATTTGCCAAATGCAATTTTACATAAACATTTTGGTGTCCAAGACACCTTTTTGGCAGCATTAGAAATTTACTACAGGTCTCTGACAAGCAAATTAAAATTCCCAGTGAATATAAACTTTTGCAAATGGTTGATCAGGAGCCAGTTAAATTATTTGTTATGACATCAAGCAATCTGCTGATTTTGTCACTGCATAGAAAATAGCAAAAACTTTTGAATTCATTATCCCATTAAAATTGTCCAGAGGTACGGACTGACAATGCCCGAGAGCAGTTCTTAGGTATCCATGTCTGCAGGGTGGATACCTGATCCAGTATGGTCTCTCCACAGGGGCCAACCTGCTCCACCAGAGTGTCCCCATGGGCTGCAGAAGAGTCCCTGCTCTGGCACCTGCAGCACCTCCTCCCCCTCCTTTTTCACTGACCTGGGTGCTCGCAGGGCTGTTTCTTAAATTTTTTTCCCTCAATCCTGTGAGGAAAACACTGCCGCGCAGCGTTTTGCCCTTTCTTCACTACGCCAGCGTGGCTGAGGGCCTCAGCTGAGCCCTGTGGTGGGGCCGCTGTGGAGCTGACTGGAACTGGCCGCATCCGGCCTGGGGCAGCCCTGACCTCTCCTCACTTAGGCCCCTGCAGCCCCCACTGCCAACACCTCGTACAGGTGGTCCTGATTTCTAGTTTCCTAAAGTTAAAAGGCAGCACTTTTCTAAGCTAACACTTATTTTGAAAGCCTGGATATAGAGGACGGAGAGCAAGCCGCGGGAATACAGTAAGTGTCACATTGACTGAAGGTGATACTGTCAGGAGAACAGGAAAAAGTCATTCCTGATATCTTTAAAAGACCTATTTTCTCTATCTCCATGCTGTAGCTAGAAACGCCTTGCCTTTAATTATAGCTACGCATGCAACTTCCAAATCCCTTTGTAAAAGTTTTATTACAAATAATTGAAAAATTTTAAACAAAGTTCCCTGGAAGGTCATCAGCTCAAACATTTCTTGGCCTATTCTTGACCCTTGAATTCTTCATGCAAGGGAAAATACCTCTGTGTCTCTTTTATGGTGTAGGAATCTACTGAAGATCAAAATCTTACTCATAAAAAAGTAATAACAGAAGTAGCTGAAGCTTTATACCTTATGGGGTAAGAATAGATGTTACCTCAGGTGCTCAGAGAATGTAAAATTTGGCATGGTCAATCACAAAACTTGTTAAATTCTTTATTCTGACATCAAACTGGTTTTCCTGTCGCTGCTTATAAAATAGCAAAATCTTTTGCATTCATTAATGTGATGAAGTTTTTCAGAGATACCTTTACAGTCTTTATGGAGAAATTAGGCCTGAATGGTAGTGCCTGAAGCTCTGCTATAAATATGTCCATTCCAGTATGTGTTACATCTTTAATATATACTATGAAAGTGTTTAGAAGATGCTCAAGATTCAGAGGAATACTAAGGCTAGAAATTCTGTTATAAACTTATAATTTGTCATAGAAAACATAGGAATAGTAAAAAATATGATGAAAGAAAATTGCAAGCAAGCAAAGGGGAGTTCTTCCCTAGCCTTGTGGTTTCCTTATCAGCCCTATTGCCAAACTTCAGCTGGGAGCTTTATACAGAGGACGCAGGAAAAGACCAGTGCCAGTGGGAAGGAAGAAAATCTCTTTCACATGTGATGTATTTCAGGACTGGAACTTGGGGCTACAACTGAGTTGGTGCACTATGAGCATAGCTTTGTTATCCCTGAAACCTACAGAACTACTGAGAGGAGGGAAAGCACTGAAAAGCAGAAGATATAACCCGCCTGCCCTTCCTCAAGCACAGTGTTGCCAGCTGTAATCAATTAATTGAACTCAGCCACACCCATACTGCTAAAGCAAATGTTAAACCTTTCCTGCAGGACCTAGTGTAGAGCTGAAGGGGATGCTGGTTCTGGTTTTTCCTGTTTGCATCTTTAAATTGAATTCAGAAGTGAGTTGTGTTTTTTTCTTTAATATATCCTTATATATGTTCTTAAGTGGTTCAGTATGTTGGGCTTTTTTGTTTCTGTAGTGATGTAAAGCTAATTTAGATCAGTTTCTGTATGTGTTGAAGAGTGTGCTGTGCCTTAATCTGTATTTCCTTGTATATTCTTTTTTGGGAGTCTCAGTATATAAGTTAAGTTTTCTTTGACTTTATTGACCATGAGGTAATTTGGATGGGTCCAATTTGCAGAGCTTTATGTGTACTAATTTTAGTTCCCTATTTTGAAAGGAAGCCTACTGTAATGCTCTCTTTTCAGAGACAACAATCTTAATGGATTTGGCCTTTTTTTTTTTCTTCCTGATAAGGGTTTTGTTTGCTTGGGTAATCTAAGAATTTTTCAAAGGCTCTGCAAACAATTAAACCTACATTTGCAGAACCTTTTTTAAGTGTTATTCTCAATGGACTTCCCAAGCAAGATACTCTTTAGCCAATGTAATTATTTCTTTTTTAAACTAGGCATTCATATTCATAGCTATCCTTCTTAATGTTAGCCACTATATACAGACAAAAAAATTACACCTCAAAATACGTTATATTAGAAATGCATGCTAATCACCTTAACCTTACCTCAACAGAAACAGTTTCCTTAAGACTGAAACCTTGTTATGTATTATTATGGGTCTACTTAACTTTATCAGAAGGTTTGAACAATATTACAGCTTTTGGGATGCTAATTTGTTTATTTTGTGTAAGATATTTGACTGTTATCTTGGTTCTTTGTTTACAAAGCTGCTGGTCTTGTCCTAATGTTTTGAAAACTTTCTTGATCCTCTTTTTTTTGCTTTTCTTACCCTCTAACAACCTGATCTGTGGTTTGAATATTTTGCCTGGTCAAGTGGTTCTACCTACCAAATTTGGTGAATATGGCATATTAATATTGCATTCTTTGGGTCAAATTAGAACAGAAATAACTCATTTCCTGGCTACCATATGAAGAAAACAGTGGTGTTTGTTCCAAAATGTCTGCACAGCTGAGTGTCTCACTGCTCCACAGCTATGTGTTGAGACATCCCCTACCTTGGTAGTGAAAAGCCCTTGTTTTCAATGTTTTGGAGGCTTGAAGTGATCACATTTAAGAACTTTCATAGGATCTTCTTTTGGGTTGTTGTGAGTGTTAGAGGATTAGTGTGGATTTAATAGTCCATGGCGATGTACATTGTCACAGAGGCACTGTCAGTGAAGCGCTTGTCTTTTTACTATCTCTTATTTCATGAAAGGCTTTTGTTTAGTCACAGCAGGAATGCATGAAGCCTATTTTTAGTCATTGCTCTCAGAAATAAGTTTCTTCTTTCTTACCATGGCTCACTCTGTCTCTTTGGTTTTCATATCAGACAAAATCTTGCTCTCATTAAAGGTCCAGGAGAGTCCTATCATTCATTTAAATTAACTCAAATTCTGCTGTCTTCCCTCCACACACACACACCCCACACCCCCCGCAGTAGAAGTGCTTGTTTAATGTTTTCATACCTGTGTGAGACTTTCTTTTCTGTATCCTGTTCTGAAGGACATTCAAAGACATTCATTCTATTCATTTTGACAAGTAAGGCATGTGAATAGTCTTATCAGTTCAATAATATATGGGCTGCTCTTTCAAATCACCTTGGTGAGTGCTATTTCCTATTTCTGGTTTAAGTTTGTTATCTGCCCAAGCTCCTTTAGAACAACAGTCTGGGAAAGTAGGAATATCAAAGCTGCTTCCAAATACCAGTGAGCAATCCATGTTACTGACAAGGAGTTTCTGATTCCTGATTCTGGGAGCAGTGGCCAAATTCCATGTGCTGACAAAGCCAGAGCTTGTAATGGTGAAAGGTTCCATGTCAAAGTGAGAGGTGGATGTTCTCTCTAGGGAAAATAGTCAGTGACCAGTCTTATATTTCTGAAGGAATAACTCAATTTCACTTTGATATTTTACAGCAAAAATAAATTTTTCCTGCATCCAAAAATTCAGATGTCAGTGAGGGAAATTGCACAGATATAACTTGATGAACTGGCCTGATTTCTGAGAAGTATGATGATAGACTTCTGCTCCCTGCTCAACAGCTGAAACTAATGCCCACGTTAGCTAACAATTTCAACGTCCTAGTTAAATGAGTTTGACTTCAGTCCTTGTCTAAAGAAATCTCTCTTTTTTTACCTCAAAAGCCATCACAGCTGCTACTAACTGATAATAACTGAAATATTTGTTGATACTGCCATAGGGATAAAAAGTCAGCAATGAATGGGCACAAAGACTGAAATTAGAATTATTCACAACTGTGTTAAAATATGTTACCAAGAACAGAGATGACTAGGCTATGATATTTAAGAAAAATTGGAGATTTTTTTAAAGTGTTTCTTAAAAATAAATCTTCAAATAGAAGACACAAATCTGTATTTACCAAAAAGGAGGTTTTAAACACCTTATAATTGTTGTTGTGTAGGTATTCTAATCAACTCATTCATTTTGATAATAATAAATTCGCAGATGAAACTGCTAACATGAATCAGTCCCTAAGAACCTAACAAGTATTTATAATCATATGAGATCTCATTCAAGATCTGAACTGCATATAAAACTTTTTTGTGAACTTTTTGAGTTTCTCTCTAGTGGAATTGAAAAATGTAAGTTTAAGGTAATCATGTTGTTTAATTCAAGTTTCATTAAATTCAAGTAAATTTAATTCACTATTTCACTAACCATTATGTTCCCCTGTAAAAATACATTTAAAAGAAATACATTCTGGTCTGGGTGGTTGTGTGTTTTTGTTTAGCATGCAGGTACATGCACAAAGTTCTCTGGATGCTTTCTACTCCTCTAGTTTTGCTTTCAATGCATGTGTATAATTATGTGTTCATGTTGTCATGGTAATTGAAACTGGAGTTGTCAGAATGTTGAAATCACTTCTGTTCGGCTGGAACATAGAAGTCCAGGTAAAGAACACCATGAGACCATACCATTGGTTTAAGGCTGATGTGGCCAAAGGTTATACAGAGATCTTAATTTCGTTTGTTTAATTAGTATCTAAGAAGCTTTCCAAGTATTTAGATTACTGAGCATTGTAACTTCCTGTGTTGATATACCTACTTCAGGCTATTTACACAGAGTTTTGTAATGTATGGGGTTTTTTTGGACTTGATGCTGTAGTCCTATATGTGAGCTGGTTCATTCTCATTTCGTAAGTTTAGAGGTGTTTGCAATGAGGCTTCATGTTTGGTTGATGTATCTGAAGGTTCAGAAGGGAAAGGAAAAAGAGGAAGGTTTAGGAAGAGAGGTATACAATTGTTACTGGCCCATTGAGGACAGGTGATCCTGTAAGAAGGGTAAAATGGGACAGGGCTGTAATTGATTCTGTTTGGCTTAGAGAGCTTTATAAAGTTTGAGGAAAAATTACATTAGATCTTGATATATGTAAGAGTTTTAACAGGATTCGATGACTTTATATTTTCAGCTACTTGGGTGGGGGGATGAAAAATGTGGAAGAAACCTTAAGAAATTGTCTTAAATACAGAATCTGATCTGACTAAACCCTTCCTGACAGCCATTTTTCTAACCAGTTTCCAAAGCTATCAAGGGATTGTCTGTTTTCTTTGGACATCTGTCTTTACCTCTGCAAAGATTTTTTTTATTCTCCATTGCTGGAATATCAGTGCATATATCTGTTGTATTAAAGTGATGTTTTTTTTAAAGTCTTTTCTAGAATAAGGTCCAATTTTTCAGGTTTTTTCTTGTAGATTGTTTTCTAGACTGCTCTTTCAAATTAACTACATCTTATTTTTAACCAGCAGGCAGTGTCCACAACTAAACAGTAATCCATTTAAGGTGTTAACAAAAGCAGGTAAAGTAAATGATCATTTCAGGTGTCACTCAGGGCATGCTTTCTTCTGACTAGAAGGCTTCCAGTATGATACCTACTTTTATTTGCAATAGCTTTGTAGATTCAGGTTTAGCTTCTGATCCAGATCCTGTAGTACAGAACAGTTACGCTGTTTCTCAACCTACATTTCTGCAGTTGATTATTTCTGAGAGTAAGGAGGAATGTACCTCTCCTTGAATCGCAGTAAATCTTTTTCAAACCATTTCTACCAAGATCTTTTTGGACTCTCATTGTGTCCCCCAGTGTGCCTGCAGACCTTCCTAGCTTAGACCTCCCTTCAAACATTATAGGAGCAGTCCCTCTTCTGTTGTCAAGATTAATGATGAAAAAGAAAGAGTAGTACTGGATTGACTGCTGACCAAGAGCTCCATTTGATGCCTCTTTCCTTTCAGACAGTGAATCACTGATAGCTATAGTATCACTTTTTTCTATAGCTACTTACCCTGTAGTAATGCTATTTAGATGATGCCTCTTGGTTAGGCCAGGAGACAGCCCTGTGCGATGATGCCAAAAGTCTTCCTAAACTCATGAGATATGGCGTCAATTATTTCCCATACTACGCCTTGTTCTTGATCAATCCATGCTCGGTTACTCATCTCCTGTTTTTCTTTTAGGTGACTTACAAACTAGGAAAGTAAAGAAAAGTAAAGAAAGTTAAAGTAACCAGGGTATAATTTCTTCCTCTTCCTTTTAAGGCAGGCATTATTTTTCCTGTTTTAAAAGCTTTTGTACTTATATCCATCCATCATATGCTTTCAGAAATAATTCTAATGATAACAACTTTCAAACAGTAACAGCTCTGATATTTACCCACTTCTCTAGCACTTTGGGCAAATCTAATATGGCAGAGCCAACTTTGAATAATTTGACCTGCATATTTTTCCTAATCTTTTATTTCCCTGTTCTGTCCTGATATTGTGCTGCTCTTTTTTTTTTTCTATAGCTTTTAATTGTGGAAGCCAGTTAATTGAGCTTCTTAGTAACAACTGTCAATAAAAGAGTAAACACTTCAGACTTCTTGGCACGATATGTCAATAGCTTGCTCGCTCTTTCAAGCTGCTGAGCAACCAGTAGTTTGCCTTGATCCTCCTCTTACTCTGAAATGTATTTGTAGAATTTCTTTTTGTCTGTTGTCTCTTGCTAATTGTACCTCGCTTTATTTGTGCACTTTTCTGGCACACATTGTGTGCTCATGCCATTCTTTTATACTTATATTTGACAGTTTCCACTTTCAGATGTTTATATCTTATGCTTGAATTCAATGAAGAAATTAACTTCGAGCCAAGATGACTAAAACTGAAAATATTTATGTCCTCATTTATAGCCTTCCTTTGGATTGGGACAATCAGCATCACTTTTTTCTTTATTTCCCTTTTTGTTTGAAGAAAAAAACCTGCTTTTTTTTTCTTTTTCTTCCTTTTTTTTCCCCATATGTCTGTCTTGGGCAACCTTGACTGTCAGTTCTCTGGGTTTATTAAAATGTTACTTCTTAATGTGCATTGTTTTTATTTGTTCTTGTCTTATATGATTTCCTTTTTATGGTTACCTGTAACTTCAAGTGCTAGTCTAGTGAATTCTTCAGGTTGCAATTTGGGTAATTTCATCAATGCAATCTGTGGTTCTACTCATACTGCATTTTTGAGTTAGAAAGCCACCTTATCATATATATAGTGATACATCCGTGAAAAAATGTAATGAAGTTATGACATATGACTTCATTTATAACTACCTAAATAAAAGCACCTCTCAATTCCTGAAACGGAGTCAAACATAAAAGCACCTTGTCTTGAAGTGTGTAGTACACCTGCCCCCAGCTGAGGCAAAACAGACAAATCAGGTTTTGGATACTACTTTCACTACTTCACAGGTTGTTACTGGTATAACATTCTCCAAGTGGCATTTTTTTTTTTTTTAATCCAAATCTGTGATTCACCTTTTTGCATTTTGAAATGGCAATGTCTCTTTTTTTTTTGACACTTTAATTTGAAATTATTGAATACCCAGATTGGGTAGGGTATCTTTTTTTTTTTAATCTTTGTGGTAAAGATCTAAAACCTCCCTTTTAGAATGGAATGTTTTTCAGGAAGCATCTGCATCAGGTATCCCATATATTCCAATATATTCTCTATTTACAGTGGTTTCAAAAATTTAGTCAGGAAAGTGGAAGCAATACAGTGGAATGTAGGAAGGAGAAAAGAGATGGAAATAAGACAAGGAAACTTTAAAAGGAGCGAAGAGCTAGGTCAGGAGTGAGTGTAAACGTTCCTACGTACAGTTTCATGCCTAGAGTAATCAGCACTTGTGCTCCTTGGTTTATACTGTCTTCTTTCAGGTGGCTGGTGAAATTCAGTATGCTACCTTTAAAATCCTGAGTGCTCTGGGAATGGCTTTCCAGCAAGTCATTTTGCCTGCCGTAATGCAGCAATCAATATGAACCAAATCACTTAAATAGAACTTCTATTGTACAAATGGAGCAAGTTACTGGCAGAGCATTCTGTGGTTGTCTTATGTCAAGAATTTACCTGCTCTACCTGAAATTATTTAGCAGATATTTATAGTTTGGTGGCTAGAAACCACAAAACAAGCAAGCTTATATTTTCACTTTCTCTGACCTATAGTATTGCTTCGTCAAATGTTATTAATACTGCTTGGGTTTAACAACCACAGTGATTTAAAAGGTTAATGATATGTGACAGACTCTTTACACTTATTAGCTCCCTTCCTGCCTAGTATAATTAAAGCTGGTGATGAACTTTATACAACCGTAAAGGAGGGAAACACTAAAATGTTACTTCTTTTTAAAAAGAAAAACAATTCTATCCCAATATGTCTAAAAATACTTTGAGAGAGATATACAGGCATGTAATATAATTTATCTAGTTACTGGAAAATAACTTGGAAACATGAGGAATAGTTTTACTGCATATGCTTATGTACCCCTCTATTCATAAACTGGGCTAAGAATTATTAGTGGTGTTGTCTTCCTTCACTCTAAAAAGTGTCTTGTAAATCTACACTCCCTATGGGGGGGGGGAACATTTTATTGTTGGGGGGGAAGAGGGGGATGATGTTCGTTGTCAAGAATTCACATTGAATTTTAATGGAAAACAAATTTCTAACTGGAAATTGTGCAAATAGGCATTTCTGACTGTTACTCATGCAGGTCCTGGTTCAGGGACACATGTAAGCATGTGTGCAGTCCATTTTTTTGATAAGATGGGCCTCATCAGACATTTCACTTGGCCAGTACAGCTGATCACAAGACATCATGCTATGATGTCTGCTGTACTAATTTAAAGTGCACTGTAAGAGTTATTTGCAAAGATTATTCAGAAAATATATTTAAAAAGAAATTTGGAAAAAAACCCTTGATATGCACTTTCAAAAACAAAAATTATCTTTTAAGTCAAATTATTTCACCAAAAACTAAGAAAAAGCAGTTAGCTATTATGCTGTTCAAAGTGTCTGTGCTAAATAGGGAAGTTGATAGACATTGAGGGTAGCATACCTTGTTTATTCTGCAGGTTTCTTGTGCTGAGATTGTGAGTTAGAGGAAAATGTAACAATGAGTTTGTGATATAGAAACTGAGAACAAATCAAACACATCTCAGACAAAAATAATCAAAAGCCAATGGAAACAGCTTTTATGGTTTTTCTATGAGGGGATTTATTATCAAGTTTTTCATTGGTTTGGCCCACTATGTGGACCCTCATTTTATAATTACATTACCTAGATGGACATTTCTTATCCAGAATGTGCTCTCTGAATTATTTTCATTAGCTTTGGCAATGACTCTGTTACCCTGGAATCAGTATTTCCAAGCAGATTGAGTGCTTACAGAAGCACTGAATGCAGAAGTTAAGCTTAGGAAGAGCTCTCATTTACCCAAGAAATTTAATTTATGTTGACGTATGTTATAATTCAAAAATGAAATAGCTTTTCACAAATTTTCATGAAAACTGCTTTAGGGGATACCAATTCTCATTATGACTGGGGCTCACGATTTGACAATTATCAAAAACTAAGCCAGCCTTTGTATGAAGAACATTTTGCAGTCTAAAAATAATCTCAAATATTATTAATTCTGTCTCCTTGTGCTAGTTACTGGTGCTTTTACCCAGAAGTAGGTGTTTAGCAAGATCCAAACTTGTAATACAAAAATAGCCCTTTAGTGTAAAGAGTAACTGGTTGGTCAACTTTATTGCTTATAACAACTTCATTGTTATGGAGAAGTCCAGAGTGAGAAATACAGCATGTGCTTTTAGATAAATAATACTGTTTGAGTAACAGTACTGGATTTGGATTTGGGTTCCTGTTCCTTCCTGCTTCTGAGAGCAACGTAAGCAGTAGGAATATGGCCAAATGTAATGATACCACTTTATAGGCAGGTCTGCGAGGATAGGAAGTGGAATGTAAAGGCATGGACATTTACCATTAAGGTTTACCACAATGATGTCATTGGCTTTTGGTTAAGTCTCCAGCGTGCGTGACAAGATTACTAATTACATGTGTCCTGTATGAGATGTGTTCTGAAGGTCATCTCTGTCTTAGTGTCAGTCAATGCTTGCTTAATTATTTCTTCTGAAGCATGTGATTGCACTTATGTGTCTTTTTTTGGTATGTTGCCTCGCTTCCAACTTCTAATATGGGGTACTCAAACTACAGTGATGCTGTACCAAAATGTATTTTCTGCTTGGGCTATATTTTTTTTCAAATAGCTCTTAATATTCAGTTTGCCTTTCTCACTGCTACTGAGCACAGAGACGATACTTTCAGAGCACTATCTACAATGATTACAAAAGCTCTTTTTTCTGTAACTACTCAGTAGAGCCCCTCATAGAGGATGTAAAGTTGGGATTAATTGCTAATCATTTAGTAATTATCAGTGCATCTCTGGGATAATGGAAAGATACCATTACTACTAGGGCTTCTATTAATTTCAAATATGATGTCATGTATTTGACATACTTGGAGGTATGTGCTCTGGCAGTGATTCTCAGGTTGGGTTTTTTTGCGTTGTCAGCCAAAGCTTAACACATAGTGGTGCTGTTCTGCCTGTCTTCATCTTGTCTTTACAACCAGAAACAGTGTTTACAATGAGTTATTTAAAGTTTCTGTGTAATAATGAATGTACATTTGTTTTCAGTAGGACTCGATCTGTAATTCAACAATCCTTTGGCTTTTGCAGCAAAGCTGTGGTTCAGAAGTTCCTCCCCTGCACCAGTTTGTAGCCTCCCATGTGTTCTGTCTAGCTGTTTCTGGATCTTGTGTCACTAAAAAGTGTTCATTTTTAGCCTGGCTTATTTCAGTGTCTTTACATGAATACTGTTATGCGGACAGGTGGATTTGTGGCAAAGGGCCACAAATCAGTGGCTAGCTTCATTTTTGAAATTGCAGTATCACTGCACTGGTAGGACTGAAAGGAGAAATTTCTAAATGTCTTGGGAAAACTTGGCACATACTGACTTCTTGGTCATTGTGTAATTAGGACTTAAACCCAAATTCTAGACTGCTATCATCTCCCCTGGTGTGATGAAAGTAGACTGCTGGGTACCATTTACACTTGAGTTGCTATTAACTGTATGTAAGGGGAATTCTCAGCTGCTTTAACTAGTGTTTTGGCCTTCAAATATGAATATTTGCATGCTTTTCCAATTTTGCCTTAGTTATGCAAATGTCATGGGAGGCGATATGGACTCTTCTTAACATCTTAGGGGAAATTTCATCAAGTTTAAGATTTATCAGGAGCCATAGTTCTTTGTATAAAAGTGTTCTAGATTATTGAGTTTTTATCTGTACAGCAAACTGGAGGAAATCTTGATCTTTACAGAAATCAGTGAACATTTTGCTGCTATGTATTTGGCTTTAGGAGAATGAAGATTTCACCTTCTGTATCTCTAGCTGATTGGCAAAGCCAAATGCTAATGCTATACAAGGGTGTTCATCTCCTAGGAAGCAGCAGAAAATGCAGATAATATGCTTGTAAGGGTACATAAAATATTATGGGCATTTTACATGCTGTTTTGCACACTGTATAGAATTACATGCCATTGTAGTGAAAGAAAAAGATGTCAAGACTTTCAACCTCTGGGGTTTGTTCTTGTTATATAACTCAGTTGTCCAACTTTCCCTTAATTAGCAAGCTTTTGCATAAAAGCATACTGACCCAAATGATCATTGCTATTCCTGTAATTTGATTATAAATGTGATGCCTGTGTGACACCTTTCTGCCTATGATGTTATGTGTAATCCTTTTTCTGTGTGGCTACAGCTCTTGAAAGTTCTATATTAAACTCAGTACTGTGGTTACTTGTGAATAAAATTACTGGAACAGTGTTGGAGGAAAAAGTACACAGAAGGATTTAAGGCAGAACATGGCAAAGCAAAGGCTGCAATTATCTGCAGCTGAAAACAAGTAGCTTTTAATATGTCCATTCACCTAAGAAGGGAGGGAGAATTATAGACCACATGCTCTTTCTTTCCCTTTTTCTATCATTTCTCTTCTTCTTTTTCCTTTATACAGTTTATCACCCATAATTTCAGGATGTGTTTTGTTTCTTTAAGCTGTTTTATCTATAGGCTTATGAGGTCAGTCATGTGTGAATTCTTTTGTTAGTCACCTCACCTTTTGCCTTGATGATAGAAAATTGATCAGGCCTAAAGTACAAGTTCAATAGACAACCCCCTTGGTCCTTTGTCTAGGAGAATAGCTACCATTGAAGGCCATGAGCAGGTTGCTATTAATATGACAGCCTGCTCTATCTCCCACTGTAATTTATAATGAAATACCTAATCTCCATTATTTTGATCCAAGCAGGCGATCCCATGAAAAAGTCTTTTCATCCAGTTCCCAATGGCAGTTACATGAGAAATGGCAAACCAATAATTTTTGTCAAGTTTTTTAAGCCAACAGAAATGCTTTTCCACTGCTACAGTTTCAAAAGGCACAGATAAAGCTCATTCACTGAGATGAATGAAAAAGCCATCTGGGGTTTTTCTTTTTGACTTCCTTTCCTTTTCTCCATCCTTGTAATCAAATTTGAGCAAAATCAAATGGGGCTTTCTATGAAAGTACCTTTTGTTGATCTGAACGAGCTGGTAATTTACAAAATACCCTTCCTTTGTGAGGAAGGCTAAAGAAAAAAAGAATCAGTAGCTTTTAAAGCTGGGCCTTGGTGGGACTCTAAATGCAGTGAAAGCAGTCTGTGTTGAGAGATTGAAATGCATTTCAAAGCCAGGCCTGAGTCAGGGTACATGGAAGAAAAAACCTATGTGCATTTTATAAGAAGAAAAACCTGAATGGGAAGGGGAAAAGACAGAGAGAGGGAAAAATCTGGATAATACATTAATCATTATTTGGAAATTGTCTTCCTTACTGACACATACTGCGTAACTAGTGATTGAGAACTTGGATTTTTGTTCTATTATAGGCATCTCAACATTTGTCTGTGCTGCTTTAAAGTTTGAGAGGCAAGGATCCTTGAACACTGCTGGACTGGGTTTTAAATGTGTATATATATATTTTTTTTTCAACTTTTTTTTGGTCCTTTTTCTTTTTTAACCTTGCCTGTGAAGTATTTTGGGGAAAAATGCTTGCAGGAAAGCTGAGTTTATTATTTTTGGCATGCTAATGTTTATTTTTATTGTATTTCTGCTTACCAGATTTCCTAGTGGTAATTATTTCCCATTGACTCAGACCAAAGGAAAGTGTGGACACCTAACAAATAGTAAGTTTATGCCTTGTTTTTGTTATTCGTATTTCATGATTAATGTGGAAAAGCTGAAAATGTTTAATTACAAATTCTGTATTGTAAGAATGTTGTACAGCTATATGAATCTGTTAACATGAAATATTGATGTGGTTTAGCTCTTAATCTCTGTTACTTACCATAACTATTTAGTTAGCTACAGATAAGTGCTTTTTTTTGTACTGAAGATAACACAGCTTGTGAAATAAACAGTAATTTACACGTCATATTCAAAGATGTGAGCAAACCTAGTCCGTATTTTAATCTTTTCATATTCACAACTTGTTTAGAATGTAAAATGTTTCTCATTTCTCCACTCGTGTTTTGATTCAGGATGTAAATGCATTTTAAAACCAGCTTCCTGGTTGCACCATATAAACTATTACCAGCAATTTTACAGAAACATAGGCACTCATAGTAGAAATTCTGGGGTTTATTTTTATTTTTTAAGAAGGCGTTTCATGATATTTTTAGTTTGGCTTATGCTGTATTCTGGTAGGAAGAGTAGGGAGGTATGAATGTTACTGGCTAAGATCTTGTTATTAATGAAGCACAAGTAAAACCACATTGGCTTTTGAATTCTATTTTTGAATAGAGAAGCCATGGAAATAATTTAAAACTGTGAACTTTCAGTTATAAGCTGTTTGTTTTAGATGAAATGGTATGAGGCATGATTTTTTTTATGTTGCTTAGGTATATGTGTGTACAATGTCATGATATCAACTTGGAAAGCATACTATAGGAAAACAGGCTGGGATAAGTCTTTTGCTTTGTAACATTACCAAAAATCCAGAGTCAGTTGTATAAAGTTTAAGTGTGGTTTCTATTAATGAGATCCCAAATTATTTAACAAACAGCTTCCAAAGTATTTTCTTGATGTAACCTGACATCTGATTGAATTGGAGAATGTCAAGAAGTCACTTTTGTGTCTGAGTTAATTTTCCACTCCTGGTTCTTACTATCCTATTCACTTTCAATTTCCTACAGGATTTGTTTTCTCACATGGTTTTGAGCCATTTGCTGCCTCCTAATGACTGACTTATAAAACAGCAAACATGGAAAATTTCCAAAAAACTTTTCCTGGAACTATCACTGCTGCATATTTTGTGACTGTCTACCATTTTTCATATATTTAGAGTTGATGAAGAAATTTGTGAAATTAATAGCTTTGCTCTTTTATACTTTTAGCAGAACGTCAGACTTTCCACCCTGAGAAATACAGTATACAGTGCATTAATAGGAAACTTTTTCTAGTGCTGAGTATGGAAACAAAGACACAAGTATCTGACTTTGTTTGGATCGTGTCATTTAGATAATGTAAGAATCCATGCTTTCATAGTCTTGCACACCAGTATCATATGACTCTTATTTTGATTAAATGATTGTCTCTTTCCCCTCCCCCCTTTTACATTTTTTTTAACCTTTGTTTAGTTTTGTAACTTTCTTCCTTTATACCTTCATAAACTTTAAGATATAGTCTTCATCAAAGACTTTGTCAGACCTATTAGGTCTGACAATTATTATTACACAAATGAAACAATAACAAAGAAAGATAGCATCCGTCATGGTCTTATCCTGGTATCAAGGCTTGTCATCTTACTACGCACTGTTCCTAGCACCAGTTTGCTCAAAAACTTTGGGACCTGTGAAACATAAATAAATACTAAGAATTATATGGAATATGTTGAGAACACAGATTTTTGTACCTGTATGATCTTTTCCCTCTTATGAATTATTCTACAGTTTTTAAGGATGTGATCTTGTAAGTAGAACAAACCTCTTGGATTGGGGTGAGAGTGTTAATGGAGTTCTGACTTTACCCCCTACTATTTATGTGTACTTAGAGATACGCTCTAAACTTTTCCCTAGATTGAGTTACACTCAGGGACAGTACTCCATTTGTGGCAGAATGTTTGTGAACCACTGTAAGGTTCTTAAACATGGGTTGGATCTTATAGGAGTGCATCCAACTGTACCTGCTTTCAAGTTGCCAAGTCTTGTTCTTGAACCTTTCAAGCTCAAGCATGTTTTGCATTAGGGTATGATGAATTAGTATACTAAGTTACTTGCAGTATTTGTTTTTAAATATATGTCCTTCATCATTTCAATCACCTGTTGGGAAAGCTTTGTTGCAGGAGAGACCCATAGCAACAAATGACTACTACTTTTTGAGAATGTGTATAATTATGTACTTAATCTGTATGCATAATTATTATAGTCTCTGATTTGAATCTTTGAGAGGAGTTTACAGTAATGAAATAATAAAATGGGGATCTGAAGTTAAATCAAATAAGTTAAAAAGTACTTTCTCTGTTAAGAGAGCATAATCCAGTGCAGCATAAACTGGACAAGGAAATGCATGCTATGACAGGTTAGCAATACGATGGATGAGCTGTTGTATCTAATATAACTATATAATTCTAGTGCCCAAGGTTAGGGTGTTTAATCAGATGGTTTTGATGTTTAATCAGACTGAGTTGGTTTGGGATGGGAAAAGATTTTTCGATGGACTTTTCAGTGGCTTTTTTTTCTAATTTAAATGTCTTAAACAGCAAGAGGTGGAGACAAAGGACGATAATTCCTGGGTCTCATGTGCCCTCTAGGGTTCTGCATTGCCTGCAAGAAACACTTCTTTTCCTTCCAGCTAATTTTTTCAGTCACTGAACACTAAAAGCATACTCAGCCTTAGTGAATATATGTAGCAGCTTACGGTGTAACCGTGTTCTCATAAAGATCATAAGAAAATGCACAGTGAGGCAGTCTCACAACTGTAAGGAATCCCTTAAAAGAAAACAGAAGGGAAAAAAAAAAAGGCTACAGAAAGATATGGGAATTGGAGTATAGAGTGTTAAAGAGGAGAGAAGAGAAATTCAGAGAGTAGTGGGTGGTGGTGAGATAAGGAAAGGGCACTAACACTTAGATGTCCCTGGACCCAGGCTTTCTCCTCAAGATGCTAACCACCATTTAGATTCACTGTCCCAGGTCTGATTTCTGTATTCAGTTTAAAGTGATGTCTGTGTTTACCCTAGAAATGGCAATTTTTTAAAGTTGATTTTTCTTGCTGTATTGTTACCATTCAGTGTGATATTCTTAAATGCGTCTCCTCTGAAACACTAATTAAGTGAGACTTAGCACTCACGTGCTGATGAGCAAACCAGGATATGTCTGTAGTAGTGCTGGACAATCCTGTCTCAATTTTTCCTGGGGCTAATGCTTAGTGACATCAGGTTGGGGGGCTGGGGATGTTGTGGCATTGTTGATCTTAATTTGAAAAGTAGAGTAACATGCACCGTGCTCTCTTGTTCCATGAAGTCCACCCCCAAACACCTCAGGATGCTTTCAAAATTCTTCAAATTTCAGACCTGGCTTTCAATGAGCATGGTTAGCTGTCAGTTAGGGGTGGGACAGTAGTATCAATGCATTAAAGTCTTGATACAGAGTATTACTGTGGTTGCTTAGAACTGTTGTACTGATGGCATTCTTGATACACAGTGAGTTTGGTGTAGTCAGGCCTATAATGCAGATAAAATTTGCTGTGTGAGAAAGTGTATTTTGTTTGGGTTTTTTGTGTGGGTTTTGGGGTTGGTTTGTTTGTTTTTGAACAGCTCATTCCTTGTGAATTCATAGAACACCTGAAAAATACCTCTGAAAATTTTTTGTCATTTTGAGCACCTAGTTGGACTTTCTATTTTAATCGGATTTGACTGTGGACAGGAAACATTTTGCATTATGTAAAAGGTAATACAGAAAGACATGTTCTTGTAGAGTATTTCTGTTCCTACATGTAAAACTCCATAAGACAAAATAGTCTAATAAATTACTATATGTAATGCATTGTAGTCCATCCAGTGACTAAGAATGTTCAAGACTGGAGTTAAAAAGTTTTCATCAAACTAGTCTTTAAATATATCTTTTTATTTGCAAATTTCTTGTAGGATACTTTGCTATGCAGCAGAGTTGTGATGTCTGGATAACACTGCTTTAAAATACTTTCTGCCAGTTTTACCCTTATCTCTGAAGGATAAAGTGTTGGAATTCATTATAGAGCATAACTGCTCATAATGTGGCCATTGCCCACAATATCAGTGTCTGGTTTAATATTTTTGTCTTCCCTCTCCCACCCAATTAAAAAAAAACCCACCACCAACCCAATTCTTGGCATTTTGTTGGGTAAGGAAGACTTTTTTCTAAATTGATCAGTTGTTATTTATCTGTTATCTTGTTTGTTATTCAAAGATCATAAAATCTGTGACACAACTGGGACTACAAGTAGGTAGTCTTTTTACTTTCCTGATTAATAAAGCAGACTTGGGAGACACTCACAGGTATATCTGTTGCTTCAACTTCTTCAGAGACTGTGTTTGTAATAGCATACCAGCAGCAACATGAAATGAGTCTATCCTCTCCAGACAATTTGTCCTCAGACTTGGAACGCTGGCAGATAAGGAAAGAACTACATGAGAAAAGGGTCTAGTAACCACTCTGTGAAAAAAAACTTAATCTGTAATGGGGTTCAAAGTTTAAAATACTGTTTGCAAGGCTCCTTGCTTTTATACAGCTAGACTGCTTTTTAGCTGAGACCTCCACTGTGATCTCTTCTAACTGATTCAGGAAGTGGAAGATGTTAATACTGAGGGTTGTCCTTTTCAGTATCAAGTGCTTGTGGCCCTTGATGTGGTATTTCTGATTTTAACTGTAGGACATCCCTTCTGCTTTACTTTTTAAAAATTACTCTGTTTAAAATAGTTTTGTTGCAGTCAATCTCTGTACAGGTGGAATATTTAGAGCAGCCAGCACCAGAGCACTGTATGTTTTGTTAGATAGTCATTTATTCTTCATTCTTCCTGTGAGTATTCCACTCATAGGGATACCTAAGGCTTCAGGCAGAGCAGTTCTCATTCCTTGTGCCATGATGTGCAGACAAGCCACAATGGCACCTCTGCCGATGCTGTCTTCTGAGCAGTCTGAGGTCTGGTCTCTGAAGTATGTATTATGAACAAACATCTTCAAATGCTGACTCTTGTTTTGAAAGAAAGTAGGTTTAAGGTTTAAATCAGTTATCCTGGGCTGAGCAGTGGTTAATTTTGGGTGGGAGCAAGTTATGTGCTGAAAGATCCCAAGTGCTCTTGCTTTACCATGTCCATCTCTTGCTGTCATAAGGAGAGTCTGTGGTAGATTGCAGTATCTGTTTCTGGTTAAAATGTCATGAATTTTATGTAATGTAAATGACTTGTAGCTATAGTTTCTTAGCAGTGTATAACAGGAGCCAGTCCCCTAGAGAGGCAGCAGGTAAAGTCTGTCAGAGTGGCAGTAGCTTGCTGGAGGTCCAGTAGCCTCTTAGGCCAGCAAACTCCTTAATCGTGCACAAGAAAGTGGCACTTGTCTGTTTGAAAGATAGTGTACCTGGTGCTAAAATGCTGCATTAATGCTTGGGATAGCTATGGCTGAATTCTACTGACAAGTGCATTCATTTAGTTTCAGCTAATTATATAAAATGTATTTTTTGGAGCCTGAGACAAAGAATATCAGGTAAAGGGTGACTCTGGTGGTGTAAAGTCCTTTCTCTACATTTCTGTGACAGATAAGCCTTTATAGACAAAAAACACAAGTAGTTTTGAGATCATAGGATGCCATGCATGTTCCGTTTACAACTTTATGTATATAGTTACTGCATCTTAGATTCCTGTTTGCAATAAACTGTACATAAGTATTAGCGGGTGGAATTTAATTGAAATCGTCAAAGTTCTAGACTAGGGATTTGTATGGATGTTTCTTGTTCCTTTTATTTGGAACTGAAGAATGTTATGATGTACCAAGAATATGTTTCCTGGATTTTTTTGTTTCAACTGTATTCATTTTCTTATATCCCTTTCCTACATTGTCTTCTCTTTCTTTACTACTCTGTACATCTGAGAGTTTTCTAGGCCAGTGATTGATGACTTTGACATTGTTTACATAAGCAATAAAGGCCCAGTTCTTGACTTAAGATTTAAGGTGCTTCTGTGCCTTCCTATCTGTGAAAGCAAAGCAGTATTTTTGTTAGCCTCATGTATATAAAAATAATTATACCAGGAAAACAATGTCTGACTGGCAACCTTAACTTCAAGGTCATATTTAGTATTGATGCTATGCTTTTTCAATTTAGAAGATTAAATAAGGATAACCTTATGGGCAATAGCAAAATAAAGACTTTCTATCAGGCTGATGCAAGTCTTCTGTGTGGTGTGGAAATGTGCTAAATATAGCATGGCACTATTTTCCTAGCCTAATCTTGCAGATCCATAAACTTAATCTGGTACTGTCAGTAATATACTTCTGATTCTACTGGGAGGTGGTACAACTGTGGGAAGAGGTCTCAAAATGTTTGGCCACTTCTAGGATTTCTGTTTGCTGTGTGAAGTGATTAAGATCCATCACTACCCATTTTGTGCTTAGCAAGATGCTTGTTAGGAATTATCATCATTCTTTATTTCAAAAATAAAAAGTAATAGAAATTGATGAAAAATATTAGATTAAGCTCCATCATGATTCCATGGTTGATAGATCTGATAGTGTATAATGGCATCTCTTGAGTTAGAAACATGTATGTAGTTGAATTTCATTGATATATGCACACAGAAAACATAAATATCCTTGTGTAAAAAATGCCCTTTTACAGTTTAAGGAAACAAATCCTTCGGAGAGCTCTGTCTGTTCTATCAGCTATTGTGCTCTAATGCCTCCTAGTTCCTCTGCTTAAGCATCCCTTTGAGGCTTCTCTCATCGAAGCTTTGCAGTACAGCCTTTCTGGTGTCTGTCAGGTCTAACAGGTAGGTTTGACTTTTCTTATGCATGCTGGTAACAGTGCAAGTCAGTTAGAAGCAGCAAAGGGATGGGGAGCAAATATGGACTACAGGGAAGTTTGGAAAATATTTTGTAAAACAGGTATGCAGATTACTAACTACATAATACACAGAGAATGTTGTGGTATCTGAGAGCAGGGGAAAATTAAAACAATTGGCAGAAACTGAATTTGTAATCTGGAAATTTTCCCCTATGAAATGCATATGGTCAGGGGCTAAGGTCTCGTTTTAGTTTTGTGTATGTTTTGTAACATTTTAAAGCTGAAATCCTTCCAGAAATTAACGTTCTTCTGAGTGTTTTTGCAATCAGTTGTATTTTACTCTGCTTATGGAAAAATCATAGCCTACATTTGCAACAGAAATATATGAGGGGATTGGTAGCATACAAAAGTGGATGAAGGAAATTCTCAAGTCAGTGTAAACCTTGAATGGATTTATAGCAGTGAGTGAAGTTAAAATGTATTTGGTTTAAAACAGAATAAGCAACACCTCTTTTTCATTTATTTTAATAGCCTGAATTTACATGGCAAGTTCCTGAAAGCAAGCAAAAAAAGAAGTTATGAAGTGAAAAGTAACTGTAATACACAGACTGAATGTTTGGGTGGGAGTGAAAGTAAGAATTACTAGGTTGGAACAGATTCCTTAAGATCTGTCACATCATACCACTAAAGTAACGAGCTAGACATAGTAATTTTAAAGGGATATTGTGTGAAAGTTGGGAGATATTAATGCATTGATGGATTCCAAACTTAGTCTATTATGCATATTATACATACTGAACTGTAAATAGCAAAATATTTGCTTTGAGTACTGGATTGCTTGTGAAGGGAATGATTACAATATATTAGAAAACTTTGTTTCCCTATGTGTGTGTGTTTATAATTTCATTAGGTGATTCCTGTAATGGATTGTTTTTGGTTTTAATCAGATTTGTAATATAATCAAAAGTGTTCATAAAAGTGCTGAATTCTTTCATTTTTTTGTGCTTATGTTCTTAGCAGCTTCAGTCCTCATATGAGAAGGCCAAAGGATGGAGAAATTGCCTCAGTTTCTCTTGCTCTGCTACAGACATCTTAATGGCCGTGGGCAACTTCACCTATCCTCCACTGATATGTAGTCTCATAATGATAGTATTTTGATGATAAATACATACTCTGAAAAGTACTTAAACACTATGAATAAGAGGGTTGTATAAATTATCAAGATTTTTGATACAGCAGGGTATAAAACTGTACAGTTCTCTTCCGCAGCTAGGTATTTTATTCTAGCTATTTCGGTTACTACCTGATTCCCCACACTGTCTTATCTGGGCATCTCACTATTTATACCTATACTTTCAGTGCCCTACATACCCATTTTATTGTGGGATTCTTGGATGTAGAAACCAGTTTTTTTCTTAGGGTATCACAAAACCTCCGAGTAGTGAATTGAACTCAAGTCTCCCACCATTAAATTATGATCCAGTTGTCCTCGATCTTCCAGGGACAGCCCATCTCAGGTTCTCTGTGAGGTGTTGGAAGGTCTTTGCCGACAGTAGGTTGTGCAGCCTTATACAGACACCCTGGAGTGGAGCTCCCTGTCCCAACCCCGTTCTTTTCAATGGCTGAAGTGTCAGTGTTCTCCTTGCTGATGATGGATGGACATGCCTCTGCATGAGAGATGCTGTCATGTGGAAGGTTTTTTGTTGGTGTTTGTTTTGTTTTTTTTTTAATTTTAGTCTTGCAGGAGCCTACCCAAAGGAGTAAAATAGGAATGAATTATAGAAGTTGGGTAAGTCTCCTTTGTTTTATGTTGCAAAGGAGTAAGGAACTGGTAAGAAAGGCGAAGCCTGGATTTTCTGCAGTGAAGAATTGCATCTGGTATATATTAAGATGGTGCAATATGCAGCTAAAAAGTACATCTGAATTTTACAGCAGTATCTATTGCTTGTTTTTTCCATTCCTTTAATGTTTTACAAATTATATCAAGGAAGAAAAACACTTTTAAAAAAAACTTTTTTAAGGAAAGAAGGAGAGATAGGCTTTTTCAAATTAATGTTAAGGTTATGATACGTACTTAACAAAGCCTGGGAATTCCAAAGTGTAGACAGCCATTGTCTTGTCTTAACCTAGCAGCGTGAGTAAAGGATACAGTGTCAGCCTTAACTTTGAATTTCCCTGGCTCTGTCACTTCATGTCACAACCTTAGCATTAGTAATATACTTTTTTTTTTATTGAGGAACAATAGCTAAAAATGTATTTTGACTAGTAAAATTAAGAAGATGACATGTAAGTCACAGAAGTTCACTGTGCAATGTTAATGTGTGTCACTTTTAATACAAGTGTAATTTTGAGTACTTGGTAACTACTATCTATAGCTTCAGAAATATCACCACCTCCTGCCTTTTGGCAAGAAACTGTATTTTAAGTTTTATGTATAGACTACACAATTGGGGAGAGGGAAAAACTTTTAGCTGAGCATTATACTTTAATACAGAGCAGGAACTAAATATAGTGGCTATGTCATCACAGCAAGTTGCTTTGTGGCAAAAAAAAAAAAACTGCAGAGATGTACATTACTGCTGGTACACAGTCATTAGAGGTAAATGAAGGTGGTATAGAAGCAGCTGATTACAGGAGATCCTATCTGGATTGATAACAGTTGAACCTAGGCAATGTTATTTCACAGAATCACCAAAGTTGGAAAGGACCTTCAAGATCATCAAGTCCAACCATTAACCATGCCCCTTAAGCCATGTCCTAAAGCGCCACATCCACATGTTTTTTGAACACTTCCAGAGAGGGTGACTCCACCACGTTCCTGGGCAGCCTGTTCCAAAGCTTGACCACTCTCTCAGTGAAGAAATTTTTCCTAATATCCAATCTAAACCTCCCCTGGTGCAACTTGATTTGGACCACTAGGACCTGTTTGGCTAACTCTCAAATTCTTCTCATTAATCTCATTTTAGCAGAGGTTGGAGCAAGCTATGAGAAACCTGATATTTCAGTGCTGTGAGAGAGACACACACTTTAACCTTAACTAACCAAAGGAGTACTTCTGGCTAATTCTTCCTTGAGAATAGCAGCTACTCAGGCCTGTTGGCAAGCCTCCTATACTTCCCCACATTTTGTAGTGGGGGGCGGGGGGTAATAAATGAGGTAGTAATTGAATACATTTGTGAAGAATGGAAGAAGAGAGCAGAAAAAAATCTAGTAGCTCAGGATGGCTGCTACCTTCTTCAGCTCTAAGCTGGTCTCTGTCCTTTCTGCCTTCTTTCTCTCCCTTTGCTCGATTCAGTATCAAGAGGAAGAAGAAGCTTGAGGGCTGAAACTGCAGCTTTCCTGCAGCTCTAGAAGGGACAAATATGACTATGGGAAAAACTACATAGTTCTGAGGGCTGGGTGAAGGTGGGTAATTGGGAAAGGGAGAAATCAGGCTGTTCTGATTCTGGGAAGATGGGCCGACATTAGTGGCGAATGCAGAACACAGGATTTACAGTGGTTTCTAGAACTCCAAAACCCAAATAGCCTGCAAGCACAGGTCTGTTAGGAGCTTGTGCAGAGCTCAGTTAAATCAGGATAACTGGACAATGTTAATTATGCATTTTTCTTACAGATGCATAGCTACTTGGCAAAAGCAAGAATAATCCATTATAACCTGGGGTTTTGTTTTAATTGAGTTTAACTTTGTAGTCTAGTTGAGCTACAATATGGCATCACTGAGTCAAGTTCTGGAAGTCAGTTCTGTCCTGTGCTGTTCCTATTAGTATTCAGCAGAACTTGCAAGATAATGTGTAAGAACTCTTTTCCAGCTGAGTAATTCATATAAGTCTAACTCTCAGTTCCACTTACAGTCAATGAATAACCTCTCCTGTAAGGTTCAGGACCTGATCTGCCTTCTCCCAAGTTAGAGCTTTCCCCTGGCTATGCTCATATGATCCCCTGTGCTGAATCATGATGTGTTTGCGAAATAGGGCATTTTTAATATAGAAGAGTTGTACTGCCAGATAGAGTATTACTAGGTGATTATAGACCCTTCATCTGGGATATTAGAGTGTAAACCTCCTCAAACAAATGATGACTAGTCTTACAAAATGTGGACAGTGCTCTCATGGCTGAAATTCTGTGTAAAAAGGAGTGTTCCACCTCTAGCACCATCTTGTGTTTTCCCTTAAAATGAAAGGGGAGGAGGGTCTCGAGCTCCATCACAAAGTACAGTGACCATCCTGTAGGTATTAGTCACTCTCTGAACGTGCTCTTGGACTGGACCATTTGGAGATTTAACTAGAAAGTTTAGGTAGGATCCTTTTTAGGCCTACTGTAGAATAAGAAGAGATCTCCTGCCCTGATTTTGTTTGTGAGGAATAAGGGCTGATTTGTCAAGATTGGGGTGGGGGGATGCTGGCAATTCTGCATATTTTAGTTGTCTGGCAGTTAAATGACATGCAATCTGTGTCTGGGATTTGGTTCTTTTGTGGATCTGGACCATAGTACTTAGTTGTGGTGTGGCTCTGTGCTTGGGGTTTTGTTGTTTTGTTCATTAAGACTTAAAATCACAAAAATATTTACATGCTTAATTCTAATTTTCTTAAATATATATTTAACTTTGTAGGTTTGGTCTTAAGAGCCTGATCCTGCAAGAATCATGACGCATCATAGTACTGATGCTGTAGTCAGTGGAGACTTACTTCATGGGTCACATACAATGTAGATAGTCTGTCCTGTGTGTGAGATCAAGAATCACCATGGTTACTTATCTGGTATTTTACATGTCCTCTCTCGTTTATGTTCTCTCTCTCTTTTTTTCTTTTAATTTTTTGTATTATACTGAAGACAGATCCTAAATCTACAGTGTAAAACAATTGTATTCTAGTGGCAGGAAATAGTGGCAGGAGCCTTTTGGGTGTTTATTGCTTTGCAGCAGTGATGTATCCATTAGTATCAGGAAACAGGGGCTGATATGATGTGCTGGAACTGCTGCCGGTCACCCAGAGCATGATTCTTGACCTGTACATCTCTGCTTGTAAAATCAGAATTGTTTGTTTTATGAATGTAAAATAGTTATTGTTTGCAGTACCGTTTCCATCTTACTGTGGGACTGTACATTTCCTACAACAGTGTCAGCCTGCTATCTGAATGTTAAGTTTTGCATAACTGCAGGTAGGAGTTTCTTTTTAGTATTTGAGGAGAGAGTCTTTCAGGCTTTAAGTGATGATACTTCATTGTCTTTGGTGGTCCCCTTTATGAGCTAGTCTTCCTGATGTCTGTCACTTAGCAATTCAGTATTTTTAATGACTGCTGAACGGCAAAGTATTAGCAGTGTATTCCAACTCCACAAATGTTAGATATGTAGCATTTTAAGAATAAAGAATCAAGCATAAGATTTTTCTTATTTAAAGTGGAATGAATATTCTTGTTTGTCAAGTATATCTTCCTGTTTCTTGATAGTGTCACAGGTGCAGTGAGTGGTGGGCAAGCAGCCATGAGAGCATGTTATGTAGAGTAGATTGCTCAGCATTTAAGTTACTAGTGTTAGTAAATTAATAAGTTACAAGTATTAGTAACTTATTAATATTTTAGTTTCTAATTTATGTTTAGACACCAAAGCACTCATGTGAATCTATGGAAAGTTAGGCACCAAATTAGGAGTTGAACTGCATTTGTGTGTATGGAATATAGATCAGTTTTGAGTGTTTCTGATGGCATAGGTGATAAATGTTGCTTTTCTACTGGCATCTCAGCTTAGTTTGGTGATATGTGGTTGTTCTTTACACATGTGGGATCGTATGTAACCTTGCTTTTCTTGCCTATAGCCTTGAGGGACAAAGTGATACTGTGGTGTATTTTGGGAATTACGCTTCACTGCATACAAATTGATACGCTACTGTTACTATTCTAGTTTATTCTGCTTAACTGTAGCAAGAAAGCAAGCTAAACCATTTGTTTTATACTACTGCATTTATAATGTAGACTTGCCAGTTAAGTAAGGAAGCTAAGAGATTGCAACCAGCTAAAAGGAAAGTTAATGGAAGGATAGTTGTTTAGCGGAAAAATATAATTTTTTTTTTTTAAGATGCTTTGAAGCAGATTTTGAGCAGTGCTTGTTAAGGAAATAGGGTAGTCATGTAAAATAGAAGGTAGGATTTTAAGTAAGGAACGTAATGATGGAAAACAACCTATAGGAACATGGACAGGTAAATAATTAGATAACATCTTTAAATAGCATAGGAGTAAGAATTTTTTGCTCTGTTTGTATCATTCTGTGTTGTGCCTTTTGCTAGGATTTTACACATTAACGTGGCCACGTATTGCTTAGTATTGTTAATACGCAAAATCCTGGCAAAAGGTTGACATTGTAATGGCTCTAAAGGACCCATTTCAATGTAAATCCTAAGGGTCTATCAATGTGCGGGGGATTTATGTGGGTGAGTCCCATTAATGGTAATGGGACTTATGTGCGTAAATCTCTTCTGCACTGATGGGAAAATAGAGTCCTTAGTATGCAAAGTCTCATTTGAAATCAAAGAGCATTTGCATAAGATCCATACATAGCATGGAACTCTGTGTGTTTAAAAACAGTATGAAAAGAATAAAATACACCTTAACTACTTCAGTGGATAAATGCTAGTGTAAAAAATAATATTCTCTATATCATGTATTTTACTTTTAAAAATTGCAGCAATATTTGCACAATTGTCTCCAACTATTAGAAGCCAAAACACTTGTATTTTTGCCAATGTGGATGGTTGCTTTTTACAGGAGTGTAGTTGAACAAAATAATTATGTATAGTTGCAGAACGTTTGCACAGAGTTCTAATAAATACTCTCATATAAGATTCTTTGTGTTTGCTTTTATTTGAAATACCAAACAGTACTAAAAAGGTCATTGCATGCCACTGCTCCTCAGAATACTCCAGCCTTTGATACAAAAAGATTTAACTTTGTAATAAAAAGTGACTCCACTGCAGTTTATGTGTGAACTGACTTACATCACAGCAGCATAAATTAAGCCGTCATATTATGTCCCGAGTCTGAAAATGCAGAAAATAAGAGCACCGTGCTTTCCAGCAGGTGTCACTGTCGGCAAATGTAAAATTAAAACTCTATGTTTATCACAGCTTATCTAGAGTTGAAAATATTTTGGAAGATTTTACTTTTGTGTGTGTGTGTCTTCCTTGTGTTATACAGGTGTTTGCTTTGTTAAACTGTTTAGTATATGTTGCTTACCTTAGGGAGGCTCAAATGGACATGAATACCTTATAACAAAATTATAGTATTGCTTGGAGAATATCTGAAATGTTAATTTGTTCTTTGCTGTCTAGCATCTAGATTTGCAATATTATTTTAAAAACTAAGTATGAGCATAAACAATTATTTTGCTATTTCTGTGTTTTTGAAATGGCTGAAAGAGTAAGTTGATTTTGCTGATGCAGACAAGTGGCCTGCAGAATTGTTTTTGGTTTGTTTTGTTTTTTTTAAGCAGAGAAGAAGGCATCTGGATGTAGGTAGCTGTTTAAGACAAGAATTTTGAGTATGTGTGACTATGCATGATTTTATCTGCCTGAGAAAGGAAAAGCTATGTTATGTCTTGTAATGCCTCACCTCAGGAATTGATATCAATGCATTCAATGAGAATTCTCTCAGAATGAGGTGCCCTCTAAGAATAGAGGTCAGAGTTGAATATATTTTAAGGATATCTGCTTTTTGTGTTCAGGATAAATTTAATATTTGCCATTATAGATATGAAATTGTTGAATCTAGGTGTTTTCCTTTATTTTTATGTGAACAATATTAATCTTGCAGCCTTTATCCCATTATCCGGTGCATACTGGATAATTAAGAGTTGCTTTAGGAATGCAGCTTTAAATAAGCTTTTAACAATTCCCGAGTGCAATAAACCTCTCCAAAATTCCATTCTTTTCAGTGGACAGAATTAAAGCATTTTGTGATTTACATCAGAAACACATTTTTACACATAACACTTTTGTGTGTTTAGAGAAGGTGGAGTGTGAATGGCACAGGTGAATGCAGTTTGTCTAGTTTTTCAATTAGTTGATATTACTGTGTGCATTGACTTTTGTCTTTCCCCTTCTATGTAGCACAGAATATGAATTTATCCACCCAGATTATAGAGTTCCTAAAGGATGCTTTATATATGATGGACCAAGCCCTTACTGAGAATGACAGCCATTATGGCATAAAGCCAGATCCCTTTTCTCTCTCTTTTTTTTTTTTTTTTTTTTTTTTTTTTAGTGGGTAGTATCTCACTACTTTTCTTAAAGTCCTACTGGGAAGTCTGAAATCCAATGACAGCAAAAGCACTGGGTTATAACCCTGATGTAATTACATCACGCTCAGTACAGTCACATTAGGAATGAATTTGTATTCCTACGTGTTTTTGAAGGAAAACTTTCCTGTTCCTGTTTTTGTGAACAGGTAATGTAAGTGAAGGATCTATAGCTGTTACAGGGAAGATGAAAACAGAATGCCTGATTGCAGCACCTGACTGCACAGATAAATTGCATCAGAGAGCCAGGTATCAGCTGAGTATTGTTCATCCAGCAGCAATTAGCACCCCTCAGCTAGGAAGGATTTAGTTTAAAACCAAGCAGCTTTCACAAGTCAACTGTTGAAAGATATTGAAAGACAGTGGGGAAAATGTGTCCTGAAGCTTCTCAGCTAAATTCATCAAGAGTGTTCTGAGAAGGAGGGGTGGCAGAAGGAGCAGTGTTCTGTCTCCAAGCTGAGTTACAAGCCTCAGGAACTGAAGTAAGGGAACTGCTCATGCTGTCTTCTCTCAGCAGTGTGTCTATGAGGTGATGGCCCACTGCACTTGGGGAACTGCAGCATGGCTGCACTGGAGGAAAGCTATGTTTCTGACTGTGTGCAATAGCAAACTCTTGCTTTCCTGGCAGCTATGTCTCCAATAGCATAATTTGGGTAATGTACCTGATGCGTTTGTGGTTTTTGGTTTTGTGGGTTTTTTTAATGCCTAGAAGATACAAATGAGCTCCTTGAGGTAACTTTAATAGAGCCTCTGTCGTCTTTTAGTCTTAAAAAGTGATTGTTTTAGATATAAGGTTCCTATAAATAGCAGTTTGTACGTAGCCCATATGCATGTTTCAGTAGTTGTGTACTCAGTAATGGTGCACAATAACATGATTAAATATTTTTACGGGTATATGAAGTCAGAAAAAATTGAGAATGTTTCAGGATCTCATATCCTTGTAACTTTAGGTTAACAGTTAGAAAACTTTTTTAAAAAATTGAAGAAAATTATTAAAATGCATAAAATATGAACTATCTTTCTGTCTTCTAAAGTAATGAAAAATTGATTGTTATAGTTGCTATATCTATGGCTAAGTATATGCTGAGTGAATGCAACTTAGTACTTTATTCTTACCATGCTAAATTTACAAGTTCATTTGTTTCCTACAAAGTAGGACAATTAGAGGGTTTATGATATTACAATGTAAAAGAAATTCCTTACATAAAAGCTTTTTGTTTGGAATAAGTGCACTTAAAGGAAGTTGCAGCAGAAAAGGCACAGTTCTTGTGTTCTACAGATGAGTAGTGTTAACTTACTCAATTTTAGTAAGTTTTACAACTCAGTAAATTTTTACTTGCACATTTCATAATGAGACTGGTTCTCTTAGCCCTTGCAGGATCTAGTCCTGGACAAATTTGGGTACATGTTATGTTTATATGGGGAAGGAGAATACCTCCTTTTTTTTGCATGTGTGTTGTGTTTTGCCTGCTTTCTGAAGACTTCTTTCATTTTTGCCTCCATTAGTAGTTTAGGGCACTTTTTAAATTCAGGAGCATAACCTTCTCTCTCTTTAATATTTTATTCTTTGGATTATTACTGACAATATCTGTAGCTCAGGGGAGGAGAGGAAGGCAGGGAGTGCAGTGCTCTTCTGCTCTGCAGATTTGGCAAAGTGATGTGTTTTGAATAATGACTTCAGCAATGAAGTCTTTAGAGAGCTTTCCATTGTGCTTTTTGCAATTTATTTTGCCTTAAGAACACAAATGCTGTTGTGTTCAGAAAGGCCTTCGTTGTAGGTACAGAACATAGAGATGCATAGAAGTGAACTACTGCTGGTTTTAGTGTGTTCTGGAATTCTGCATAATTCTAACCAGGAAAAAATGTCATTTTTTTGAAAGCAATCTAGACTTCATGATGTTTTAAAAGTAGACACAATGTGGAAAACTAAGATATGAGTCTTGGTTAATTGACGTGGAAACTAGAAGGATGATGGTGATGAAGGGAGAAGGGATCTCAAAATGTGTTGTCTGGGACTTTCATAGTCCTGGTTTTAATTGATGTTCCCTGCAGTTAACAATAGAATTGTGTCTTCAAGTGTCTACAGTTGGCCTTCCAGGAAGCTGCTGCAGTCAAGCAGGAGTAAGTAATGAGACAAATTGTATATGGTGGGTTGAGAAATCAATATAGGAGATTAAAATATGATTTTATGAAATGAACTTCTGTCTGAATGTATTGCAGGATGGATGAAACTCTGCTGATATAGAACAGGACAGAATAACACACTGATGCCACGGTTACAAATAAATGTATTTCTCCCTTGAGAAGACACTGTAACCCCACAATAATTGTGCAATACAAAGCAATCTGTAGGATAAACAAATAAATACTAATTTAGTCCTTTATTTTTCTTAAGAGAAATTCATTAGGCTTTTCACTTCTACCACGTTGCATGAAGTGATTAATGAATAGGCCTTTCATGTTTAGCTCCAAATTAAACTGCTTTTTTAATTTTGGTTTGGAAGAGTTCTCAGTATTGTCAGTCCTTTGTACATTTCATCAATAAGTAGATCATGTATATGGACTTTTATCCGATACACTATAATACTGCGAGAAAAAGCATTGTAACACTTAATAGTTCACTCATATCAGTCCATAACTTTATAGCAAATTAGTCCCAATATACATATACGGAGTACAACTCAAGTGGAGAATTGGGTCAACTGTACTTGCTCTCTTCCAAGCTCTTTTTCTAGTCCTATTCCTATGAAAATCTGATGTAAACATTTTAAAGGGGTTGCTGACTAGATGCTGCATATATGATTGCATGGAATATCTACTCTAAATCCTCTAAGCAGGTCTTACGAAGGATATGAGAATAACTTTCTCGACTAATTCCTAAGTTACACGTAAGAGTTATCCTGTTTATTCCATAAACAGTCTAATATTGCGTTGAATTGTCTGGTCTTTGTGTGTGTTTGTTTTAGCAGACCATGTGGCTCAGTTTTCAACACTCTGGTTGCAAAACCACTCCCTTAATTTTTGGTTCTCAAAAAATATATGTAGTTCTTTCATCATCTTTCTTACCCGTAGCATCAGAATTCTGGGTTGTTTGATGAACTGCTTTCCCTTCTGTACCTGTTCGGTAGCTACTTTTAGAATCTTTAGGATTTGGCTGTCTAAATAATAATTTACTTTTCATTGGTTTGCACATGTGAATGTTTGGAAAGGTTAAATATCATAAACTTCTCACCTAATACAGTGCTCAATGTTATCACTTTATATGGCAATTTTTGTTCTACAATATTAGGGGGGAAATCCTAGGTTAGTGTTAAAAATGTTAACTGGAGGATAATTTGTATTTCACAGTCAGAGGCTTTCAGTTGCATTCTTGGTATTCAGTTTTCATTAACATTTGTATCTTATTTCTACTTCACACTGCTTAAGTCCTTTAATCAAATATGGTGAAAGCAGGCAGACTTGGCAAGATATTTTAAACCAACTCTGTATGTTTTGATACAAGAGGTCATGTTTATGATATTTTTAAGGTACATTTATGAAAGTGATTTTCAATACTACCTTCATCCTTTTCTCTCTGATAAACCTGTGCACTGAACATGTGAGAGTAATTCGGTGTTTAACTCCAGAGATTTTGCAGGTTGAAAGTGGTACTTCAGTGACTTAGATATTTTGAAATGAGAAGAGATGGTTGGTTTTTTTGCTGCTTCACTAGAGAAAAGCATGTTATGGTCTGAGTATACTTCACCACAGAAAACACCATTTGACAACATTTCAGGAATTCTATGCCCCTTGAAATGTCAGAGCTGTAAGATTTTTCTGATGAAGCAGGAATTTCTACCTCTTAACTTTGTACCTCTGTTCAAAGTACTATTTGGGACTAGAAACAAAAGAGGGTGAACACTTCCACCACCAATTAGATTAACTTCTGTATTTACAAAGTGTTTGCTTTGGTAAAAAAGCTCTGACCACAACTAGAAAAGATAAGTGGTGTTGCCAAGGTCGTGTTTGAGGAAGGGACTTTGCAAGGTACAGGGGCTACATAGTAGGCACTAATCATAAAACAATGCAGATATCTAAAATCCAGTGTACTATCTGAATGCGTAAAACTTAAATCCAGTGACTTCATTGTTTTGAACAGCTTGTGAGTGAAATCAGACCTGTTCCTGTTGTCCAAAAACATTGGAGTCATTGAGCAGTGAGGAAATTATGACACCATTTGAATACGTGGGTATGAAAAAAGTTGTAGTTCTAGCTGCTATGTGCTTTCTTGTAATGGTTTTTTTTTTTATGACTGCTCGAATAAGGATTTTGAACCTTGTTGCTTGAATATCCCTGGGTTTGTTGTTCAACGTACATATGCACTGATAAAGAAATAGACTTTTCTGCTGTTGTTTTTATGTTTTCAGCATTAGTTGAAATGAGGCCACAACTTGGAATGGTAAGGAGAAGAAACATCAGAAATACTGCTGCGTTAACCCCAGAATCAATTAACGCAAGCAGTCTATAGACATGGCCCAATGGGTTTATTTAAAAAATAGCCAAAAAAACTTTATATAAGTATAAACATGTTTTTTAATCAAATTGCATATATTTTCAGTTTCTAGACTTTTGAAAAATGATACATTTTTTTTTCTTCTTAAAATATTGCAAATTTACCAGTTATTGTTCAAAGACTGTTAAAAACCACTTGAAATAACATGGCAATCTCATCTTTACAGTAATACTAAGTTGTTAATTAGCTGAGCTACCCAAATACAGAGATTATAGTTAAAATGGCTCTGAGTAGGAGGTGATAATGATGCACTGCCTGTTTTACAACACATTATATGCAGTGCACATTCATTCTGGTTTTTAAAAGAATATTTTCCATCATATTAAAAAGCTCTCATTTTAAAGAGTAAAATCTTTCTCAGTAAAGATAACGTTATTAAATATGCCTATAATAGATATTACTATATCTGGCAATGAGAAGAATCACAGACGTGTGCTTAAAAAGGAGGTGTGCTATTATTAAAAAAAAAAAAATCAATGGTAAAAAGCATCACCTCAAATTTGAAGTGCTGAAGTCTGTAAATTCTGATTTGACAAAAATAGTTAAAAATTTAATTTCTTTATCTCATGTTTACAATGTAGTCCTTAGCTGCACTTGGCTGTTTGTTTGTGTAGATACTGGAAAAAACTGAGGAGTGGCCATTTCTCACATGACTGTCCAGCAGTAAACACGGTGGTGCCCACCACAACTAGTTAAAGCCATTCTGGGCATGGTTACATGAACTGCAACTGTAGATCTACCATTTTGTAAAGAAAAAAAAAAGTGTTTGTTATGCAAGAAAAGACTGTTCCATTTCTACTATTTTTGTAAAAATAAAGTCCATGCACAAATATATTTTTCTTTACTCAAGAGCTGTGTGGGATTTTGTTGTTATTGTTTGGGTTTTTTCCTTGAGGAACCCAAGATATGCATTTTTAAAGAGTTTGTAGGAAAGGGGCAGAAACCCCCAGAGATTTTCTTTAAAGCTTGATATTCCATTTCCATCCATACATCTTGTTATTCTAGCTTTTCTTTAAGAGCATAGTTATTTAATGAGATCCAGTAGACTTATCTTACAAGTCCTAAGTCAAATTGGTTGAGAAATACAAGAGAGATCTGAATCTGTTTTCTCATGTGTCCTTAACACTAGTGTCCGTTGTACTAAGTAGAAGAACTTCTTCTGGGGCTTGGTTTGGGGTGTGGTTTTTGGTAGCTTAGGAGTTTGAGTTCTGGTACTTCTGGGAACCTGAACCTTCAGTTTTATGACAGAGAATTCAGTGGGATACTTATCTGTTTTAGAAGATTTCAAATTTGTCTTATTAGATGAGCAGTAAAGACGGTATCTTAATCTAGGAGGAGCTCAATTTTTTATGGATAATGAAGTAAGGCTTTATTGCTGTCATGGTGAATATTCCGATTTTAGGATAATGGAAGGAGTTGCCAGAGTTGTTGTATCCATCTTTTTTAAGGCCTAAGTAATACTAAAACAATAAAGGGTGTTAAATTTTCTTTTTTCCAAGTATTTTCTGGCATTTGGGAATTGACAAATGGTGCAACTTCTTTGTCTCTTTCCAGACTAAGTCGATTGAGAGAGTTTTTTAGGGATTCATTACGCTTGCACTTAGAACTTTTCTAGCTTAAAAAAGCAAATTTACTATTTGAAAAATAGCATCCTATTGGACAATTATTGCCTCATTTTCTGGGTTAAACTGCCAAGAGGGGAGGGCCTTGACAGGAGGAGGTCCACTCTAGCTGCTGTTTGGGTGCCTTGGTCATTTTTTAATTTTCTATTTTGATTGAGGTAATCAAAATGGATTTTAATTTTTAAAACTGTCAGTATGTCTTTGGTATTCCACAGGAAAAGACTTTACAGAAGCTAGGAAAAAATTTCTATTGCTATAGCTTCAGATTTTTCCGCTTACTGACCCTTTCAAAGGTCACTGGAAGTACTGCAGGCAAAGAGTTTGCAGAATGAGGTCCTTGATTAGTTAAATACATAACTGGCCATGCTCAAGAGCAAGGTCTCATGCTTTTATTGTCAAACTGATATTTGTATTGGGCACGTACAGTTACTTTAAACTTAAGTGTAACTTTGACTACAAGTCCCTTTCAGCTGGCAAAGTTTTCTGTAAAAAAGATGTAACATAGTATAGTTAATTTTATGCCTTTAAGTATCTGTACTGTGCATACTAGAATAAAAAAATCTGTTATGCACTAAGGTGCAGACCAATGTCCAGGCAGTGCTATAGAGCTATGAGAGAGTAGTGACATCAGTGACAGCATATCTTCATATTTCCTTTTGTTTACATAATCTGCACATTCTCTACAAGCATAGTGCTAAAAAAAAATAAGTTTTGTAATTATAGACATATCTGAAATTCATTATGTGGTAAATGTATATTCCCAAGGATGACTGATGTGCTTAGAGGATTGTGCATAATGAGTGCTTTGCGTTTTACAGATTTGATCCAGAGAGGGGGTAAGATTCTCATACAATTTTCTGAGCACCTTAATGTATCAGCTGGAGAAACCAGCAGTTACAACCCTGGTGTATTTTAACATCATGTGTTCTGCAGGATAGTAGCGTGTATGTACTTAAATAATGTAATTCTTCAGAGTATTATCATAAAACCAGGTGGTATTTGAATTATGAGAAGCCAAATAGATGTATGGTAACTTCAATTTTGTTGATGTGATGGATGACATTTCTTTCAAGAAACACTTGAACTGATGAGTGGCATCCCTCAGGGGTCCATATTGGGACTGATTACTCTTTAGTATCTTCATCAATGATAATGACAGTGGGATCGAGTGCACTCTCAGCAAGTTTGCAGATGACACCAACCTGAGTGGTGTGGTTGACATGCCTGAGGGACCGGATGCCATCCAGAGGGACCAGGATAAGCTCAAGGAATGGGACTGTGCGAACCTCATGAGGTTCAACGAGGCCAAGTGCAGGGTCCTGCACCTGGGTTGGGGCAACCCCTGGTATCAGTACAGGCTGGGGGATGAAGGGGTGGAGAGCAGCCCTGCCGAGAAGGACTTGAGGGTACTGGTAGAAGGAGGATATTTTTCACAATGAGGGTGGTGAAACCCTGGCACAGGTTGTCCAGAGAGGTGGTAGATGCCCCATCCCTGAAAACAGCTAAGGTCAGGTTGGACGGGGCTCTGAACAACCTGATCTAGTTGAAGATGTCTCTGCTTATTGCAGGGGGGGTGGACAAGGTGACATTCAAAGGTCCCTTCCAACCTAAAGATTCTATGATTTTATGATTTGTCCAATACTATACAGTCCCTCAGGTACATTGCCAGGGGGAGGGGGGGCGGAATCCATGGTAAGAGAGGAAAAAGATCTTTTTTAAATTAGGGACACATGATTAGCTGCTGTACTACTCACACCTTGAAGGGATACAAGCAGGTAACTTGACCAGACCCTTCTGATGTTTGAACCTCAGGTTTTATGGAGGTTTTTCTGTTTTTCCTTTCTTGAAGCTGCCTAAGAGGCCTTGAATTAATCTTTCTAAAGATTTATGGGAGTCATTTGTAAATGGTCTAAGATTTTTTTGTGTTTTTTTTCTAAGTTACTGAGTTTGATTTATTCTAAGAAAGTCTTTCCAGTCATAATTGGGAGATACTGAGCTTAGTGTTAATTAATCAGATATTCACATCAATTTGTTTGAGGCCTGTGAGGGTTGGATTTTTCACAGCTGTGAGATCACATTAAAAGATGAATAATTTGTAAGTTAACTTCATGAGTTAAAGGAATTTGCAATAAAAATATAAATGTGTTTGTTTATAAACTTTAATAGCAAAGTGTTTTATGGTCTTGGCTTTGATACACTGGTAGTGTGACGAAGAAACTAAATTATAAGTCTATGGCAGAGAGAGGGCAGGACCTTCCTCTTCTCTGGAAAATGGTGATCTTTCTTTTTGGAAGAGTGAAGAAGGCCTGACTATTCACTAGTGTTTAGTAAAATCCTAGGAAATAGTCCACAGCTTTTTTTGTAGCATGCTTTGGAGAAAAAGAACAAAGATATACAAGTAACAACTTGTGAGATGAATCATCACTTGTTTTCAAGTGATGTTCACTACAAAGTTTCTAAATATGTTTCTTGATTTGCAGACTGATTTTCCCATTTTCTGTTGCCGTTTTCAGCACAATTTGATTGAAGACCAACTCTGAAGTTGCTCTGGGGAGTGTAAGGGTTGGTTCAGATGACTTCCAAAAGTTTCTTGCAACCTAAATTATTCTATGATTACAGTTTGGAGTCCATGTTTGGATCCAGTATACTAGAAGACACCTCTAGCACTGGCTTCTGGAAATAGTTGTAATAACCTGATATTGGTGAACAGAGGACTCCTTTATTACATGAGGCATTGATACTGAGGCCTCTTTAAAGGAATTTTCTGGGGGTTTTAGCAGTCTTGATTATTTCTTTATAACACATAATAATATGAAATGATTATGTTGCTCTATTTAGATCCAATTATTTTACAGACGGTGCAGGATTTGCATGTTCTGATGCATAATTTCAGAAAATCAGGAACAATAAAGTTTATATGTTTTATCTTGTTTCTCCCGTGGAGATACTTGGGAAGAAAACTTACAAAAGAAATGAGTTTTCATGTTACAGGAAGGTGTTTTTTCAAGTGTTAAGTTGCTTGGAAATTTCTAGAAGTATAACTTTGAAAATCTAGAGATAAAGGAAAAAAAAAATCTTCCTTCCCATAACAAAGGGTATCTTCACTTGTTTAAAAAAAAATTAAAATGCTTTCCCTAGTAATTGGTATCTTGATACATTAGCCAGTGCCCTATTAAGTATGGGTCAGACAGGTAAATAATAAAGCAAGTTGAAAGACTTGAACAAGTCATAGAGGTCTTGGAGTATAATACATTCTATGTCAAGCTTAATATGTTATAAAAACAGTAACAATCACCTGTATATTTACTGCCATATGTGGTTAATAGGGCCAGTACTGATGGTGTGTATACTGAAGGCTTATATATGTCTCTATCAAATATCTTACGATATATATATTCTTGGATTTACAGAATTTGTAAAGTTAATGTTACAACAATAAATCTATGTTTGGAGAAGAACCTAAGAAGAATCAAAGTACTACAATGAAAATATCCAGTATTTCAGTTAATTCAAAATAAATGGGGAAATTAAATTTAAATATTTTTAAAGAGTCCTTGAATGGTTTGTTGATTAGAAACTAATGTAACTCCTTGTCTAAGATAAAACACCAAACAGGCAGCAGCTGCTGGTAATTGGTGCAAGTAATTGTAGAGCCAATAAGTTGAAGAAGTGCTTATTAAAAGAAACTGCCTTCCTATCTGCTCGTAAGTTCAATTGAGTAATGCACTCTACGTGTGGTCTGATGGTAGGTAAATTATACACCTGATTTAAAAACACTCCATCCATAAGAGCTCCTATTTTGCTCATCCATAAAATTTTTACTTTCTTTATTACTAACTACTTGTGGCAGCATATGGCATAATATCTATCAAATTAGGCTTTGAGGACATCTTAGACTGGCACCCTGCTGACTTGAAACATGTACTTAATGCATATTGCAGTGTTTTTAACCCGTTAAGTGCCCCGAGGATAGGCTTCATCCACATGGGCATTTGTGCCTTGAGGCCTCACAGATACAGACTGCACACCCTGCTGATCTGCTGGCATTCCACTGAATGCAGTGAATCTGCCTTCAAATGGTTGTTGCACAGACATCATTCAAAGCTTATTCTAAAGAAACTTTGAGGCCACAACATCTTTGTTTTGAACTGATAAGAAAATAGATGGATCTGAGAGGAAGAATTGTAATTCAAGCTTAAGAACAATTTTTTTTTTTATAAAATTTAAAATTGAAATTAAGCCACGCTACTCCTTCAGCATATTATTTTGCATACAGATTGTTCTGGAAAAAATCCATTAATTTGATTAAATCATCTTCTAGTAAAAGTTCGTTGAGGTGATGTTGTGCACTCATCACAAAGATGGGTGAGTTTTTATTCACAAAAATAATAAATTCCTTTGGCCTGCTCCTAAAACAACAGAAAACTACTTCCAGCTCCAAATTTTTGTCTTCAACTTAAAGCAAAGCATTCACAGTCATCTTTTCCTTTAAAGAAACTGCAAGAAGTCCAATTATCTACAGGTCTGAAAATATTTTGGTGAACATCTGACAAGTGATTTACCATGGGTAAAACTACTGTAGCCATCCACTAAACTGATAATTAAATATTGGCAGCCCCTGTATATACTTACTCTACAGGAGCATACCTCTCTTCCATTGGGAGGTATGATCTCTCATGTTTACCATAACACAAAGATGTGCACAAAAGTAGTTTTAATGCATATAAGAATGCATTCAGAACAAAAGACTGTTTTGCCCAGTGTCTTGTTTCAAACAATGAGGTTTTCCTTCAGAAAGCATAAGATCAGGCAAAAGTGTATGAAATGTCAGTGACATTCCTGCTTTTATTTTTTTTTCAGCTCAGCTGAGTCAGTTTTGGGTTTATGTCCACTTAGTAATCCTCAAGTGATTACACTTCCATTTCTTCAGTCTTCCCTTGAGCCCATAAACTTCTAACAGCCATAATGTTCTTTGTTAATGGGTTCCATGAGTCTGTTACCCATAAGGAGCTGCCTCTTTTTGCTTTGGGCCTGGCTCCCGTTGGCATCATTTGATGCCCTGAGTTGCAGACAAATACTTGGATCCTATCCTCTCATATTCCAGCAGTTTGCATGTATGACCCATAGCTTGGGCCCTCCATCTTCTGCAAGTGCCATGTCCTCTGTTCGCTGACCTTTTCTCATTACTTTGTGCTGTTGGAATGGAGCTGCTGTGTGCTGTTGATGGTGGTTGAAAGCTAGTGAATATTGAGAGCGCTGCTTTGCTTGCTTTTAGTCTTTAACTTCAGGTGGGAGGAAATATGCTGCCTAGTACATGACTTATGCTTAAATATGAGCTTTCTTGATTGCAGAGGAAAAAGTGAATGCTAAAGGATCAAAACAAGCACTATTATTATTGTATTCAAAGTAGAATCACTATACTCTTTATCAACTTTTTTGCTACCAAGAAGGTGACAGAGTAAGCCAGCTTAGCTTTTAAAAAAAATCTCATAATTTTGAGGCTTCATAACCTGTTGCTAGCAGGTTGGAAGAGAAATTTTTTTGACCTATGAGTCAAGATCATCCTTTTAGCAAGTCTAATAAATGTTGTGCATAAAAGGTGTTTTTAAGTGTTTAAAAAATACTTGTTGAATGTAGACTAATCAATGTACATTGAAACTTGAGAACCAGCTGGGTGTTGGCTTTTGGTTTTCCTTGTGGTTCTTTGTTGTTTGTTGTGGTGGGTTTTTTTCTTTTTAACTGAGAAAAAGGCTAGATCATTTTTCCTCATTAGGCTTAACTGAATTTATTCTCCAGTTGCCTATCCAGTGTTCATCATAGCCTTCATCTACAAATTCCTGTCTGTGGGAACTTGGAGGTGGAAGCTAAGGCAGTATATTGCAGGAAGGAGGAATGGTGATGGAAATAAAGCAGCTCAAGGAAGGAGGAAGAAAGCAAGAAGAAAGTTTGTTCTGTCTGTATACTTTGCTGAGGTGAATTTGTGTCTAATAAATCTTTGGAGACTAAAGGTGAATTAGAGAATGAAAATGCTCCGTAGGGACAAAATATAGTAAGTCATTAAACCATTTTTTGTTAAAATTTTAACATCTCCTTTTCTTTGCATTCACATGCAACCTCAATGTGAAGGAGGGATTCCTTTTGGCCACTTCATTAAACAAAATTATGATTAGACATAAAACCCTTTTAATTAAGGTCATCAATACCCTTAAGTTCATTAAGTCCCTTTGACTCAGTATCTCACTTCTGACAGTGACCAGCAATGGAAACCCAGGACAAAAATGTAGGAGCAAGGCACTCATGCCATAAGCTTCTCCAGACTACCTCCTCAGCTTCCAGCGGTTTGCAATGCCATGTTCTGAGCTAGTAATGGGGGCTTTCTGTAACCTTCAGTGGATTTTTTTTTTATGCTGCTGTATTACATGTTTTGTAAAATTGATCTTAAATTTTGTAGGTTTTTAAATTCCCTCATCTCTAGACAATAGTCCAGATTTTTACAGTCTTTGTTGCCTTCTCTATACCTTTATGCTTGCTATTATGCATTTTGGGGAGGGAAACGGGAGAACTGTATTCAGTATTCAAGATGCAGAAATACCATGCCATTTCTTAATTAGTTCTCTATCTCTTTCTTAAGTATTCACAATATTCAGCTGACTTTTTTTGACTGCAAGTGAGCACTGAGCTGGTGTTTTCATAAAACAATCTTGTCTATTACCAAATAGTAATAGTCATCTTGGAACTTCTGTTTTTTCTTCACAGGTATATCTTAACTTTTACCCACAATTCATTTCATCCTGCCATTTTATTGCTTATTCACTTGGTACTATAACATTCTTCTATGACTCTCCAATTAGGGATTTTTTTTTCCACTAACTTTTGTAATCTAGCTTCTTTGAATACTACAAATAACATGGGCCTTATCACAGATCTTCATGAGGTGCTACTGCTGACCTCATACCACTATGAAAATTGTCTGCCAACTCCTTATCTCATGGCAACTTGGTTTGTTTAATAGCTCTTTACAATGGACTTTGCCAACAGCCTTTTTGAATTTGAAGATTTTTATCACTTAGGTCTTACTTGTACATGAAACTGTTAAATCTTTTTAAAAACACCAATAAATTTCTGGAGTAATAGTTTTTACAAAAAGCATATTGGTTCTTCCTTAATAGGTCTCATGTATTTATGTGCCCATCATTCTGTTCTTTAAACTCCCATCTTACATCGGGATTTTCCTCCAAGCATGGTTGTTTGGTCTTTGCTACAAAAAACAAGAGTAAAATACATAATAAAGCACCATCTCTCCATGAGAGAAATAGCACAAGATTAAAGGCTAATAAGTGGTTCAGAGTCCTAAAGATGACCCGAAAAAAATCTTTCTCCAGGATTTGTACAACTTTGATGAAGAAAGTACAAATATGTATATGTACTTCCAAAGATGTACAGCTTTGGAAGAAAGTACAATCCTTAAAGTCATGAATGTCAAGTACATGGGAACAATTCAGTCAAATCCTCTACCATCCTTCATACATCACTTCTGTCCTCAAATTGTGTTACTTCATATATTACACTTGTATTTGCTTTCTAGTATGCCATACAAAAAATAGAGCTCCCACTAAACTGATATGAGAACTTGATTCATTCCTATAAAAGGAAAAACAACCAAAACTTGAATAGGAAGAAGAAAAAAAAGTATTTACAGCTCTTTTGATCTCTGATGTGTAACCTAGGTACACTTTTTTCCCCCCCAGACATGCTTGCTTTTTTTTTTTTTCTCTCCCCTGTCCTTAGTACTTGGTGGAATTTGATTGCAGCCTGTGCTTGGATTTTAAGATCTGTGCCCGAACAGAACTTGGGCTGGTTTGGGGTTTTTTTGTGTGTCATTTTTTTGTTTGGTTGGTTTTTGTCCTGGATGTACTGTACATGCCATCCAGGACCTTCTTTGTTGTTCTTTGGTTGTCAAGAGTCTGTTATCGTCTACAGAGATAGTCTGTTGTCCTAAAATACCTGCTGCTGATGTCCTAGCAACACCGAAGACTAAGGAGACATCCTGCATTATGGAATGATGAGGAAATGATGACATTAAGCTCTGCCATTTTCAGCTCTTCAGTTTCTCTTATTTCAGCTAGTCGGAACTAAAAGAGGACATCATAAAAGAGCATGACCCAGTTTAGGCTGTGATAGTCCAGAGCTGAGGTGTCTATGATATTTGGAATACACTGCAGATTCTGGAGTAGAGGGGTCCTGCAGATTTTGGGGTCTTCTACCCTTCATGTCCTTTGACTGATTTGCCGTTGCTGGCCCACGTAACAGGTGGTGATGCTACCATTGCCACTATATTAGGTCAAGTGATAGGGCTTTGTCTGTAAACCTCTAAGTCTGAACCTCACTATTGACACAGGTTGGGCAATCAGATATTGCTCAATGCTATATTTGTCTTGGTCCCTTGTTAAAGCTATTTAAAAAGTAGGAAATTGTATTTTTCACTATGTTTACAATTTCCAGCTTTATTCTTTACACCAACCCTCTGTAACCTTAAGATTACCGACTCGTAAATGGCATGGGTCAGACTTTCATCAGGTAGCTGCAATTGATTTTACTCCACCAGACTTTGCATATTCCACTTGTGAGTTTCACCTATTTGGGCAACATGTGCAATTGTGCAGTGAAGGAAACTGCTGCCAGTAGAATCCCAAATTCATCTGTTAAACAGTGTTAATTGAATTAAGCAAGGAATTGCAGGAAGGGAAAGCTATTAGCTATTCTAATGGTCAGTTACCTGTAAAATTCCTAACTATAAATTTTAGGTGAAATTTTACTACCTTTATTTGTTAAATGTTTTGAGTGTAATCCTGATGATGTGTTAAGAATATCACCAAGAAATAAATATTTAAATATCAATATGTGTATGCACAGCTTTCATTGGTGAAATTAGACTGCGATAGACTGCTGAATGCTGTGTATAAGATCAAGAATTTAAACATTGCTCAGTAAGGGCTAAAATGGCAGAACTTAATGAGTTTTATTATATTGCTATAGGTTGGATGGGAAATGAAAAATGTTGTTAACTATTCTGAAGACAAAAGATTACTTTCTGATAGCTTTTTAAATTTGCATTTTATTTTTCTCCAGAAATAGCTTAATGGACTCTTACTTCAACTACTTTAAATCCTTTAAAAATATTTTGTTAAAAGCATGCTTTAAAAATGTTTCTTTTTCTTCAGTAAGGAGTTGTTTTAAGAGAAAAAATAAAAAGCTGAACTACATATTGAATTTTCCAGGCTGTGTTTCTGTACAGCAATCTTCTGAAAAAGTGCAATTATTTTTTTTTTCCACTCAAACATGCATTTGAGAGGAATGAGTAGATCAGATAAAGAGCTGAGATTCAATTCAACTCAACCTTGAGTCACTCTCTGACTCTGTCTCTTTAAAAAGGAAAAAAGAAAAAAAAAACACCCAAGGTGGCAAAATCAATACAAACCAATAATAACTTCACATTTGTGGAAGCAACATGAATGGCTCTCCAAAATATTGAGACACATCCAAGTACATTTTAGCAGAGCTGATATTTATCAGAAGTCATTTGCCCTCAAGCAGATGCTCTCTTTCATTGTGCTCCTGTCACAAATGACTAAGATTTATGACAGACAATTACAGCATCTGCAGTTAGCAGCCTTATAATCAGCACCATTATTTAACGATTGGTGCAATAAACTGACTCCTGTTACTGTTTATCAGATATCAGTCAGTTCTGGCTATTTTCTTCAGCTCCCCAAATCACAGTATGGTGCAACCACTACCTTTTAATGGCTAGTCAGACGCAGGCACATTTTCACATTTTGTACAGACTGCCAAGGAAAAAGAAAAAGCAACCAATTACATGTATGTTATGGTGCCCTCTCATCTGAGATGCCTGCGTGTGTAACTATCTCTATACAGTTTAAAATCTCTTGGGGAAAAAAAAAATAACAGCTTTTACTATTTCAGATAAGAGCTTCTATTTGGGATTCTGGATGAATTTAATAATAATAAATTCTTCCATTTAAATATTCATGTTTTAAAGAGCGAATAAAATGTTGATATACTGGCGTATTCGTACTCTCTTGCAGCATGAATTCTGTGTGCATTTGAGGAAGGGACATTATTCAGCCTCTGGAATGTTAGGCAAATAACAGAATTGTATTTTAAATTTAGCAATGTTCTTATAAAAACTAAAAGCTCAAGAAACGTCTCGGTTGAGCTTTTTAACCAATATGTACGATGTATAATATAAGACTTCTATTTGGGCTGCATGTTTTCTTGGAAACCTTATAATAGGGAGCTAGACTGTTTGAGCTGCAAGTCCAACTGAAAAGTATATTAAGACTTACTTGTGCTCCAAAATCAAAGATGTAATTTCAGTGCCATGTTCTGGCATTGCTTAGACCAGTGATAATCATGTGTGAGTCTGGTTCCCCTGAATAAATGCTGTTGTAAGAAAATGCTTTATGTAGCTGGGAGAAGACTTTTCCCAGCTATGAACTTAGAATACTAAGTTTCTTAAAACTTTTTTTTATTACAATGCCTTCATCTTGTCTTCACTAGTTCTTGTCAGAGTAGGGAACACATTATTGACATATTCTTCTGATTTAGCTGCTAAATTAGAATGCCTGTTATCCATAAAGTTTGCAAGGAAAAGATTGGCTGTTTTAAGTGACTGAGGAAAATAAGTTAGATCAGGTTTTGTTTCTGCCAATAGAAAATAAAGTGAAGGTAAATAGCTCTTCTTCTGTTCTGTGTGGAGATGGGTGGTCTTTTCAACAAGCAGAATTTAAAATCACTTTTAAACACTGAAATGAAATTGCTTGGTACAGATATGTTCTGATATGTTTCTGATGAGTTCAGCATTTGTTGACTTCTGTTAATAAACTAAGAAGACACAGAGCTGATTATGTTTCTTGGTTCAACAAGTACCTAACCTGTTGTTGTTTTCTTCAGTTATCTGGAATAACTGATCACTCATATTTCTGAGGTATTTCGGACAAAGAATGAGAAGATAAAGATATTATACATGGCTTTGATTAGAATTTTACTTTTGGTGATATTCTCAGAGTTATTTGAATGAGTGTATTCACTTTATTTTTTTTAAATAGAGCACATGTGAGTGGTTATAATCTTAGTGGTTATTAAACAAAATCTAGTTGTTTGATTTCAAATTTCTTTTTGTCTAGGATAGTCACCATTAAAATTGACTTCTTGTATTTTCAATCGATCATAAATATATTTGTCTTCTAAAATAACTTTAGATTAACTCTGCACTAATAGGAAAGAGATACTGCGTCTACTAAAACTGAGTGTATGAAATACAATTTCTTGTCCAGGTTTACTGCTGTAATGCTGTAATACACTTGAGAGGGTATTTCTTTCAAAAAGAAAACAAAAAAAAGCCCAAACAAAAAACCCTACAGTAGAAAAGGTGACATCTGAAAATTGCGCCTTGGTCTGTATCATTCTGATTTTGAAGACATTCATGAACATAGAATATCATTAGTACGCAGTCATGGAGCAGTTTGTTTATGCTGATAAATACCTGCCAGGCACTAGATCAAAACAACTGAATTCATTTTATTTTCAGCTGATGTATATGTTAAATGATATTTAAAATAATTAATGATAGATGATATGCTTTCAAAAAGCTACTTAGTTATGGAATCACACTAATATTCATATCAGTAGAGTTTAGTCTTCTAACTCAGTCTTTTTTTTTTTTTTTCTGAAGTACAAACTACCCTGGCTAGCCTTTTAAAGTTGTTCACATAAAATAAATAAGAGATCCCTTAGAAAAATTAAAGCTAGGTATAAGACTTGGTCATATATACATACCTAAGTTCATACCGATGGACTGATTCTGCCAGGCAGGAATATTTGGTGCCTGACAATGAACTTTGCAGTGGGTTTGATTAGTAGGCTGTAATGCTACACTAAGTTAATGTAAGGAATAAAACCCCATTGTCTTCTCTCAGCTCCGTTGTAACAGGATTTGAGAGTCTGGCAAAGGAAGTCATGGGATAGGGTAATACAAACTGTTTAAAGTGAATGTTTGGATGCTAAAATGCTTTGGAAGTGAAATCGGGATTTTTGCTTTCAATTAAAATTAGAAACCCTTGTCTGTCACCTATGTCAGAATTCATAGTAGGTGTTCCTCTAGGTACTTATGATGTAGGTTGTGGGTTGTACTCCCTCATTAACTCTACCTGATCCAGCACATGTTCTAAGCAGTGGAAAAGACTGTCCTTTATTATAATAGTTGTTGAATCAAGCCAACTGCTAATTAGTAATGAGTTGTTATGGATTTAGAAAAAGATAACATGACTAGTCATGTTGATGAAGCTTCAGGATGCTGTAGTGTGACACTGTTAAAATTTGTGAAAGGGCCTAAGCACTTTAAAATAGGAATAAAAAAAGGTTAAATATCTCTCTCTGTCTTGTCACTTTTTCTCCAACTAGTAAAAATTGCTGGAATTGACTTCTGACAAGCAAGTTTGTCTGGAAACTTGCTTTTACTAAAGTAAAACCATTGCCCTTGTTTCAGAGCTGTCCAGGATGAGAGGAAGATGAGCAAGCGCCACGTTCTTGTACAACAACTCTGACTTTCATTGGAGGTTAACTCAAATGAACCTCTGGTCTTCTGTTTATCAAACATTGCCTTTGAAGATAACATGCCTCTACTCATAACATATTGAATAGATCATGCCTGTTGTGGCAGTAGCTTATGCACTTTTTCTTCCTTCTCTGGTATGCAAAAGTAATTGTGTACACTGTTACTTGTACATCGTGACCGTGCTGCTTATGGTCCACATGTGTAGCCTAGAGGTAGTTCAAGTTTTATATTCAGTCTTTTTTTTTTCCTTTTTTTTGTGTGTCATTACATGCAGAAGATTTCTTTATAGGTTTAAATGTTTCTGTATCTAGGCTGTAATGACAGAGCATGTCTGCTTTCTCTACTTCTCAAACAGAACTCAGGGAAAAGAGGAGAGAATGCAGCTGCTGCTGCTTGCCTTAAGTTATACTTTCCTTCTTCATACTTCAGTGAAATGCCATTTAGAGTGGAGGCTATTTTTTCCAGCTCCTCCTCTTCCTTTATAACATGTGAGTAGTTTTTATTACCCATGCCTGGTAATGCCTATTATCTACCATCTTTCTGTTTACAAGAACTTGTAAACTACGAACAAGAACTTAGAAACTATGGATATCACATTGCAGCAATGCTCCCTATGATAAGTGTACTTAATTTGACAGGAGCCAGCATTAAATGTCTATAAGGATCTGTTACAGAAGAACAGTATAGCAACATGCAGTATCTCTGAGAGGGCATTTGTAATGCTCTTCCCATTGAGCACCTATTCCTATTCATCTCATTGTTAACCAGGAATTCCAGAGGAAAATCTGGAAAGTAAATCATTCACGATAGAAATTTGTAAACTGGGACAAAAATTTTCACTCTTGTGCAAGGAGTCATTGTAAGATAATGCACCACTGTTTTCTCAACATAGTAGTTTCTGTGGGATAGGAATGCAAATTGTAGGGTTGTATCCCTGGAAGCATTTTCTTCCAACGTTAATAATAACACTAGTATTAAATAAGCAACAAAACATGATCACCTAGTGTAAGGCTGAGGCAAAGGCCTTGAGAACAACCTTTGGATACATCAGCAATTGAATGGTGCTAGGAGTAAGGAATTATTAATGCAATTACATCATATATGGTCTTAGCAAGAACTTTATTGAAACACTTTATACAGTTTTATGTGTGTTTGTTGTTTATTTGTTTGTTTTTAAACTTGGCTTACAGTATGAGATTTTTAAATGTTTAATCTTTTAATTTAACCCTCTCCCCCAAAAGTCAAGTAGCAACTTGGTCAGTATGCAATAAGCTACGTGGGAGAAGGTTACTGATAACCAAGCATTACTGTTGGTAAAGGACACTTGACAGGCCATCATTCCAAACTGAACTGAAATTCAAACTAGAATCAAAATATGTTTTCAATAGTGATTTTTATATCCATCATTTCAAACCTTTGCTCAAAATACCTTTTTTTTTTAATCGCATGCTCTTTATCACTTCTACGCTGTAAGAAGATCCTAATTCTGGAACCATAGAGTGAAAACTGTACTTCGTTTCATCAAAGAACTTAAGTTGCTTTAGTTGCTTGTAAAACTCCTCTGAGTAGCCGAGCAGTATAACATTTTCACGATAAATGTTACCTGTATTTGCTTCTCTACAACATTTCGTCTTCCACAGAGTAAGAACATGCCCAAGACACTTCCAGGCAGATATACTATACAATCAATAAAAACTTGCAACATTTGTGTGATTAGTTCATTCAGTAGCTAATAGAATTATGAATGCTTGGGGGGAAAAAAAAAATCTATTTGATGTAGGACCCACTTTATTGGTTCTGTATTTTGTTCTAGAAAAAGATCTGAAGTGGTTGTCCCTACTGCCTGCTGTCTATGTGCTTACTATACTGAACAACTACTTATTTTAGTAACTGTTACTTAATTAGTGAATTAAGACATGAAGATTACCTTAATTTTCTACTAGTGGAGAAAGGTGACAGAAAGATCAATCAGTTGATCACTAGATCTCTTGAAATTAGAAAGATTGCCTTTGGCACTAGAGTAAGCACAGGAAAAAATACTGGCCATTCCACTCAAATAACATTTGCCCCTCTTTTTTTTTTTTTTGTTGTCATAAAGACATGATTTACTGTCAAAGTTTCTAGCTTGCTGATTTAATGGAGTGTATGTAGTGTAGGGGAGCTAGGACAGTACAGCAATGAGTGTAAAACGCATATGTGCTGTTTAGTATATATGCATATAGGGTATTTGCAGTTTGGGAAAAATAGTGATAGTAGCATTATTATATTTTTGAGTAACTTTTCAAAAGAATTCAAAGTACTTTCTAATGCAACTATTTCTGCAACTGTCAGCATAATACACGCTATGGGGGCCGTGGAGAAACATTATCAAGGGAAACCCTGGTCTGAGGAGTTTCACAGGTTCCTTCTCTCATAGGTATTGATTCATCCTCATGAATAAAATGCTGTATTCTTTCTTGAATATTCCCAGCATATCTCTGTCATGTCAGATTTGTTTCTGGACCACACAGATTAGATCAAATCTACTTTTCACTAGATTTTAAGGGTCACAGTTTGAGATACATGTTGTTATTCATGTAGGAGTTGAATCTTGGTTTCGAAAGAAAACAACCTGGTAAAACACTGCTTCTAATCAAGAAGTGGTATCTACTGCACAACCACTTTACTCTTCTTTCCACTAATGTTTCTGTCATTACAGTCCTGGGATGACCAAGCCAGACCAGACTGAATGGACCTCAGTCCGTGGCCTTTTCACCCTTTCCCTTTTCCCTCTAGTATCTTTAAATAATGATATTAAAAGCAATGTCTAGGAGTTTCAAATGGAGTTTTAACTGGGAATACTAATGGCATGATGTACAGGGCTGCTCTTCTCCTTGGGGGGTGGGGGTTAAAAAAAAAGAAGTGATATGATGAATAGAGAGTAGGGGATGCAGAAGAAGAAGAAATAAAATAGTAATCTGTTATTTATCTTAATAACAACAATTAAAAAATATTTTTATTGTTGCTTACCTTTACCAGTGTTTTTTAGTACTAAAATGCATTCCTTTATTAAAAGAACAAGGTTAAAGAACTTTTGTTGAATACCCAGTTCTTGCAAAAAGTATTTTAGAAAAATATTGTAGTCTGGACATTTATAACAATGAGGCAAACAAATGGCAAAAGAAAGCAAAGATAATTGAGTATACAAATTAAAGAAGCCAAAGCTGTGAGAATATAATGTTTTTAAGGTCATAATTTTTAAAAAAACACATTAAATTTCTCCTTTACGTAATGAATTTAACTTTAGTCACTTATGAAGTTTGTATGATATTTGACTACTTGGAGTGAATAACAGGCTCATTATTTGAACAAGAGATCCTTGGCATTACGTAGAACCTATTTTTAAACAAATTAATTGTTTTCGGGCATAGCAGATCAGCATAGTATCAGAGCACTCTGCTTATTCTTTTTCAGCATTGGAAATTCAGTGTCTGGCACATGCTATTGTGGCTCCTTTTAAGCCTTCATAAGTTTTGCCTCATTCTAGGAATCCTGTTGACATCTGTGGAACCAGTTCAGTGGGGGTTGTTAGGTTTTTTTGAAGTTTGTACAGTTGGGCAAAATTTTACAGCCATATATGCTAGCCTGTTCTTGATTTTGAAAGCTGTAGCTTGAGTAGGCAATTTTCACCATAATACTTAAGGAATCAACAGTTAAAAAAATGATTTACCAGTTCTAAATCTTTTTTTACTTTTTAGGAAAGAGATTTTCTAGCTATCATAGATTTAAACTGATTAGGGTCTTTGAAAATGAAAAGTTTACACATTGGTGCATTTTAGAAGACTAAAGCTTGCAGGCACATGATATGTAAAATCAGAATTTATTCCTTAGAGTCTTATCCAAACATCTGTGTAATTGCTGAATAGTAATGGACAAAAAAAAGGTAATAGTAAAGTGTTTAGTGTAGCAGCATTGCTTATTTATGCTATTGTTGAATTAATACTATAGTGACCAGTATTAGAGAGGTGAATCTGCATGATGTGTTGTACTAGGAGAAAAAGGAGAATTATTTTAGGTTGTTTTTAAAGGTTTTTTTTTTTTCCTGGATACACTAGAGCAGTCTCTGTAATAACAACAACAATAATATAATACTAACAACTAAAAACAATAAAAGTTATTTTAATTTATTTCTATGGCTTTTATTATTTGTTTAATATTCCCTGGTATATTGTGGGACTTCAGTTTCAGTCCTGACATACAGAAATATGTGTGTTTATCAGCTAGAGGTGTTTATAAGTCTATTTTAAAAAGATCTTTTTGGAGGGTTAAACTTCCCTTCAGCTAATAGTGTACAATGTAGTGATCTAGCTCCCCCTAGTGTATTAAAAAATCCCCCAAAGATTTAATCAAGTATTTAATAAATTAATAAAATGAGAAAATTCCGTTTTGTGAGACATGTAATGTAACACCCTGCTGCATTGGAAAAACTTCGCTACAGTTTTTAGAAAGGAGCAAAAATTACCTTTTTTTTCCTGAGTACTTTCCATTACAGTTGTTACAGTGAAATGAAATGTGTCATGTTTTTAAAATAATTTTTTCATAAATTTGCTAATAGGGAATAACTTCTGAAGCATTTCTTTAAACGACGAAATGTGTTACTGAGTTCTGGGAATGACTATAAATTTGCTAAATTTCTGTCCTCTTAGGAGAAGATTTTTCTCAAACAGAACTGTTTAGAGCAGCTTTTTCTAAAATGAAAGTCTTTAGTGAAATCCTCTTTCTTTTTGTAGCTGTAATACTCTATGCATCTAATGAAATCATAAACAGAAAATTATAGCTTCATTCTAGGGAGTGTGAAGACTTACTCCAACAGATGGCATCAAAACACCGGTCTGAACTATATGATTGCTGATTGTTAATTGCTTCTGTAAAACAATCCTTTTAAACAGAGTAATGCATTTTATCATACAGATTATAGTTCTACGCGTTTTGGTTTTTCAATATGTGTTAACATTTTCTCCTCCAGTGTAAGATTTAGTGTTTGCGTAATTATCGGATTAAACAACAGTGACTCAATTTTTTTTAAAGAAACGAGGACAAGTAGATAGAGAATTATGAATCACAATTTCTGTTTATTCAGAAATGCTAAATTACTGTAGAAGTATGAGCTTTTATTATGCACAAAACAAATAGAGCAAGATGCCCTTAAGTGCAAAAACAGTTACCTAGTCCAGCATTCTTCATTCAAGAAACTCCCCATGATGTTAGTGGAAGCCTTGGCTGTGTAAGGAAAGCAGAGTGCAAAAAGATACTGTACAATATCCATTAATCATTATGAAGTCAATATCCCTGATTATACATTTGTATTGTTCTTGCGCTGTAAGGGCTGCATACTTCACGCAAAACTAAATGAATGGGGAAATTCTTTGATTACTTGGTTAGCCCATCAGTAATGATGTGGGGAATTACATGAGAGTTTGTTTCGTGCAGTTATTCTCTTGTTTCTAAAGTAGTCAGCCTGAGAGTGTTGCAATGATAGCATGCTCATGCCTGCGGAGCCTGGAGGCTCGCACCTTTCTGGTGCTTTCTGCCCTTAAGCCGGTGGAGAGTTTGTCTGGTTCCGATGGAGGATTGCATCCAGCGCACCAGTTGCGATTCAGGTTGTGGTGCACTATTGTCTCATAAAGGACTCTTGTGACCTTGCCTGGGTGAGTTGCCTTTTACCTCAACATAATGGAGGTAGCCAGAACAGTGAGAAAATCAGGCTAGGTAAATAAATTAAGAAATAGCTGTGCATACTTTCAGGACTTCTACTCCAGACTGTCTTTTGTTGCAATATTACATTATTATGTGTTCTAAAATGACTATTATATATAGAATGTGTAATTATATTAATATCACAACTATATTGTAATTATTATGCAGCTGTCTGCTAAATGGAATATGCAATATTATGGCCTGCAATAATATGCCATTAATTGGCCTTTGTGGCAACCTATTACAAAAAAGGGTGTGTGATGATTGTGTCCTGCAATCTGGTTACCTCAGTGGATCAAGAGGGCTGTGCTAGAAAGGAGCACTCTTACGTCAGACTGCTGTTGGTTTATGTTTCTGTTTTGGGTGCAAGGGAAGCCAGATGTAGTGAAAAAGATTTTCCTCTTCTACAGTGAATTGTCTGTGTGTAGCAATTTTTTTATTTAATGGTTCTAGAAAGGTGGGTAAATGCAAGTCTGTCCATTGACCTCTATCTTTTGCTAGCATGTCCTCATGATCTTTATGCAGACCAGTAAACGCATAATAACGGGCAATTCCCATAGAGTTTTAGTATTGTTAACTTATTTGACAGTGTTGGTGATATTGGGAAATATCTAGATGTATTAATAGTAAAAATAAATTGGCTTATCCTTAGCATCTAAAGATACTTCATCTGAACAGTGTAGGGACCACCAGGTACCAAACTGTTGAGTCACATAGGTGTGCCAGGGATATGGTTCGATCAACTCCTCATTCCTTCCTAGGTTACTCCTGAAATGTAATTTCAGGACAGGAAGTTTGAAGCTACTTGAAAAGGGTCAGTAAGCTGGAAGCAATAAGTTTGTCTAGACCAATTTAGGAAGTCCTTTATCTATTCCTAGAGTACATTTGAGTACTTTACAAAAGCTTTTTCCATAACACTAGAAAAGAACAATAAAAAGAAACAGGGAATTCTTCAATGCACTCTTGTTGCAAAATACATCTATATTTTACCTTAAGATGCTACAACTGGGTAAACTGAGGCAAGGGCTAATGGCTTGATTTTCAAGAGGGTTTAATTCCCACATGTTTCATGAAATGGGATTTCTAAGTGACAGGGGAGCAAAATGCATCTATATGACAATGAGAATATAGCAGTCTCTAATCTGAGCCTTGTACTTGTATATTAATGCTATTATATTATTCATTTCTCTAAGAACTTTACTTACAGTTACAAACCTTTCATTGTGCCATGCAATACAGCACAAATGCTTACAAAGTGGGGTTATCTCTTCTCCAGGTAATGTGGAATGGGCCACAATCAGCTTCATGCCAATAAAACAGAAACTGGATTAGACAGTGTAATAGTCCATTATGGAAGCTGCTGGTTTTGCAGTAGGCTGATGTGTTAACAAGAACGTACATGTGTGAAGTTAGATGTCTGAATCCTTTTGTAAGAAATCTGGTTTTCAAAAGGTTGAAGAATGAGTAGGTACTTAGCATTTCTGAAATCAGGCCATTTACTGTGGTGAAAGAATAAGGATTTTTACAGTCAAACTAAAAGCACAGTGGGAATAAAAACAAACCCAAATTAAGTTTCATTCTGTTTTCACTTTCTAAAGATTAAAAACAATTTACTTATTCAGGCATGGAACCTCTTATAGACTGACACTGACTGTATGTTTATATTGCCTATATGCAAAAGTCATTTGTATTGCCATCTGTTGTCACATCCATAGCACCTATGTGTACTAACCTGGTAGAGACATAGTTAAGCTGATGTTGGCTGAATTAAAAAAAAAAAAACAAAAGAAAAAAAAAAAAAACAAAAAAACCCCAAAAACAAACAAACAAAAAAAAACCCCCAAAAAACCCAAACCCCACACCACAAAGAAGTGAGTGACTTGCCCAGTGTTGGTTATGCTGGTAAAAGAGCTGATACCACAAGTGAAGGCTCTATTATTGTTTACACATTCTTAGACAAATTAATTATTTCATATGTAAAATCACAGAACTGTCATATTAAACAAGGTGTTACTAAATAATTTTGGATGCTCATTCAAAGTGGAATAATCTATTAGCATCACAGAAAGGATTCATAATTAACAAGGCCGTAGGGGTAGGCCTGCCTGCTGGGCTATAAGAAATTGTGGAAATAGGCTGTTTCACTGATTGTCATGAAAAGCGATTTTTACCCAAGAAATGTAGTATAAAATCACAACTGTGGCAAGCATGGATTGAAACTAGATTATATTTTTAAAAGCAGTGAGATTTTAATTTTTTTTTAACTGACTTTGATTAATACAGAGCAGGTCTTTTCTGTACATCATGTTTCTGTATTATGTTCCATGTATTATATACAACCAGTTTAGATCTGTCTCCAGGCTGGTAAGACTTTTCTAATTTAGGATCTTCAGTAAATCTGATAATTTCTGGTTTTGATGATGCAATGGTCACTGAGAAATTTGAAAGGAGTGGAATGGAGGATGAGTGTGTTGGTATGTGAGGACCCAGACCAACTCCTCTCCCTTGTTGAGGAAATCCTTCCTCGCTTCATGATGTGGTCAAGATGAGTGTTCTAAAGCTTAGGAAATGAAAGACCAGAATTCTTTTTATTATTATTAATAGTAATCACAATATTACAAATTTAATTTTATTCAGAGGGTCTTCAGTGTTAGAAATTGCTATCTTTATGCAATTGTTTTTAAGAAGTTACTTTTATTATCTCTCATCTTTAGGGATTTGGGGCTTTCTTTTATTTACCTTTTAAAAGCTCTCTTAATGAGGTTGTTCTATAGCAGATTTTTCAGCTTTTCTTAAATAGCGCTAGCGTTAGCTAGACTATTCTTTTTCAATTTCCTATCTGCTAATGCAGCTTTTTTTCTCCTACCAAATTTTAACAGGACTCCATATCACTGTTATTAGCATGTCACGAAAAAAAATGCCAGTGATGTTTTGAGCATGGGTGTTTTATTGTGTTTATTTTTAAATACATTTCATGAGGTTCCCTGGACAGAATCAAATAAATGAATCCTGCAAACATCTTCATTATGGTGTAGGCAGAAAAGAAAGGAATCTGAATTAGGACTGTATTCTTAGCATAGTTCATAATAAGCGTTATCTTTATGACAAGCTTAAAGAACATAAATTGCTGAATCCCTAACAAAAAGCATTTGAAACAATCGGCTAATTAGGAAGCGGGGGAGAAAGAGCAATATTTGTTTTCCTTTGCAGTCTCGATAAATAACGCTTAACATGAATACATAACTTATTTTGAATGATCTGTTGTGTCAGTATCTGGCACGTCTTTTTCAGTGACAATTAAGGATACGTGTAAATGGAAATGCAGACTATCTGTCATTGTCCATTTCCTGGTAGTGAAGCATGCAGTCTGCCTCCCAGCAAGATCATTTTGCCAGGATGTGAGTGAGCTGGTCACAAAATGCATAGTTGATTATCTCATCGAAACACACTAATCCTGGCAAAGCTATCCACTATAGAAGACCCATTGTTTGTAATAGGTCAGTTGTTACATGGCTTTCAAACCTGACTTTGGATATACATTCTGTGTATTTACTTACTGAAGCAAAATGATATGTCACAATGAAAACCAAACTTGGGTGAAGATGATGATATATTAATCAGGATATTAATGGAAAAGAAGGGAAAATACACTCTTTCCAGAATGAAGAGATAAAGCAGTCACAAACACACATTATTTGGTTCAGTACAGGAATAACTGAAATTACATGGCCCAGACTATAGAAGAGAACTGACTGGATGATCTTAACGATTTCTTTGAATGTTTAATTGAAGACGGAGTTCAGCACAGAATATATTTGAAAAACATGAATAACATCCTGTTATATAATAATGTAGGAATTAGATTATAGAAAAAATATCACAGTTTTGTATTTCTTAAAATGGAAAAACTGCATTAGAAATTTGACAGCTTCTTCAATGCTGCTCTATTAGTAGCAAGTAGAGTTTCCTAATGAAATGTTAAAAGCAATATACACAAAATGAGTGCTATAATTTTTCTAGCACACTAAGTTGGGTAGAAAAATTATATGAAAACAATAGTTTCAAAATGAATTATAACTCTTAATATTTTGTTTTCTATGTAGCTCTTGGTGTATAATTGTGGGAGGAAAAAAAATTTTTGAATTCTAACATGAAAAAAATCAGACATATGTTAGAGAATACCTGAAGAAGCTATTAAATTTTGCTTTAAATGTGAAGTCATTTTGTATTATCCTTCAAATACTTTCCAATTTGTAATAATTCTTCCCTAAAGAATCTTGACAAATTGCAACAGTTTCCTAACTAAATATGCTGTATGTATTTTCATAATTTAGGTTTGTGGTAATTGCAGGATGCTCATTAATAGCTTTCTAAAGAATATAAATATATAAAAAGGGTTAGATCATGTTAAAAACACATGGAGGGCAGCAGGGAAGAAATATACGGGGGGAGAGAAGTTTCATGAAGTCTGAACAATATTCTTTTAAATTTAACTTTTAAGTATTTTCACATAATGAAAATCTGTTTTTTCCTGCTGTTCATGAGGCTACAATATCACCAGCTATAAGCTAGGAGATACTAGCTTAAAGGACACGGTGTGCAACTTCCTTGCTATGATGCAAGGTAATAACATCCTTTAACCTGACAAGGGAGTTTCAGGCCAAACAACCTCACCTCACATACAAGTCTCTTGAGTTTTCTTTTGGGATAACTGGACTTTCCTATGATCCTTGCACCTTGGCCTAAGATCCTTTTCCATCACGGTTTAGTCCTGCTGGCTGGCTGTGCTGAACTATGCCAGCAGCACCTGAAGCCTTGCATAAATTCCTCTTGGCCACAACCTACCTAAAATAATGAGAATTTCTAAGGGCTAAAATCAAAGCAAAGCTTATCCTTGTCAACCTATATCAAGGTAACACCCTTCAGAGAAAGTGGGACTAGACAGTGACTGCTTTTTAAAAGGAGAAACATGTGCTTTGTTACTGTTAGCGGGTTTTAGATCTCTTGATATAATAAGTAGTATGCAATGCATGCCATGAATGTCTTGAATGTCCTTAGTCCCCAGTCTGCTGCCTGGCCTAAATGGTACCTGTCCTTGTGAGAGGAAAAAGTCATGATTGTCCAAGTCACCTCACTGTGGATGTAACTGTAGGATGTAGTTCTGCACAGGGGGCTGGGAATCCCAGCTTCATGCTCATAAAGGATGCCTTTGCTGTCTGACTTCTTTATGTATGCTCTGTTGTGAACAAGAACAGACTGATAACATGCTTAGTACTTTCACAGCATCTTCTTTCTTGGGGCCTCTCAGCACTTTATAGATTCCAAAGAGTAATCTTCACAAAGCAAGATGATTTCAGATCTGTTGATGTGAACCTCTTAGGAAATTGTAGATTGGTTAACTGTTGTGCAGTGGTGCTGCCTCTCCCCATGTCTGTCCATATTTCTGCCTTTGACACTTGTTGGCTAAACTCAGCCATATTTGAAAGAAATGTAGCAATAATCAAATATATGTGTTCCTGAAAGTTTTGTGAAGATTGGTGGCAAGATAAATAAGCCCAAACTGGTTTCCTTACTTGGGCAAAGTTGGACAGATTGCAACCTTATACATCCTTTTTGTCAGCAAGTGGCCAGCCAGTTTTCTAGTAGCAGTCATGGCACCTGCTGTTCCTTGCCTCCTGGGAATGCTCTTCAAGAATGGGTATGAGGGAGTTTGGATTACTGTAATGGGAGCAGTCCATAAGCAAAATAAAAAATGAGCTCTTAAGAAAAAAGTAAATTGCTCCATGAGCAAGGAAATTAATGAAATTACAGTGTGCACGTTGATGTGATGCTGAATATAATGTAGGCCAAAATGTCCACTACTTCCAGGAAAACTGATATTTCAGTATATACTTTTAGTTTAATTGATAGCACCACTTTTCCACATCCATAATTTTCAATCAACATAAATTAAAAATTTCATATCATAAGCTAGTTACACTCTAGTTTTCAAAAACCTAATTTTAAATAGGAATTAAAAATGAAGAGACTTATTTTTGTGGTAAGATCTTTCTCCCTAAAGTGTCCTAAAAGACTAAGTTACTGTCCTGTGACTAAGAGACACAGAGTTTTTTCCTGAATGTTTTCAGAGAAACAAAGAACTAATTTTTAAGGAAAAATGATTTTTTCATTTCTGCAGTTTCATGGTATGTCAGCACATTTTCAAACCAGTAAAGTTACCATGGGGGAAAAAAAAGAGTAACCAGAAAGTTAGTGTGGCAAAAAAAAACCCCAAACATATTCCTGCTCTTGCTGTCATGATACAGACCATAAAGGTTCTATTAGGTTGACCTAGGAAATCAGCAGGAAACATATGGAAGGTGAAGAGAAGTATCTTGTTAATGCTGTTGCAGTAATGAGATGGGCTTGAAGTGTAAATCTAAATAAAGTTTAGATCTGGATTTTCACAGAATTTCTGTGACTTTCCAGGTCCAAGTATGTAGGTCTGACTTCATTGTAAATTGGATACAATCTATGTCTTCTCATGGTATGTGTATTTGATGTGATTGCAAAGTGGTTTGAGAGCAGAATTCAACTAAAAATCACCAGTTATGTATGTGACGAAATATTTTCATAAAGCAAAGTTCTTGAAAGGAGAGTGTGGCTGTTACTGAGAAATTACTTTTATAGCTGGTCAATCCACATTTCCCAATCCAACATGATTTTTCCGGAAGACCTTTCATTATCTTCCCATGACATTATAAACAAACTCCTGGGAAATGTTAAGCTCTTTTTAAGATGGCCTTAATAGTATCAATTTCTCTGGACAATTTAAATGAAAACTGAACCAATATATTGAAATACAGAATTAAAACTAAAAAATTAAAAACTACTGCACTGAGTGCAAAGGATATGACCAAAAATGAAGACAAACCTGAGTCTGTAAAACTAAGCAGTTTGAATTCTGCTCCTCATTGTGGTATCACTTATGGAGAAGTCCTACTGAACTTGACAGAAAAGTCATCAAGACTCTAGAAGTTACTCTAAAAGGAAAATAAAATTTTAAAAAGGTGGAATTTCAGCTTCTGTATTTAGCTATTCTCAGAATTCTGTGGCAAGGATGTAATTATCAATGCAGATGATAGACAAATGCTCAGGGCTCATCATACTTTTTAGACACAGGACCATTTAAAGTCGTCCTGTAATTGTGACAAGATTTTTATGTGGTCTGCTCTTTTCAAATTAAAATATAGGAAGTCATTAATGCTATAATATAGCTAGAGGTTTGTTGTGCAAAATGAGAAAAAGCAGCAGCAGTCTTTTTCCAATAGTCCATATAGATTTGAATATCAAATTGTATTTTATTAGGCCATGCATAATTTTCTTATTCTTAATCTTTATGAGGACTTCAGACGTGAAGTCTCTCAGCAACTATAGGTACGACGTTAGCTGTGACCAGAGAAAAGATGGTTTCAGTGGAAGCTAGGTTAGGCCAGTAGAAGTGTGTTGTCAGGTGGTTTTTGCTCCAAGTTGGAAATCTGTTATACCACCAATTCATGTGTTTGAACACTATCAGAAGGAAATTACATAGTACAGGACTCTGTTCCTCACGCTATTGTTCTCTAGACAGTTACAGTAGTAACTTTAGGTACTGTTACATGCTGTGTAAATGCAACAAAATATTACTGTACAAGCAAAGGGTCATAAACATAAGCACTCTGACCACAACAGCATTATACTTTTTGCTAATAGAAAAGGTTGTGGGCTTGCAGATTTCCCTTAGAGCAGAAGTTTTCAGAGTTCCCTGTGTTGCTATTTATGATTTGCAACACGATGCATTTTCCACAGTCAACTTTTGTGATTAAAGATGTCAAAAAGTGTGTGTAAAGAAGCAGAATATTTTTGAAAGGTGAGTTGATTCCTACCTTCCTGTTTATGGAATATCTACTAATTCTAAAAAGTGTCTGGAAAGACCTGCAAAACCCAAATTAGTGAAAGGAGAATGGAAATAATGCTGATGTGTGGAGAAGATCCTCTTCACCTCCCAGTCTGCTATGTAGTTCTTTACAATCTTCTTGGTCTAATAACTCTTCCACAGAGGTTAGTCTTAGCATGAAATGACTTCCAGGAAAAAAATAATTCACTTAGAGGGAAAAACTTTTTGGCCAGCTGTCAGCACAAAACCTACTTCAGAATAAGTATTAGCGCTCACCAAAATTTTCTGCATTATCTTTCCCTGTCAACTGTGTAATAGTTCCTTACAGCTGGTTGAGTACTCTGGTGTTACAAAAGCAGTTACATTCTCTTCTCTACAATTCACACAAAATTTATTTCTCTGCTTAGTGGAAATAGCATGTCCTTTGCCAAAATACTACTTGAAATAAACACTGCTAAACAGATTAATTTGTATGTTTTATAGTTTTTTGGGGAAAAAAAATAGCATCACCTTCATGCCCAACATCCTAAAGTCACTGATAGATTCAGCGATGCTCTATCTGATTGACTTTGCAGCCAATGTACTGGTTGGATCCTGCAGGTCAGGAGCAAAGCTACCAAGGCAAAAGTTCTCCATATTGTCCTACAGCAATCTTCTTGAGCATAAATTTCTGACTTGGCATTGATTCACATGCCTATAGGCCAGGTACTAGCGTGCAATACTCCCCTGCAGGACTTAATCTCTGGAATTTCTGAATGCAGGTTCTATATATGAAGAAGTGTTCCTATGTGAGTTTTTCCTATTTCTTCTTCAATGTGTGAAGCATGTTATTTGATAGAATGACTAGTGCTTCTTGTATCTATTTCTGGGCATTGGTAGGGAGTTTGAAACTATATTTTAAGACTACATAGTTGTACAGTAGCTTTTGTGGTAGATAGCGTGGTAAAAGCTATTCCAATGAGAATCCTTATCTACTTTGCTGCTTATGCTGAATATAAGACATTAGCTTGTTACGGCTGCAACAGCATCAGTAAATACTTTCTGGCTATCTGCTACTTGAACATCTGGTATAACCTGTGAATTACACTGCTTGGCCAGCCTCTGTGTTATCTAACCCCTGAGGCCCTAATTCTGTGTGAGTCTCCTGAGGAAGACAATGTGTTCCATGAGACTAGGGGAAGTGGCAGTAGATCATTCCAGTGATGAGAAATGGCTTGTTGAGCAATGCTTTTACAGCTCCTCTGAAGCAACAGGAAATATCTGTGTGAAGCAGTCCATATGCAGTGTTGCTCATTGATTGAAGCCACGAAACCTGTAAATTGGAAGAAAAGAATTCCTAGTTATTCCACTGAAGTTATAATACTGTCCTGTATAGCCCATCCTTTTTCCCCAGTGTTTCTTGCCATAATGAATAGTTATTGCTGTTACTGTGTACTGACTATACAGTAACTGTATACTGTCTATGGTAATTGTTGGAGGTCACTGATAGCCTGAAAGGAAAATAGATATTTTTGAAAAATTCTAACCACCTTTATCAGCAAGCTGCTCCTGAAAGATCTGGAAGGTCAGTAACTTCTTCAGACTGGTTTGAGGTAATACAGGATATACAAATATCATAGGTAGAAGTCTCATATATGACATCAGCTAACTATGAGCGGCCCAGATTTTAATATAATTGTCTAGAGTGTGCATAGAAATGCAAGAAATTCTATTGAACTCTGATGATGAGGGGGGAAAAAAAAACACATATATTTAGGTTCAAAGAAAGGGGAGACTGAGACTTGTTTTGGGCTTCTCCTTGTAAGTCACAGTACCTCAGGAACCTTTTAACAGTGAAGGGACCTATCATGCACAAAAGTACACGTGTAAAGTAGCATCCAGTATGGCACTTGCAGGGGAAGAGACTTAATATGCCAACGTTAAGTTGTCTGTCACTCCAAGTTTCTGTCTTGCAATAACGGTACAGAGAGAAAAAGAATGTTGATGCCTTTTCGGCAGTAACGATCTAGCAATGTTATTGATTGCAAATGTTCTAGAAACGTGACATAAAATCTTATATTTCAGTTGTTCAGGCACACATTCCAGGTGAACGTTCTCAAGAATCTGATTTTATTGTTGTTTAGCACTAAACTTTTCCATCTATATTTTTCTATATACTTCAATAGTTGGACATGTAGGCTGTAAACTAAGAAATCCTTCAAATCTGCGGGTGCCTGTGTCTGTATTGGAGTGTGTGTATATCAGAGAATGTTTAATGGGTCTATAATTGAATCTAAGTAGTAAGAGACTTTTTAAAAATATTGCTTAGTGTTTCTATCCTAATGGGATAAACGTCATATTTTAACTATTGCTCTGTATCAAATCTATTATACACAGTATTCAATAATTCCCCAAATCTTGATTTACCCAATTGAAAGTGACCCTGGGCATAAATTCTAAGCAGAGGAAGGCTCTCATTCCTTGATCTTTGGCACTCTTTTGTTGAAACAGAACTTGGTGTCTTAAATCAGTAGAATAATTTAGGAATGGTAGATACTGAAACAACTAATTTTTCTTTCCTGTAATCTGCATAGACTTCAAAATGCCTACAAAGCACAAAGTGCCAGTTCATATAATTTGTTGGCAAGGATAAAAAGAAGAAAGGAAATGATTTCCTAAGCGTGTGAATCAGCCCAGCTTTAACAGATATTTTTCTGTCATGTGCAGCCTGAGGGCTTATGCCTATCTGAGCTTTATTTGACAATTACCACTTGCCAGCATAATTAAATGATAATTTATAAATACTGAGAGAGCATTATGGGGAAGAGCAAATAGGTGCTTATCAGGGCATTGAATAAACTTGATCTGCCTCACTGGCAATTTTCATCTCTTATCTAGGTTGTTAACTGGTCTCCTCTTTCTTTTTTCGCCCTGTTTTGTTTTGTTTAGGTTTGATAGCTGTTGGATTGATTGTATCTACCTGCCTATATTTCTTATTTTTTCATATTCCTAGCATTATTTTTTCTCCTACTGCTTTTGCCATCAATATTTTGCAAAATACCAAATAGTAAAATGAACATCAGGCAGGGTAATATGTGTGCCTGTGTGAGAATGAAAAGAAAATCCCCACAGTTCATGTTTGTTAGATTTTTCATGAGTTTCCTGACTGTAAATCTCCTGCTTTGTGTGTTACGATTTTTGAGTAAGAGGAAGACTCTAACATTACAGTCAGTGGTGGGTGATAGCCAGTTGCAGAAAAGCTTCTCCATGGCCCTTCTTAGATAAAAATGATACTAAACAGTATCATAACAGCATCACCAAAATTCTGTCCTGTTCACACTGGATATTAAAAAACAAACAAACAAACAAAACCCCTAAACCACAAAATGAGTAAAGAGCTTGAAAGGTTTGAGGTCTTTTGTACTATCAATGTTTCATTTTGCTGTCCTTGAGCCATTATAAACAGTAGTGCCAGTTCCCACAAAAGCATGTTAGAATATGGGTGGAAACACAAATTGGTGCTGGGCAATCTAGATAAAGAAGTGCAAGAAAAATCCTCTATTTGAATGGAAACAAATCAGCTGAATGGCAACAAATTGAATTTCCACACCTTTTGAAAAGCATGTACAAGGAATAGAAGGGGGTGAGGAAAGCAAGACATGTTAATGGGTCACTAGGGAATTGAGTTTTTGTTTGAGCCATTATGAAATTAAATAATTTTAGGAACTTCTGATTGGAGTTATAGTGGTTTGAGTGAGCAGTTAAGCTACCTCTGTCCTGGAGAATGAAAAAATAAAGGGCTTCTGTGTTTAAGATTGTCAATTTCACGAATTATTCTGCATTTATTGCTCATAAATAGTAATTATTTGCTTTTTCCCCTCCAGAGCTGAAAATTATCTTTCATATTCAAATATTTAAATATATAGTCTTGTAGTTGGGGCACAAAAATTCCTAATGTCAGAACAGATTTTTGTACAAGGAATAATTTGAAAGTGGGGGATTAGTTTCCACCTTTTGAAACACAGTGCTTTCCGTAATCTTCAAACATTATTTAGGATAATGGAAGCCATCATCCTGGTTCTCAAATGTTAGCACTTCCATTAGAATTTGCTGCTACCTCTTATTTTTTTTATATTAAAATACAAGGCTTAAAAGGTATTATCTTACTAAAGGAGGGCAATTGTAGAGATGATTTGATTGAATAAAGGAAAAAGCTGTACGGGCCTTTTAAGATCAAGGATGTATTGATGGAAAGCTATCATTAGAGACAATTAATGTTCTCCAAGGGAAGAAATTGATTATGGACAGAGATGGACCCTAAGGAGCAGATATGTCTTAATGCTCCAGGGCCTTAAGGATTATACATTCCATTCACAGCATCTGTATTTTAACCCTTTATGAGGGCTGGAGTAGAATCTAACACTCAAGAAAACTGCATAGAGTTTAACAGGGGGTGTCTGTGTATTTGGTGGCTGACCGATGCATACTATTTCTTTAAGCATGTATTTGTTTAGTAAATATCATTTTACCTAATAAAATGGCTGACTTCGTATATGTGATATGTAGTTTTGGATCATTTTAAGTTGTAGGAACAGAGTCCTGGTATAAAAGGAAACTTAGCTGTGAAGTAAAAATTTTCAACGTTGCAAGTGCTACGGTAAGTGTATTTTTTGACTGAAAAGACATTTCTATTGTCTGAGGCTCTGTTGAGAAGATTGCGGGGGGGAGCATCCTTTAATAAAATTTGCTAAAATTGTATTCCAGGGTGGACTTAGTTAGAGATGTAAGTGGGGTAGTCTGAGTTCAGAAACTAAGTTTTGACATTCTAAGTCTGAGGAAAAATACTGATGAAGCAGTCCTTAAATTGTTGTTCTGTCTGAGTTGCAGAGCCAATTCACAGATGGGCTGCTTTATCATGTCACTTTTCTTTGGCTTAGTTCTGGATGAAGGCAAATATTTGGCATATTTGTTCAAGTTTGTTTTTTAACTGGCTAAAATACAAATGCCTAGAACTGAGCAGCACAATATTTTCCCACTACCTCTGAAGGCTCAGATCAGCTGCAGCATACTGCAGCAGTGCTCTGTCAAAATAAATCCTGCCATATCTTCACTTCTTTGTCAGAGTTGGGGATATAATATGACTCCCCTTCTTGGAGCATGCAAATGCCTGCCTGTGCTGTTACACAGTTCAGCAGACCCGTGAACAGGGGAAGTAACAGTGCTTCAATTTGTCTTAAATGCTGTAAGCTCATCTGTGTTCTTTTCAGAGTTTTGGGGTTTTTTTTAATGCTTAAGTAAGGAAGCCTAATCATAAGGCTGAAATTTTGTGGAGAAAGCAAGGAAATTATTTCTTCATCTCAACATTTCAAACTTGCTTAGAACTAAAACAGTATAGCCAAAACGTACTGCATCACATTAGAACAAATTGAGAAAATACCTTTTTCTGTAGCTTTGATTTTTTTTTTTAATACTCTTTTAGTGTGTAGTATTTTGATCGCACATTAAATAGTATTACTTGCTTTTAATATACTACATCACAGCTTTTTTGATATGCAGGTAATCAGATTTATTTTCTAGAGAGATTTCTAATTGATTTTATGATCCAGCTTTATTTCAGCTGACCAAAGGTATTCTGGTGCATTGTACAGAACTGTTATATAAAAAATAGCTTGATAAATTTTGCTGAAGTATACCATTTTCCCCTCACTCATGTATACATGTAGATTGTTGATATTGTGCTGCCCTGAAGAGCTGTGTATAGATTTCAATGAATAATGGTGTGATACATTAAACGGGTGAAAATAATAATATTATAATTAATAGGGTAAGTCCAACTTTTATACAGATGAATAGGTGAGTCCTGTTGTATAACAGTATGTACAGGAAACACTCCTTTGGAGACCTCATATAACACGCCTGGCAGGACTAAGGAGATTAAAATAAGAAACAGAAATAAACAAAAAGAGAGCTCAGGAATACAAGTGAGGAGACACAGGGAGAAAAGTGTGATTCCAGAGGGAATTGGTGCTTATTCTGCATGCTGTTATTTTCAACATTTGTTTGATATTATTGTTAAATAACTACTATTTGGAAGATGGGATCCTTTCTCTTCCCCCTCCACCCTCCTGCCTTTTCTTCCTGTGCATCATTAGGGAAATACCCAAATCATGAGGCAGAGAGAATGAGAATGTAAGTGAATGTTAAATACACTGGGCAGAATCAGCATTCACCTGTATTTTTTTTCAAGCTGTGAGCACTCTTTAATTACAAAGTTAAAAAAAAAACCCACACATTTAAGACTGATAACATATGTTGTTGTCACCATGTATTTAGCACCTGCAGAAATGAACATGGAAAATGTGACAGCCCATATGTAGAACACCCACTGTGCTGGCTAGAGGGACTGTCAACAGATTTTACTTTGTAAATTTTTTCTTATTTTTCAAAAAAATTTGAGGGAAAAAAACTTTAACGCAGGTGTTCATAGAAAGAGGATGCAGTGGGGAAAAGGCAGTAACCTTTTCTAATGTCCATGTTAATATGACTGAAAAACATTGCTTTTTATTATTACAAATTAAAATCATGAGGTCCAATCTCAGAAACATTTATTAGTAAAATTGTCAGGAGTGTTGTCACTGTGGCGCTGCTTATATTCCTGTCTCCTCCTGTATATCTTTCCTCTTCTAAGCCCCTTTTTCTCTTAGTTTTTTTTGCTCATTTTAATCTTCTTAGACAATCCAAGCACATTATTGAGATTACACAGTGAGGAGGGAGGCACTAGGGTGAGGCTTTGCAGGATCGGGCCCCTAGTGATGATGATACTATCGCTTCTCCAGCAAACTGCAGCTTCTGCAAGGGACACTGACATGTTCTCCGTTGTGGTTTTGCCAGCAGGTGTTGCTGTGTAACTTGTCACCCACCGTGCTCGGATGGTGAAAGCTCATTCTCCCAAGCTATGACACCAACTGTCCTGTAACCTCCTGGACTGTTGGTCTAATAAAATGGCTCAAATATAAACGGTAGATGCAAAAGCACCTGGAAAAAATGCAGGCTGTTCTGAATTTTGAAATTTATCCACAAAACTGCAATATTTTTCTTCAGGCTAAAACTTGAGTGTGTTTTTGGTGAAGGGGGGATAACAAATAGAATGGTTGAAATGCTGTTGTAAGCACCTGTTTTAATAATGTTTTTACTAATAATTGTTTTTATATGTATTACAGCAATGCATAGAGATTCTGGTTGGCAAGACACTATGGGAGTCTTTCCACTGATTTGGTGCGATTGGTATCAAATCTGTGTGCCTGGATAGGGAAAGACGGTCTCTGGTTCAAACACTTACAGTTAAGAATGTAAACTAGAACCAGGCCAAATGAACATGCTTTTTCTTAGAAATGCTAAAATGAAATTGATGGTATAAATATTTTTTTTTATTAAATGATCTTGAATTACAGGATTCCTATGCAAACAGCCATGTAACCTGTCAAATATACCTCAGTTTTGTGTCAACAGGACCATTTGTCCTAACGGCACAGCTTGTTCAGCCTTCCTGCCGTTGGTCTCTGCCTGGATTGCCAAAGAGGGATTCACTTATATTCACTTGTTTTTTTGTCCACTAGACTCAGACTGAGGATATCAAGTTAAGCTGTTGAACTATCACCGGAGAATGATAATTTCTTGGTTATTAGTTTCGGTTCTAAGTGTGCAGTCAGTGAATATTTAAAAAAAAAAAAAAAAAGAGAGAGAAAAGAAAACACCAAAACTATACTGTTCTTTATGTGACTTTGCACATGATGTGAGGGTTTTTATGCCAGTAGCTGTTTTTTAGCTTACTAAACTATCTTGCTCTTGTATTGGTGCAGACCAGGAAGAAAATGGGGGGGAAAAAAATCTAGTTCGCTAGGAACAAAAAGCATAGGAGGTAGGGTCAGAGCCGCTGTGTGTTTCCTGGATGAGGTGCTTTTCACGAGAGCCAAGCATTTTCCTTTCCTGTTCGTTTTGCTTTTGGGAAGCTATCAGTGGCTCCCTCTATCACCAGTATATATTGTAGTGCTAGATACCAAATTTGGGACAAAGGAGCAGCCTTGGTAACCCCGATGCTCCAAGCTTCTCCTAGAAGAATAGCGGAGATTTAAAAATTTAGATCTAACTTACAATGCTGAAAAAAACGTGCATTAGTGAATCATAAAGGCCAGGTGTTGTTAATTGGTTGTTGAGCTAAATAAGTAAGTTAATATTTTGAGTAATACAAAGCTAATGTATTAAGATATTACTCTACAAGAAACTGGAGCAAGTTTATAGAAGCTTTTTGCAGTGGTGTTAACTGTGATTCCAGTCTAACTCATATCTATTCAGGAAGTGCAGAAAATGTTGCTAATGAATATGTAATACTTAAGCTCGTATTTCATATATTCAAAATAGTCTGTGAAAGCACACAGTGTTTTGCTACTGAATAGGTAGGTGGGATAACTGAAGCTGCATGAGGGAATGACAGCACTGCCCAAGCCTGAGGTGTGACAATTTAAACTCTTTAAAAAAAGCGAAAGGTATTTAATGGTATCTGTTTGCAAGGCTACAGTGAGCAGTGTAAAATATAACAAACTAGAACCTGTTACTGCTGTTCCGAGCAACTGTCAGTGGTGGAGTTGCAGCGCGGAGGTACCGGTGGCTGTGTTTGGGAGAGGCGTGAGCATCCTCTCTGCTTCAGCAAGCTGGGGAAATGGCACGTTCCACACCTCAGAGTGGAGGTTAGCCAGCGCTTTGCTGGGGTCCCAGAGGGGCTATCAGTGTAACGAGAATCTGTTTGCGGTAATCGGTGGCAGTGTTGACAGAATGTTCCAAACCATCTGCTCAAGGGGATGGCGTTAACTCTATCAAATCCTCATATTTTAAGAATGCTGATCTCCAAACCCAGGAGGACTGGTGACAGGGAGTTCCTGCCAGGTCTGCATTAGGCTGCCTTCATCTCATCACCAAATACACTAATGCCCCCTAGACAAGATGCTAAATATGTGTGAAATTAGAGAAACAGAATTATGGAATGAGGGAATAACAGACAGAAATGTTCCTACTTTGTCAGTGGTTCAGATCTCTCTCTTTAGTTGGAATAAGTATTTTCTTCATTGTCCAAACATGCTTTTTAAAAAAAATAATAATCTTTCACTGCAGAGTTATAGGGACCACTGTGTTTTACCTCTTCTTTTAAGGTGATAAAGTGATTGAAATACACATACAAGCCTTTTAGCGGCCCTGTTGCATCTCTGACTTTATAAGTTGTTGGCTTTGGGAAAACTGTCTCATTTTTAGCAAATGCTGAGCTGGCTAGCAGCTTTGCACAGAATATGCTGATAGTTTTACCGTCATATTAAGAAAGAGCTAATATTTTGCCCCGAGTGTTAAAGGCACAGAACATTACTTTGCATATCTCCTAAAACCTTGCACTTATACATTTATTTCATTCAAAGTATTCTGAGCATTATAGAGAAGGGATCATGCGTACAGGGTAACACACAAGGATTAGCTTTAGCCTAGTGATACTAGTGTTCCTTGGCTTCTTGTCTTGCCAGTGGGGAGGGAGAGAGGGAGGGGGAGAGAGGCTCCTCCAGGACGTTTCTGGAAGAGCACGTCTTTTGCCTTTTCCCATAGCGAGTGTGTGTAGGGAGATCAGCCTCATTAGGCCTTTGTGAATGCCCTCCTCCTTTTAATGCATATGAGTCATCCTCCTGACATCTGTAGAAGTACTCTTCTCATCATCTGTGTAGTATTAGGAGAGACATATTGTGTTTGGTTTACGTGATAAGGTTGGGTGAGGGGGGATGCAGTCCCTGTGAGAAGAGGCTAGGAGATGCCCCCATGTTGGATAGAGCCAGCTCCAAAATGGACCCACTGCTGCTCAAAGCAGAGCCCGTCAGGGATGCTGGTGGTGCCTCTGTGAAAACGCATTTAAGAAGGGGTAATAAACACCGCTCAACAGCTGAGAGAGGAGGCAGACAGTCATGGTTAACCCTTCTTAATGTGATGGGTCCAACCAAAGCTCCATGTAGCCTAGCTTCATATTCCCGTTGGCACTTGGTAGCATATAGGAAAAGAATACAAGAACTGGGTGAGATGTATGGGACTCTTTCCATGATATACTCCTTTGAGTGACAAGGGGCTCAGGCATTGTATCCAGACTGTTGTATGTAATAGTAGGGAATTTCTTCTGTGAATGCATTGAGTCACCTTTTGAAAATCAGAACTTATTTGTGGGGATTAGTTACATAATTTAATTAGTTAAATTGATAACATACATCCTTTGTGTGTTTAAAAGCTGCTATCTGATATTTTCATTTAAGGCACCTTTGCTTTTTTGTGTTGTGAGAAATAGTGACTAATAGTTCCCTCTTCCCTGGGATTCATGACCGAACCCATCTCGTTGAGACCAAGATGTTCCAGAGAGAAGCTGCTTTATATATCTGTTCATCTACGTTGCTCTTCTCTATGCCTCTATCCATATCTTCTGATAAGGCTGGTCAAACTGTCGGTATCTATTAGATTTATGTGGTAGCATAACTATATTCTTTCATATTCTGAACTCATTTACTAGCAATTCCTAATATTATTTGCCTTTTTACTGGTAATTGAGCTCTGAGTTTTAAAAGCTAGGATACAACTCAGCAATTTCATGTTTGAGTTTCTTTAGGGCTCTTGGGTGAACTGTGTAGCTCTAGAAACCTGTTACTAGTCATTTAGCAGTTTCTTCTAAAATTCCTTTTTCCAACACTATGTCTGACTTTATACTTAAAGGCAGTGAATACTGCGGTTTGTATTTGCTTAATAGGCAAGTCTTCCAAAGGCAGTAGTTTCTCATTTTTATAGGATCTGAATAAAGGAAAACAGAGTTGTTCTTATTTGTTTATTCTGAGAACGTAACTGTTTAATCCATAAGTTTCTCCAGCAGTGATAGAATTAGAAATTTGAATTTACTAGTGTTTAAAGTTCTGAAAATACTTTGGAGAATTTAAAAACTGTTTTAGCTTCATTTTCCTTAAAACCTATAAGATTTTTCCTTAAGATATAGCTTTATGACAGTTGCAGCCAGAATTTCACGTTTGAAGGTGAAAGGTCCAAGTATCAGTAAACATCCAATCGTGTATAGTGATGACTTGAGGGAGAAGCTCTACAATTTTAATTGTTTCAAATACCCATAGGGTGCTACAATGCCTTTACAGTTATTTTGAATCTTGAAAGTTATGTTAGCAACTCTGAGCAATGTGGGATAATCCAGAGTACAGTACACAAAAATGCGTAAACAGGGATATTGCAAAAGTAGTAAATAACTAAAATTTTCCCCTTGGCCCCACTGTAGGTACTTTCAGATTTCCTTTAGGTTCAAGCCTCTAAGACTTACCAGTTTTGTTTGTTAGCATGACCATGCTGTTGATCTAACAAAATGCTGCTGTTATTTCTTTCCCATTTTCTTGAGAGGGGTTAATCTGGCAAGTCCTGTCATTGCCAGAGCACCTGGGGTGTATATAGCAGATCTTTTATCTGCTTAGAGGCTAGGGAAGGTCCTGACACCTAGGAAAAAAAGCAGGTGAACTTGTGGTTTGTACTGCCTGAATTCTGCGATACTGATGTGCTGTTTCTCTAATTTCACATGTATTTAGCACAAGTAACTTGCACTTGTGGTGTGCAAGTTGTCATTCCAGCATATTATGATCAAGTATGTTGGGATAAGACTTGTTATTATCTTCTGAATATATTTTTTTGCTGATCTGAAAAAAAAATAATGACGAGTAGGAAATTTAGTGTCATTTATTTTGTTGTTTTTTTGTTTGGGGGAGACAATAAAAGGGAGTGGAGATTTGTGTGTTTTACTAGAGGAAGTGCTTAGGGCTTTTGCTAGTCCCTTTAGTGCATCTCATCTCTTGCACTTGCTTCATTGAATACAGTTCCTTGTAGCTCATTTTTTCAGCTGCTTCAATGAGTACACACATTGTATTTCATCTCCTATGGCTGCTTCATTGAGTTCTCTTAGTGTGTCTCTTCTGTTAATCTTCCGTCCTGCTCTGCCCGCTCCTTCAGCCCTGTAATGTTCAGAGGAAGTGATTATAACAGTTATGAATGAGTCATCTTCAATAAGAATATGTAATATTTGCACTTGTTTAATTATGATTCCATTCCTGGTTTTATATTAAAGATAAATATGGGTGGTTTTCCACTGTGTAGATTAGCAACCTACCCATTCAACTTAAATTGCCACCATCCCCTTGTGAAAAATAGGAAAACTTCAGAAATACTTACACTGAAGGATAAAAATTTTGTTAACTTTTTGAAAAAGATTGTTGTGGGAATACATACAATGAAAAGAGCAATTACGCGCACAGCGTGTCAAGTAACTATTATTACACATCTAGACAGTTGAGATAGTACTTGAAAGAATTCTGGTAGCAAATGATATTCTAAAATTTGGCTAATCATTCAAAGTCATCTTTTTGCTGTAAAGAAAGAACTTTTTTGTATTTCAAGATACTTCAAATATTGTCTAGCATACTTAAATATATTTGTTAATGGTGCTTATTACAGACTAGTGCATACTTAAAGCAGATATTAATTGGGAAGTAATTTGACTTTGTTTCTATGCTTTTCATGTTAACAATATTTTCCTTGCACAATTCCTTGAACAATTATGGAATTTAATTTTAAAAGAAAAAATCTCTAGATGGAAACTCATTAAATGTTCACACGGAAAACCTCTGTGGAGGGAACAAGAACAAACTGACCTGTGTAATCCATCAAAATGGCACATTTTTCAAATACTAAACACAGCAGTCTTTGAATAAAAGTCTCTATATAAAAATGGTTTTGTAAGTTGAATAAGAAAAATATAAGATGAATTCAAGTGATTCACAAGCAGAGAGTCAGACATCATCAAAACATTTTAGGAACTAATCACCTGGCTTTGTTTCTTATGATGCAAATTTAGTATTTTTTATCCAGATAAAATATGTTTGAAGGAGTTATTCACTGTAAGTCAAGCATTAGGAATATTACTTTTGTTGCCTTATATTTATAAATTTACATGTACTTTGTATTTTTTAATGGTCTGAAATGTTAAACTTCTTGATGCTTTTTTTGTTTTTTCATCTTAATTTCTGTTCTTCGACAAACTTACAGTGAAAATATGCAAAGAATTTTATTGTATAGAGGTTTTGCTTTCCTATCACATTCCATTTGAGATTTCTAAATTCTCATTTGTTTTACGATGTTGTTTGTGAAAACAATTCCACAAATCTAAAATTCAGCCCTAGATTTTAGGGCCTTAAATTGAACCTTAAACACCCATGACATTTATCAAGACAACTGTTGATATCCTTTGTGAAATGTGTTGAATTTAGTTCTGATTCCATTGATAATTGGATATTTGGCAAAACCATGGTGGGAAAAAGAGAACTGAAATGATTAATAGCCTAAATCCATCGGGACTTGTATAAAAATTGTCACAGTAAAAATTGTCAATCTTTCAAAGTATGTTAAAGTTTTAAGTATTCTAGAACTGTTGTGTGATCCCTTTCTAGGTATGTCAGTTATTGTTTAACGCTTATTTACCTTTATGTCTTCAGTGCAAAGAAATCTGTGTTTTCTTTGGAGGTTTTTTAGATAGAAGTAATTTCTTTGAATTAGTTGCACTGGTGGTTTTGTGACGCAGATTATTTATAGAGCCAACATGTTGATACACTATCAACCATTAAAAAAAAAAAAAAAAGGACTAATAAGGTTAATTGTCATATGAACCCTCCTCTGTACACTGCAATCTGTAGGCTTTGATTGTTTCTCTGGGGGAAACTCTGCCCAGATGGCATTTTCCTCAAGGCCCTGACCCACAAGAGGCCTGTGGAGATGGAGAACAAGGTGCATCTCCACAGACTAATTAATTTACTATTATAGCACCTGTTCCAGAATAGATAGGGCTGGAAAGGAAAACAGTCCCTGGGCACAGTGGTAGGCTCACTGGTAAATGGATTTGAGCTGATTATATTAAGCTGATGCTTTGATCATCTAAAGGCGTTAAAATGGAAATATGTTTTGCTGGCTGTTGGCCTCCATGTGAGTGCAGTTTGTATTATAAGTGAGCAGTAAGGAAAAAGCTGTTTTGGACTCCAGCAAATAGGTTTTTAAAAATGCACAAGAAAAGTGCACTCGCCCGCATTTCAAATTCAGGAGTATTAACACACGGGATCATTTGCACTTGGAGCATTTCCTTAGATATTTCAGTATTTTGTTCATATTCTACTAAGTCATCAGTATGAAACCCTTGAAACCCACCCATTTTCCATCATCCATAGGATGTCAGTACATATTTTTGCCCTTGATTAAAGCACGTTTTGGGTCTTTAAGGAATGGAATGATATTTGTATGAAATAGAAGTAACCTCTTCAGTAAAATCTTGGCAAACTGTACAATTAAATGCTGATCGAATGGTTACAGGCAATGGTAAATCCTTGTGTACACATTGCTGGGTAGTAAGTGGATTTACAATGTGTTAATCTGTACTCACTTTCACTTTATTGGCATTTGGATTCCCGGAAGGATTAGCTGTAATTTTACTGGCCCTATAAGGCTATACTGTTCTTCTCCTTTTCAAATAAACTCAGTGATTTTATTTATTTATTTATTTATTTAACAAGCATGGACCTATAAGCTGTAGGGTAAAATTAATTGACCTTTGCCATTGCAAGATTAAAAGCGTGTGTAATTATGGTCCTGTTTAACAATGCTTTCTTTAAAGCAACAGCAAAATTACAGCAAGCTATATCAAAACTAGATAGCTTATACAGTATTAATGTATAAGATAAAAGCATTCTCTCTGTTAAAATTAGAGAAAAGTTTCCAAATACATACATTATTTTAAAAGCAAATTTACATAATGATTGTATCATAAATAAATTTATCTATATGTTGTTATAAAAATGATACTGTCATGAAGCAACCTACTGGCTAGGCAGAAGTACATGAACAGGATTCTAGATGTTTGTGTGATTTGTTTTAACAACCAACATGGCACTCAAACCCCTGATGGATTAACAAAATACAGTGCAACTTGTGTTATTCATCATCTTTAAGAAAAATTGTCTCCTAAAGCAGTTTGTGGAGTTAGTTGATATTGTTTGCAACAAATAGCAGAAAGAGAATGAAGAATCACAAAGCAATAAAAAAAGTGTGTTGATAGATAGAATTTCAGCACTTCTTGAGAATCAGTAGAGCAAAATAAGACAAGAAAGCTATTTAACACCTTCAAGGGAGAAGGATCTTGTACCAGCCACTTTGGTATACTGGGTTGTGGGCTGAAGGAGACTGATCTCATATGGAAACGGAGTCTGGATTTGTGGGTGCGACTACTTCACAACAGATCAGACTGATTTCCGGTGGCAGCGCATTAATGTTAGTGCATGGTTAACTTTCTAGTTAGTATTCGGGCTCTGATTTTGGTGTTAAATTCTAACACTAAACTGTAGTAAATGGTATGCTGCACAAGGTAAAAAACAAACTTAAAGGTTGGTATAGGTTGTTAATTAAAACTCAGGGCCAAAATATGGGGCTGATCTTAGCACTTCCTTTGTTCAGACTTAATGATTCCAATTATGATACTTGAGTCAATGGCAAAGCTTCTTTGACTTGAAGGGGAAAAGGCCTGTGTTTTGCAAAATGATAGGATAATTGACAAATTAGCTTAAAGGCATTTTTTTTTTAGTGGTAGGATGTTATTAGTAACTTTTTCTCAAAACAAAAGAAAAGCAAACCCCAAATTAATTCCATTTTGAACCATACATTCTGTTCCAGGATGCTTTTTCCTCTTTAATTTTTTGTGATTTTTTTGAGATAAAGATGACTATCTGAAGATCTATAAGCACCTTTCTGTAAATATTTGTCCTGAAGATAGGTAGCAGCTCATTTTTTAAGATAGATAAATTCTGAAAGAAAAATGCTAAAATCTTCCCAGAGATTCATCACTTAGTTGGCTATAGAGCAGATGATAAAATCTGGACTCTAAATTTGGTGCTCTAAGCTCAAACCAGACTGTTCTGTAAGTGGGAACCAAGGGTAAATACTGGGAAACTGATCAAGCTTGGGACAGCACATGAGATTCAAAAAAGGTCAGAGTATGGAAATGAAAGGGTACAACAGATGAGTTTAAAATGAAGGATAGTGTACAATAAGATTTTCATCAAGTAAGATTAAAGCTATTTCCCATATGCTTTTATTTTGCCATACTTTTTTTGCAACTTTGAGCAACAAGATGCTGCAAGAGAACAATTATAAGTTACTCAAAATAAAGATAAACTGATTTCTCAGTTAAAATGCTCATAAAGATCACTGTAATGGGTGAAACTCTCAGAACCCTGCCAAAAATTTGCTTCCTATAACTGTTGATCTGGTTAACTCTGTAAAGATGGAACTCTAGCAAATGCATGGATTTGTAAATGCATCACTTAACTAACCTGAAACCTATTCCTCCCAAGCTTCTTTGTTCCCTTCTTTTTTTTCTTTCCTCCTTCCTCAAGTTTTAAATTGTCTTTTAACAAACATTGTCTCTCTTCAGAAAAAGAGAACAAGTGTCTCTCTCTCTCTCCATCTGTTTCATCAGGTACACTAAGAAAAAGGAAGTTGATGCATACTTACTTTCTATTTTCTACAGATTACTTCCAAGCCCCATTCTACTTCATTTTTTGGCATGTTGTTTCTGCTGCTGGCTGTTGTCTTGCTTCTTTATTTTGCTGATCAGCAGTGTCTTCTGAGCAGCTCCTCAATGGGCAGAGAAGGAATGTCCCTGCCAGTGTGAAACTTTTGGGCTCCTAAAAATAGCAGAAGATTAGCTGTTTTTTAAAAACTCAGAAGTAAGCTCTTGAGATCATCAATCATCCAAAGAAACGGGGAGATTTTTATCAGATACATGAAGCTTGGAACAAGCCAGTTGAGAGACTGCCAAAACATTAAACTATAGAAAATGGCACAAACTCCAGACTAGAGGTTTTCCTCTCTTATGTTGAAAAACAGTTACAGAAAATCTAAAGCTTGTGTTTTCACAAAGAGAAGAAATTTTTTAATCTGAAGTTTGAATAGCTAAAAGTATACCTAGAAAAAACAGTTTGGGAATGAGAAAATTATCAAAATGAGAATGCCCAAGGCAGAATGACTGACACACTTGGCAAATAAAGAAACGTCTGGTGAAGGCAATGCATCTGTTTGTAGGCTGGGATTTTCTAAACCACTTAATAACTGCTACAATTGTGAAATCAGCAGGTATTAGGTTGTTAGTGCTCTTTTTTTTTTTTATTCTACTTATGCCATTTGATTAAAACAAGGAGTGAAATAAGGAGTGACAGGTGACTGAGAGCAGAGCACTTGTTATGAAGATTTCCAGTGGATTGTTTTAAAGGTGCTGAAGCAAAATGTCAGTTAAGTTGTACTCAAAACTTTGTGATGTTTGTAGCCTTTTGTGCCATTATGTACAAAGCAAGAAAGTACTTTCAAAACTATCCAATGATATACTTAAATAGGATTTTTCATTTCACATGGTGCGAAGCACTCTTCGTACAGAAGAAGCAATTTTTCTGAAAATGATGATGAACTATGAAGCTGGGCATGTGGAAGATATTTACCCATCATGGTTTCTCAAAGAAACATGGCTGGTGTTTGTTTTCAGTAACGTGTACGCTGAGCAAGAACAATTCAGAGGAATGGCATTTGTAGCCACTGCGTCTTGCCAGCGAGTTAGGAAACTTAGTGTATGTTTGTATATTAATCTTAAATGGGTGACTCTCAATCACCTCAGTCATAAGCAGAGATGGGAATATTTTAAAGTTTAAATTGACCAGTATAAGGCTTGTTTATTTTGTAAATCAGAAGTTGTTTGCTGAATAGTATTAGGCCAAGTTCTTGCTTCACTATATCTTACCACAATGTTTGAAGTTACGGTGGTCTTTGCAAATTGATATTAGGGAGGCTGTTTGTAGTTTTCTATTAACACAAAGGTACTAATTAGCAAACCTGAGTAAAAAATGGGTTCATAGTCAACCAGTATTCTATGACACGCACAGTTCAAAATGCACAACACTGGCTCTGGGGTATTTTCTGATTTATGTACTACATGAATAGCATTATAATAATGTACTGCTGTTACTCTGGTTTGATGTTTATTACACAATTGCCTTCACTGCAATTATTTTCTGCTGATTAAAAGCACTATTCAAACATTTAAAAAAGCAGGGATTTTGTAGCTTGTTTGTTTTATATATATATATATGAACATGATGCTGTACAAGAGCCAGCATATATGAAGGCTGGGATCAGTGGTTAGAAACAGAAATGGCCACTGGGCAGCAGCGGTGTAGATTGTGAGCCTGACAGCCTTGTTAATATAGGGACAATACCTGTCTATTACCTGGTTACCAGTAAAGTTCACTTTGCTGCTATACATTGCTACCACATGAATTAAAAAACTAACTTAGACCCTAACCTCTTTGGATGCTGGTATGAAAAAATGAAAAATCATGGGAAAGCTACTTAAGAAAGGTATTTATACTAATATTAGAATGGAAGAAGAAAGGAGCTGGACAAGCAGGGGTGTAACACATGTCTGTTTGTACCTTTAAAGGACAACCAGATGAATATGGAAGAAGTTTCATGCTCCCATTTTTAAAATGATGGCACAGAAAGAAAGCTGCATCTTTTCTGGGTGAAGGTGGACACAAATGTACTACCTATGAAATGCTACCACTCAGAAGTTCAGTTATCAAGCAGGAATATATTGTTGGCATCCCTCTAGTTCTGCTTGGTAAGAATTGTATAAAAGTGTATTTCATTCTCTGAAACAGCGAGAACCAAGACAGTTGGGTTTTGTATAGTTCTGTTAATAATATAGTGAGCATCAAACAAAAAATATCTTGTGAGAAGTATGAGCTATGGGAATTATATTAATCTCCTGAACTGGGACTGTAGAGGCTTAGAAAGCTTAAATCAAGGGCATCCAAATTTTGCCCAACTGAGGGCTGTGCTGGCATCCTGTCTGGAGCTTGAGGGTTGAATCTCATTGATTATTGCCGGCCTCCTCTTTAACATGGAGCTGCAGCTAATGGAGATAAGCTCAGAACTAGAGAGTAAAACATTCCTGGTACCTGCACTAGAGGTTGGGGGGGAGGGAGGTAGCATTAAAATGACTACGTATACAGCAGAAAGCACTGTTATTCTTCTTTTCACCCCTCAATAGTTTTCATGTTCACTAATTTCAGGATATACTAGCTTGGAATATAAGAATCAATCTGGTTTCTGTCAGTCTGTGTCAACCACAGTAATAAAGTCTCCACATTCAAAACTGAGGTGATGTAATCTACCATTTGCCCACCATTTCACTTATAGAACCCACACCAAATTGTGAAAATTTGGGTTCTAGTGACCAGTTCTGACAATGCATAAAGTACCATATAACTAGTAACCGGTAACAAATTAACAGAGAAATTTGCTTTAATGTTAAGTATTGCCTTTAATAGCTTTCTTTTTTCCTGTCTTGCTGGAGACTGGTAACAGTAATATCATACAAGTTCATCTTGCAATTGCAATATACTAGTACATATATTGAACTCCACTGCAGGACTTCTGTATTGAACCTGAGAGTTCACAAAGGAATGTTCATTTAAACAGAAGTATAATTTTCTTCCTGGCTCTTTCCGTAAGATAATTTTCCTGCCATTCGCCATTCACCTATTGAGATCTATAAAACCATATTTTGAACAATGTCCAAAGTGTTCTGTATTCAAACAGGAACAGCTAGAGTAACAAATTCAGACTGTAGGACAACAGGAAAAGAATTTCTCTTTCCCATCTCTCACATTATCATCTGTACCGTAACTTTAGCATGTTTTTTGTTAACTGAGGTATGAATTTGTAACTACAAAGCTTTTAGAGATTTTTGGTAATTTCTTTTGGTTTTGGTTACACACACACGCATTCCACTTGTGGTACATGTACCGATGGACACTGTATCTCAGCTTACATCTGTTGAATACATTAGTAAATAACTTTCCTTTACTTAAAACAGTAATTTGGATTCTTCAGGGCTCCAAGAACAATTTTACTGCAGGTAGTTAGGAAGCATGTTCTGGTCAAACAATAGAACATGTGTATATGGGTGTTTGATCAATCCACCACTCTGTGTCTTGCATTTGTTGTTGATTATTTTCAGTGATAAAACATTTTTGTTATATCTTTTACATTAAATGAAAAATACATTCACAGTGAATATTACACTGAGGCTGAGATGCTGAACAGATGGGGCAATAGAGAGAAATTCGTTGAAGTAATCCCACAAACAATAACTTTCTATTTCTATAAGATTTTCCTCTTTGGTTTTGGTAGGTGAAAAGAAAAGGAAGTGCATATCAAATAGCTGTTTAAGATAAAGGGATGTTTGAATCGATGGGTGGGGAAACATTTATTTTATTTCAAATAGAAGAAACTTGCTTTATGTGCAGGTGGATTGCAGAAGGTTTCCCTCTTCTGAAGCCCATCTGGGAAGTTAGTTTAGCTCTATTGATGTTTAAGACTCCTTCTTTCATCACAACCACATGCCAAGACAATAAGTAATTGAACTGCATGTTTTGCCTTTTTAAAAAGGTGTAATCTCCTTCTGAAGTGCAGAGAGATGTTTACCAGGATTTTTCTAATTTATCTGTCATCACACCATGCAGGCAAGGTTCCAAGCCTAGACTGCAGTATCTCTTTATCATCTCTTTGATGAACACCTGTTTCTGGTGTGCAAATGTGTATCTGCTGAGATGCAAAACTGAAATAATTTTAACAGTATAAGAATAATTAGGAATCTTTTTTAAAGGTCCACCTGTTCAAAATACTGTTTTGTTTATTTCTACACGACATATAACAGACACATGTTTGGCAATTATGATTGGATAGACATCATTTTTCTGTAATATTTTAACCTAAAAATGAAATTATTTGTAATTTAAAAAAATTGGAAATCTGGAAATGCAAAAAAAAAGATGTATTTAGGCATAGGTTATAACTTGTGTACTGTCTATAATGTAATATTTATTCTTTTAATAGCTATCTCTCTTAAAATAATAGACCTGTTCCATGTTTTCTAATTTAGAATGTGAAAACAGATATGAGTGTAACTTTATTCACTTTTTTGAGTTAGAGCCATTTTATTTGACATGAAAATATATTTCTTTCATAAAAACCCCTCACAAAAAAGCAAATACTATGGATTTTTGAAATTATTTTTTTTAAATAGTTATGCATGGTCCACTTTAAAAACAGAAACAGTAGTCAGAACATTTAAATATAATACATTTTAAACACGGATCCTTAATTCATTAGTTTCTTTTATAGTGTAAAATATGAAGAATTATATTTTTGATAATAAATTGAATCAGAAATTATAATAAATTGCTTGTCATTTGTTATACTGCTTATTAGACAACAACTGAACAAGTCTTAAAAATTAACATTTCAAATAAAATATATATTAATATATAAATGCAAAAATATGTTTCTTAGTTCATAACTTATGTTGCTTTACTATAGACTTGCACCCCTTCCTCAGCAGGAGACATTTTGAAGGCTGGCTAAAGGCTGTTGTCAGTGATTTATCAACATCAAGATGGGGTGTATATTTACAATTACAGTGTAATACTTAAAGTCTTTTACTGTTTATATTTCCTAATTTAATTTCAAAGTGAGAACCGAAGTATATCTAAACTAGATAAGCATAAATTTTTCAATAGATAATACCTCTTTTAACATACATTAAGTAAAAAAATATGATAAATTTAAGGAAGAGGGGAAATCTTATAAATATATATTTAGTTTTAATTCTTACTAGTACTGTTTCTAATTCACTGAGGATATTAAGTAGTAATGTTCACAGATGAGTGGGACTAGTTATTGATACTTAAATAGATCTTCATATCTTTCACATTTTAGTCAAACTATCTAACTCAGCTGAAGAGATTTCCTACTAATTTCTATGCTGTCTCGAATACTTGTACTGCTATTGATCTCATGTAACCTTCCATAGAAGGTTATTCCATTGTTTAGTGCAACAGTAGAATAAAACTCACTATTAACTATAATGAACCCTATAAATGATAGTTATGAATTTTAGGTTTTGCAAGTTTCCATTATAACACCTTGCTTTCATCTGCTTTAAGCTTGGAAAGTTTCAGCTATTTAAGAAATTTTGCTCAACTAGTTTCTGCTCGCAGCCTATAAAGTTTTATGGTTTATTTGGAAGTTGAAAATAAATCTCTCCAGCCATTTTGTAGATGGAGGCAGTGGACACGAAACATTTTTTAACTTTTCATGTTATAGAGGGAAATACAGTACTAAAGAATTAGTTTTGACTGTGTTATAAAGGAAGAGCCTAAAGCATGGGCACAATCATCTATAAATGAACACTTCGGCTTAACTTAGGGAAATAATTTAAATAAGGAAAAAATTTAAGTATCAAAGTTCGTTTTGAAGAATGTTTGTTTGCTTTTCCTGTATCCTAAGTTTTTTTGTGGAGCTTTATAAAGTGCTGTGTTTGAAAGATAAAACAAATTTCTCTTCACAGGGAACTCTAAACCCTTTCTTATTTTGAGACATGCTTTTTGGTCCATGTGTCCTCAAGTTTCATCACTTAATTTTTTCCTTAAAATTATGTTTATGAAAAGTTATTTATGTCAAATTAATGAACCATACCTAAACTGACTACTTTGTTTCATACTTTGCATATCTATCACTCATGTTGCCATAGCAAGCTAATAGTTACAGGACCAGAGTGAACATGTAACAGTGACAAAGGCTAGCAGAAGAATTTATTTTATGTAGGACAGAATAGGAACCTTAGCAGAGTAAAGAAAATGTATTATCTCCATCTTTCCTACATACTTTGAACCTCTTCTAGCTGTTTACTATAGCATTGAAATAAGAAATATAGTTAGACACTGCCCTATAACATTGAAATAAGAAATATAGTTAGACACTGCCCTAGAAGAAGTACCAAACTGAAAGATTTATAGTTTGTTTGTTTTTTAAAAAGGCAGCAGATTCAGTGACACTTAAATGTTTTAGCAGATTCGTCTATTTCACAGAGTTATTTGCTCATTTAAAAAAAAATTGAAATATTTTAAAAATCCTTCTTTTATTTTTCACTTTGAAATTACTACATTACCTTTTAAATTCGTTTGAATACACTTTAAGAATTTCAAAATCAAAGCAAAATGTATGATATATTGGATCAAATATTAACATTTTATTCTCATGGTAACATAAAAATAGGGGGGGGGGGCGGAATCGTTTCCAGAAAGCTGGAAAAGAAGTTATTTGCCCAGTTCATAATGCAAATAATGTAAAATAGAAGAACATTATTGAATTAATGAAAAAAAATGGGATACCATTATAACATGTTCTACAGAAACATGCAGAAAAGGGAGGGCCTTTTTTTTTTAATATGTCTGTATTCCTTAGTTCATGTTATTCTACATGTTTTAAGCTTTCATTTAAAAATTAATTTCCGTTTTTTTCCTATTGTAGTGATACAGATGTCACAGTGCAGACAAACACCCTGTCATGCTGAATTTAGTCTTGCGGAAAGGTGTCTCTAGACAAACAATAACAGCAGCAAAAGTGGGACTGCCATGTTCCTACATCACGTTCTCTACAATGAGCACTTCACAGTCTAGTTGCAACCATTTACAGTCAAACCTAATTAAACACAGGCACGTTTCTCTTTCTACTAAAAGCAAACAACCCATGTATAATGGTTATATTGTTAACTTTAATAAAAAGCTACAAACTGTGAAGGATGAGATTCCAACAGCAAGGTTAAGTCAGTGATGTATGTACACAGAGTTTTGGATTCAGTGTGTTGTTTAACAGTTCAGCTAGTTAAAATAGAAAAAGAATGTTCTGATTTGTGATTGTTGGTTTTTTGGTTTGTGGTTTTTTGGGGTTTTTTTTACACCTTTCCCCTGCTTGTGTCCCATTTCTACACTTGGGTAATACAATAAATGATGCCTTCTTTCCTAATTTGCATCCTTATTTGTTGAAATGATATGTATGTACCTGAAAGTGTGTAAGTATCCAGAATTTAGTGGAAGGAAAGGGATTGTGTTGAAACATTGACATTTTCTTTCTGAATAGATGAAGAAAAGTTTCAGAAAATGTGAAAGAAGTATATAGCTTCAGACAAGAATTTTCAGGGGTGGGGGAGCAGGGAAGGAATGAATATGTGAATGAAGACACTGGTTTCACTGAATGCAGGATGCGGTTTTACTTACTTTTCTTCAAGATCAAGCTAGCAAGTTAAAATGCCAAGTGAATATTGCATGGGTTTTTTTAGGGTCTTTGTTCCATAATGTGTTCTGTGCTTTCTTCTCCACTTACTTCTGATCATTTAAGTAGGATCATTTATCCTGTTGGTTGCTCAGTCTAGGATGGATTTGCAACATTGTGTTTCCTCCTGACTTTTTTCTGATTGCTGAAAATCAGCTCACATATATTGACGCATGGAGAGATGCCCATTCAGGGTTAATTTAGGTGAAGGAGTATCTCTTTTTGCTGTGGTCCGATGTGCAGAAATTTCACACAATACTTTTCTCATTAGAAATTTATGAAACTAGTTCAAATGTAATAACTAAGGGAATTTTTACATCTAACTGAAGCATTTCCTTTCTTACTTATAGGCCATTGTAAGTTTGGAACCTGAAATGACTGGTGAATGTAATCTTCCATTTAAGTGATGCTTTATATGTATTTTATTGAACACAACATCCCCTTTATTTCTTTTACATCGGCCATGGAAATTCACTTCTTTTAACCCTTCTGCTTGCATCTTATTTTCTAAACCTTTGAATAGCATCACTGTCCCCTTTTGTTTCTAATTCAGATGTATAGTAGAATGTGCCAACCCCCAGTCACATGTGTTATTCCCGGTGTACAAGTTAGTGATTCCTGTAAACAATGAACTGACTGACTATATTTCTGTCTTTGTTTTCTCCTCTAATCTTTTCACCCTAATTGTCATGTCATCAGACATACCTATAAAATATACACTAATTTACCAGACTGATTATAGTAATCTTCACTTTCTAACCCATATGAAAATGCAAGGCTCAGCTTCAGTAATGTATTCTGCTAAGCTGTAGTTGCTCTAAAGATAAGTTATGTTCTTGGGACAGTTTTAAGTGTAAGGATGATCAGAAAGCTTACAATGGCTACTAAAAGCTAAAACTTCATTATCAGAAAACCTGAAACCTGTTATAAGAATTATTAGTATTTTTATTCTATCAGTGTCTGAAGCTCTAACTATTGGTCCAGACCCTTTTTATTATAACATAAGGTACAAATACCAAAGGAAAAGATAGACCCTGACCTGAAGAACTTACAGTCAAAGTAGGATCACGAACAGAGAGAGAATAAGGGTGTCAGAAGTCTTTCATTAGAGTGATTGAGAAAAATGATGCATTTGGGGAGGTGTCAAAGGGGAGGCATTAAGAGATATTAGAGATACCAGTTGGAGTTAGAAGAATGGTTTAAAGTAAGGAGAAAAAGGCAACCTTGAACTTATTCGTGAGAAAAGCTTTTATAGTAAACCTTTGAGTACTATGAAATTCAGTGGACACTAAGTCTATGCAGTTGAACTAAGGACACTGTCTTTCAAAAGAGTCATCTGCTCATTATTCTTTGCCGAGTTGTTTTTGAGAAGACCAAGATTTCAATATAGATGAAAACTTTCATTTTTTTTATACTACCATACCAAAATCTGAATATATATAGAAGATCTCTATGATTTCACTTAGCTCAAATATTCTATTTGGTATTTTATACACGCTACAGATACCCTGTGTGGATGCTGATGAATCCTGATTTGGATTTCATACAGTTTTTATATTGATTCATGGAAGATGCTTATAATGCATCATTTATAACCTTGTGGCCTTCAGTGTTTCAGTGCTTTTGATGATACTGTAGACATCTTCAGGTAGAAAGGGACAGATACTGTTAACTGAGTATTGGAAAGAGCCTAATTGCCTTTTTTTGAGTTATAAAATCCACATCCATCAAGAAAACATATGTAAATATTAAAAGGAAATCTACTTGCTCATAAACCTTTGGGAAATTGTCATATTGTCAATAATTATCTTATGTTGTCAAAAATGGTCATACTGTCAATTGTCTTTAAGTTTTGGTAGTTGTCCGTAGCTTAATGGTAGAGTACTTCAGATTACTGTGTGTGTCATGTGGGAGGTTGGAGGCACATCCAGGAGGCTCTCCTGAATGTTAGTGTGCTCTTCCTCATTCTTTCTATCTTCTCTTGCTGGCTCCCAGGCCTTTCTGGCTTTCTGGACAACCACAGAGAACCCATGCTTCACCTGGACCTTTTATACTATTGCTTTCTTATAGTGAACAAGTCTAACAGGGGAAATGGAAAAAAAAAAAACCACCCAATAATAAAATTAAGTGTTTTATTAATTGTCTCCTGATGGTGATCAGAACCAAAGTTAACAGAACATTTTGCCCTAGAATGTTTTATAGGTCTTGCCGTTTATAGAAACTTCTGTAAATTTGTATTTAACTGATGGTGCTTTAAATAAAAAGGTTTATTTCTTTACCTGCTTCTAGCAGACAGCAATGGAAAGGAACATAAAAATTTTGTTACAAATTATCTTTAACCGTTTTGTTGCTCAGTAAACCTTTGGCTTTCTTCCACATATCCTCTTTTCTCTGGGGACTGAAAGAGGAGCTAGCAGTTGGTTTCCCTTATCTGCACTCATGCAACCTTGTTTCATGGGTCACGGATTTGTTAATCTGGGTCCGACAGGTCAAAAGGAACAAAGAATGGGTGTTTGGCCTAGGATTTAAGCAGGCTACCTGCTTTAAACTGATAAAAAGGTGAAGTACTCCAGTAAACTTTGTTTCTGCATCTTTTTTAAAAAGCCACGTAGTAAAAAGTAGAAAAAGTACAGATGTCTGTAGGTTATTAATAATATGTGACAATGGCTGGTTGATTTTTTTCTCTTCCCCCTACACTGTTAACAGAAAATTGGAATCTCAGCAAAATTAAATATATTGCAGAAAATATCAGCCTTCCTCTTTCTAGAAATCTGTCAACGATTTATATTTTTTCAGTTCTTAAATTAAAATTTACTTTTTTTTTTTGCCTAGAAGCATGAAGAAAATAATTTATCTAGTACTGCTTACAGTTGCATGTTTAATACTGGAAAAAGACGGGCTGCAGAGAGAGGCAGAATAAGACAGTAGTTCATGCTCTGAAAGCCAACTAGGGAGGAACCTATGCTGGATGCCTAAGCAGTTGCTCAGCAGGGTGCGAGGCCATGAGAGGCCACCAGTGGTATGAGGTGTGAGGGAGTCCAAAAAGTCCTCCTTGCATAGAGATAGGTTGCATGGCTTGAGATAATCTGTCAGAAATCCATCACAGATTAAGATATGCTGAAGAAGTGGGCTTTTGTAAAAGAAAAGAGGAAACGAAGGTGCAGAAAAACACCTTAAATATTATCCCCTTTCTGCAGGGGAAGGACAAGGATGTATTCCTAGTGTTTGGGAACTCCAGTCAACTAGGTCTGGAGTCTTTGATTTTGTAAGTCAGGAGAAAGTGAGAGTAGGCTCAGCCAGTCTAGTGCCTGCAAATGTACAGAGAAAAGAAGGTGGCATGACAGATTGTTACTGATTTGAATCCAGTGAGTTCTGTATGTCATGCTCCCTATCCAAACTAAACCATCCATTACATGGGCAATGACAGCGGAAGATCTTCTTGACTTAAGACTGAGTACTAACTGAATAAAATTTGCAGACTTGGTTCTGTATTAGGAGAAAAATAGAATAAAGCAAGAAATTAACTTGCTTAGTTTGATCTTATTTTTGATAGAGTCACTGCAGTATGTATTAAGTCTTAACAGGATCAAAAAGCATTTTAGAACTGAGGCTATACCAGAATTTTCCTACTGTGAAAACATGTTTGACTGAACAAGTTAAGTTTATTCAGTATGTGGGTTCCTATCTGTTCTATCCTGACAGGTATCTTTATTACCAAAACAGGCTAAATGCTTTCTACAAGTCAAAAGTAATAAAGCTACCCAAATTCCTGGTAAATACTGTCAGAGAATAATTACACATTGCATTGTGTGGTACAGTAGTTACACTTCTGTTTATTGGGATCATATCCAATGATTTGAAAGATTAAACTGATTTTTAAAACTTTTTAGAATAAAGTGTATATTCAAACACTCCTACTTTGAGATTACAGGATGACATGTGAACTATTTATTCAGTTCCAGTTTTTCCAAGTACCCAGTAGAATTGTGGATTGCTTTTATTCTGATTATTTGAACATAGATAAGACAAAATACCTCAACCATGTGAAGTCTAACTTTTCCTTCCTTATCTTTATTGCATTAAAGTAGTGGCTCATATTAGAGAATCTATATCTAAACATCTCCACTGCTGAAATGCAAACCTGGGACTAATTAAATCATCATTGGGTTCCTGCCTGGCTTTTTGGACATTCCTAATTTACACATGCTGTGCTGGTTAGAGCTAATGATCTACTTCTAAGTGAACTTTTCAGAATCCCAGAAGTATCTGGGCTATTGCACTACTCCAAGCACTGTAGTATAACTTTTGGGTGCTGCTGAGACTTAATTAATGATGATACTTATATTTTGCAGCCTGAATAGCTTGAACTCATCTTGAAGTCTAAGCTTAAATAAGGTCAGAAAGATCCGAAGACTCAGTAGGATATGGCAGATTTTGGTTATAGTATTGTGGGAAACAGGTCCAGTTTAAACAAAACAAAGCAAAACAAATCCTCTAAAGCTAGAGAAATAATCATTAACTCTTTTGTGATACAGGATTTCTTTGGTTCAGAAGATATCATCTTCTATTATCCCCGCCTTAGGGTTTCAAGAGGGCAGAAATACACATGGTACTTGCTCTGCCACCTTAAACTTTGACTGAGGGAGGCAAGGGAAATGCTTAGAGCAGAGTCATGGGAGGGCAAGGTTTTAAATAAAAATTGCATTGCAACACAATGCAACTCTTCAGGAGTATGTATCCTGTACAATACAATCCCTGTCCCTGAAATCTTCAAGGTGACCTCCCACTTGTGTTGAAAAAAAGTCTTTGGGAGGGACCACCCGGCTAGGAACCGGAGTGGTAAGTGTTGCCGTGTAGGTCTAGTAGAGTTCAGGAATGTCCCTGTTTAGATTGCTTTGTATTTTTTGTTTTAATTGTTCTCTCAGCTCTGAATGAAAAAATGAACAATAATAGAGCTGTGTGGGATTGAAATATATGAATCCATAATAATTTCCCTCGGCTTTCAGGAAAGCTAAAGAGTAAATATCAAACCGCTCAGAATTAGTGATCTCTAAGTCTTCTGTGTCTCCTGACCCTTTTTAATTCTAGTCTTACATTCTAGGTCCCACATTGCTACAAAGCAGCATTTAGAGTGATCTGAGAGCTACTGTGGTGTTTTTGGGTCATCAGCTAGAGAGCTACTTTTAGACCAACAATTGTCCGTTCTCCCTTTCTGTCTCCTAATTTACTTTCTTTTTTGCACATATTTTTGTATCTTTTGTACAGTAGGTTTGCTCAAGGTTTATAGCTAGTTATCTTCTCATTTGCTGTTATTATTTCAAACTTAAATAAAAATTAAGAACAGGATGCTAAAAAAAATAAACCAATTCTGTTGTGAAAGTAACCCAGGAAAACTTGTTTCACTTGTTCAGGTTATAATAGAAACGAGTATTTTGATCTCACTAACAATAAATGTTCTATACTACTTTATGGTAATTTTTGTGTGGATAAGTTAAAAACAAAGGTGAACAACTTAAGTCTAAACATTTCTTGCAATCCTGCGAATGACAGACTTCCTGTTACAGTTTACGGTATTTTCAGAGCAAATAGACTAACAGCAAATGTGCCTGTTGAAATCCAAGCTCGCCTCTGAAAATGCGTTAGCATTGGCATCTCCTCAATTTAAATACTATGCGTTCTGCTGTATTTTCTGCATTTAAAGAAAGTCAGATTCTCTTCTCCTCTGACATCAATGCAGTCAGCATCTCTTTAATTTTTTCCAATAATATTGCAGTACTTCAGTACTCATTTTAAAGATAGATGGATTTTTTTCTCATAAAGAAGAACATTGTGGGGTAAAAAAGCCCGCTGGATGTGATTTCAAAAAATGTCAAAATATGTCAAACGCAGAAACCACTCAAGGGTTTCATTAACTGAAGCTTTGGTGATAAGTGTCATCTTGTCAAAGACCCACCCATCTCTCCCAATACATTACCAAATGTACTAATTTCCTTGCTGAGCTTGATGTTTATTGTATAGCTGAAATTGAAAATGGTCGGTAATGGAGTGAGCTTCAATCCAAGACCAATTCTGAATCTAAATTACTTGCTTCTTTCAATAGCATTGACAGAGGAGAGCTTTGTGCACCTTGTACCTAATCAACCCTTACTGTGACCCTAAATTCAGCAGTCTTCAGAGATTAATAATAAAATCCTCAGTTCAAACAAGTATTTGCCCCGAACAAGTTGCCCATTTCTTATGCTGAAAATGAAAGGATGTGACATTTTTTAAAGCTCTGCATGTTGTGGACCCTCACTAATTTTTTGATCTTTGACCTAAGGAGGTAGTTTTATGAATAGAAATCCCATGTAGACCTGAGGTATGTGTTCTTAAACAAAACATCTTTTTTGAAGGAATAGTTTTAATTTTATTCTGTTTTAATAAAGAAATCAAATTAGAACGTCTATTTACGGGTATGAAATAAATGTTGGAGGGTATTTTTGTCCAAAACCAAGTCTACTTCTGTAGAAGAACAAATAGTTAAGAGCAATACGTCAAGGAAAGGATAGGTAATTTAATTTTACTTATTTTATAGATTATAAATGCTTTTCAAGCTGGTGATTTACCCAGTTTCAGAAGTTTTCACTGTGTTACAAAAGCGTGAGAGCTGTTGTATCCTGGACTTTGCTTTATCCCACAGATGGTATAGGTTGTTGTACAGAGCACTTGATTGCTAATTTGGAATTGGAATCTAAATATTTTGAGACAAAGTGGGAAAGTTGGCTCTACTGAGATCAACAGGAAAAAGTCCTAACCAGACAAGGAAAATGATGATCCAAATTGATGGGGCAGAATAAATTTTCCTTTTGTTTAGCAACATCCAATTGCAGTGCAGGAGACCATAACATGGTCTTTAGTAGTTGGAGAATGCAGGCTGCAGGCAGCTTAGGAAGCAGAGTTTTCTGGCTGCTTTAGGTGAAATCAGAGAGTATGATGAAAGGGACAGCTAGATGATACTGCAGTACAGTTAAGTACACTGGATTCCTTCAGTAGAGGGCAGTAGTGAGGTATGTGACATAGTCATTAGTATTTGTCTACTCATTTGGTGGGGAAAAAAGTGACATTTCAGAGATTATCTGCTCCTTATATAACTATTTGCTTGCATCAGCTGATGCAGTTGTCAGTGAAGCTGTGTAGAAGGACATCATTCAGCTTACATTTTGCAGAGTCCTTCATTTTTCCCAGCATGTTTTTTCCACCCGATGTTTTGTTTGTCCTTCCTGCAGCCAACAGGCTCCTGCCTGTCTACCACTCTCTTGGAGTGGTTGGTTGGAGTGGAGCAGCTGAGACGACGCACATTCCCAATTGCTTTGGAGGTCAGAAAGAGATGGTTTCAATGAGATCACACGTCATGAATTCAGTGAACCATATCAAATGGATTTTTGATTAAAACCAAAGTAATAATAATATATTGTAGCTGAAGCTAGTTAGCATAGTTGGGATGTGTTAAATTCTTTCACGCTAGAATTAATGACAGGGGATTCTGTAAAGGTTTTGGATAAGCAACAGTAAGTGTATGCAGAAGTTCCTCTGTGTCCTGGATCATCTCTTTTACTACAAGCCTTATCAAGACCTTGGAAAAAGTCACAGGCTTTTGTTCCCTGATTTTCACATCAGGATGCATTGAGGGGAAGGTTTGGTTATGCTGCGTTGAAGATGCTACTGACTTGTTACCTAGAAACTCAATGACTTATTCACATTACTGATCAGTCCCCTCTGCCCCTGTAATTTGCATTCATGGTTTGGGGCCCTATTTCTTTATTTTATATCGATATAAATAGATTTAAATCTGTCCATCATAGTTATACCACTGTTAGGCCTAGTGTAAACACAGAGAAGTCCAGTAACACTAAACTTTCTGTCACTGTCAAATGGTGCAGCACAAAGAGACACAGCCTCCGCAGTGAGTCACTTGCATCAATGCGGAGTGGCTGCAGAATACTACTGACTCAGAATTGCTACTTGGCAATGCTTATGACAGTGTCTTTCTTGCACTTTGCAAAGCTTTAAATGACTAAATAGATGATGATGGAAAGATAGGCAAAATTCACTACCTGCTGAGAGTCTCAGATTATGGGAAAATTTTTAAGATCATCTTGCATATTCATTTCAATAAAGAGAAGAGGTGGTTCTCCTGCACATGACAGCAAGCACAGAAAGAAATATGCCTGCTTATCATTCATTAATCTCTCCTCTAAGATGAGAACTTGTTTCCTGGGCAGAATTAAACAATTCTTTATTGTTAATAATGGTTTAATGTTCTTTAATGAAACACTTTTGGTGGGAGTAAATGGTAACTATAAAATTCTGAATGGTTGTGTCTGTAACAATCAAGTGCGGAAGTCTTGTCTCTTGTACTACTCTTCGGTGCGTCTCAGAACTTCAGTCCCAATATTATACCTATAGTCCATTGAAATAACTTATGATAAAAGCAAACAAATTAGTTACACTGAAAAAAATAAATGGCATGGTCTCATATTCTTTCTTATGTACTGCTCCTGTACTGGAGCCCTAATAATCTGGAGTCATTTCTGAGCAAGCATCAACACTTGCATCATTTCTGCCCAGATTTATCTGCATAACCAATGTGGTTATTGGTTTAGGGCACTAGACTTCACTTTCCCTGGATGCTTATTGGTTGAAAAAAGGAGTTGTGTAATTATTCTTCTGTCCTAAGAACAGATTCTAACAGAAAACTACATACTTTCTATACTTCAAGGGCTATTTGTTGAATTTTTAGTGAATTGCTGCCACACTTCTTTTTGATGAAGCTGCAGAGCACTTTATACTAATCTACCTTATCTCATCATGCACTGGAATGCCCTGACCTCTCAGTTATTTTCTCCAGGATAACTGTTGCCTCTCTCATTCCCTGCATTCCTATTGCTCTTTTGAGTTATAATTATTTAGGTAATCCATACCTTCCTCAAATTGTTTCTGTACACCTGTTGTTCATGAGACTGAACCTGTAAGCTGGTGTAGATAGCTGACACAGCTGAACTCATCTTGTAATAAACCTCCCACATATTGTATCCATATTGTAATCAGATATTACTTCTTTCATTAACATCTTAATATTTTGCTGGCCATAACGCAAATATCATGTGATTATTACTTGCTTGTTTAGTACAAATGGCTGTATCTGAGAAACACTTCAAGTATTTTGTTAGCCTGTGGTTAGTAGAAGGTCAGTTGGATGTGGGCTTTTTTCTCCTATCTAAGCCAGATATGATTTGAGGCTTAATGCAGCATCTACAGAGTGCTTTGAGAATTTGTCATTTCATTTAATCTATGTATGCTTGTGTATGCGTATTTGGACACAGATGTCTTTCAGTGCTCAAAGTTGTTGGGGTTTTTTGTTTATCTTAGCAGTAGCTATAAGGTAAGCTCATAGCTCCAAAGCCAGTTCCTGTGGGGGACATAAATGCATGTATGGACATAAATGTATACCCTGTGTCCTGTCTTCCTGTATTACTTCATTGAACCTGAGGTTCATTTTCTTGTGAACAGATCCTTTGTGCTTATTCCTCATCTTTTCATCTTTCACTCATGGGACAGTATCTTTGAAGGTGTTCCTAGAAGATGTAAACTTCTGCCTCTATTTCAATTTTGTTTGGAGAAAGTCAATGTTTCATTCAGCTTGGAATGAGAGCACCTTTGAGCTGGGTGACAAATATAATTTCCAATGTTTCTGCATCTATTTTGCCTTCTGGATTTTTCTAGCTACTTGATTTCAATCACTAATGAAGTTTGTAGGAAGAGATGTTCCTCCTTTTAGCTCACTCTAGACATCTTATAGAAAGAGGATCTCTGATGACTACTGGACATATCCATGTGAAGTCTGAGCCATGCGGAATGCATTTTAAGCATTCCTCTCACAGGTGGAGGCATTCACAGCTAGGTGTTCACAGGTCTTCCCAAAATGCTCTGCAGTAAAAGAAAAATAGTTACAAGATCTTTTGGGAGCAGTCTTTAGAACTGATAATTCTTACACCAATTTCACTGATGACAATTGATTTCGAACCCTGATATGTTAGCTGATGGCCTATGGACTGATGAAGCCTGAGTGGAAGATCTGGAATCAACTTCTCTTTCAAATACCAGGATTAATTTCTTTGCTGTGGACACTAGCCAGAACTTCCAGTCTTTCTGCTCTGAGGCTGGCGTGGCTCTAGGATTTTTGCTAGATGTATTTCTTGTCTTTCCACCAGGTTGCAAAAAATATGCCTTGATTTCATTGATTCCCACCCCAGTGTACTTATGGATCCTCTTATGGCAGTATGTTGCCAATGTATTAATGCTTATTGAGCCTTGGCTGAGATATGGCCCAGGAATTGTCAGATCCTGCTCTACTTGTGAGTACAGTTACTGTGGAGCCTGCTTACTGGTTTATTTCTGCTTTTTCAACAGTTGCCATGGTTCCTTACATGAATCTTAATCGCTTGCTATATCATGGCTTCAGTGTTGGATGGTTTCCAGCAATAGTCCATGCATACATACTTCTAGTCAGACAAGTCCTACTCAATAGGAGGAACCAAGCATTACACAGTTGAGTGTACTGATTGCTTTTCTTGTAGAATGGAATTTTTTTGGTCTATATTTTTTTAACATGTATTTGGAATTAATTTCCACCTCTTTCAGTCTCTCATAAAAAGGTGCTGCTTTTTTTCCACCCTGCTTCCCTGACAGTTTTATTGAGCCTGGATGTGATCTGCAGTCCCAGCTGGAGACCTCTTGTTCTTCAGTGGGATCTCAGGCTTTTTGAGGACTATCATTTTGCCAGGAAGACAAATTAAGTATAATTAATATCCAGCCATTTAAGTATAATTCTCCTTATGCGCCTCTTTTCCCAGTAGAACCTGCCTTACCCAAGGCAGCCTCTGAATTCTCTGTAAGACACTTGTAGCATGAATGTGCAACATATGCTACAACTTATATTAGTGGTACCCCTTTTCTTGTGGACGAACTAAAATTTCTGTTCAGTGCAACCTTGCATACAGTGGGCAGTTTATTAAAATCTTCCATTAAAGTGTTCTATATATCATTTTACAGGCTATAAGAGGTGGCAATAATAGAACTAATTTTCATGCTGTCTAATCAGTTAGAAAACCATTACCATGGATTTTGCTATCCAATAATTGATCATTACGTCAGTTATTCATCTGAGCTGAAGATATAGCTGGCTAATAGATGTCATAGCCAATTTTCCATCATAAAGCTCGTAACAAAAATGGTTATTTGTTAGCATAAAATAGGAAACACGTGCACTGAGCTATATTCATCCAACTCACAACAAATTTGAAGAGACTGAAAAACTTGAAAGATTTACTAAGGTTTCCTTTCCCCAAATGTTCTGGTATTATGAAAAGTAAAAGAGATACCTTTGGGTTAATAGCTCCTAGATTTTTGAATTCTTTACCCTTACTTTTTAGCTATGTGTGTTGGAGGATTTGTCAGTTGGGTATTTTAACTGCATATTTGCTGTGTAATTTGAGGATTTCAAGATGTGGACATCACTACTGTAAAGGTGGGCAGGTGTGATGGGACTGTATAAAGGCTTCAAGGAATCCTGTAATGTAGAAGAAAAAAATCTTTACACCACACTTAAGTATTTGGAGAACCTTGTTTTAATTTATCTGTTGCGTATTTTTGTTTTCATATTTTTAAAGTGAACTGGTTTTAATTCTTGTAACTTTTATATAAAATTTCAGGTTTTACCTATTATGTTTTATCCCATGCTCATACACCAAGAAGCGAAGTAGAAAAGAATGAATGCAGAACATGTATATCTTTTTAAAGTTCTGAATTCAAATGGGTGATCTACGTGCTCCCTGTTCATTGCAACAAGCAGTTAGTCATCCTGAGAGTTCATGGCTATCAATAAAACTGAGTGGTTAACAGCTTATCAGTTTGAGTAAATGGTTCACTTCCAACCTTAAATCACCCTGCCAATGTATTAGTGTTCAGTCTTGATACCAGCAAAACAATGAAGCTGTTGGAAGGCTGCAGGAGGGGAGGGAAGAGGTAGGAAGCTATTAAAACCAGAACAGAACTTCAGCTACTCTTACAAACTACAGAGGGATGCCAGGGAGTGTTAAAAGTCCAGAAAGATCTGCAGAAATTGTTTGTAGTCTTTAGCTTTATTTAGTATTACTATTTTATTAGTAATAAAAGTCTTTAGTCTTTTCTTACAGAAGTACTGATATCTAAACTGTGGTTGGAGCCTGATTATACTACCCATTGTATAAAAACAAAAGAGATGCCTCCAGCCAAGAATTTATACTCTATTTAGGCAGCCAACAAAAAGAGTGGGAGAACACCAGAGGCGATTGGCCAAAATCATACTGGAGCTCAGTAACAGAGCTAGGATAAAATTGGGAGTTCTGATGCAGAGTTTATTCCATAATCAATTTTGGTTTACTTGATTAACCGGGTGAATATAATAGATTTAATCAGCTATACACCTTGATGTATTGGGGCTCTCTATGACCATTATCAAGAACACTGTATAGGTAACACTGTCAATGGTAAAGTACTGTTAGCTAAAGGTGAAAGTACTTTTTAAGGAGATGATTGCTTAATTCACTTAAATTATATCAATTTTCTCTGCTTCTCATTTTCAGATGAGTTAAAAATAATTTTATTAGATTCTAGGAGATAGTTTTGGATCTTAGTTAAAGTAAACTGAGTAAAGTTGCATGTCACACTGTTGCTAGAGGTAATATTATTTACTGTTCCAGGCAAAAAGACAGGAAGATGGATTTAAACCTGTGCCTTGGAGTTTTTTTGCTTTTTTCTCTCTGTTGGATCCCTTGTATTGATTGAACACATTTATTTCCGAGACTTAAAATGAAAATTTCCTGAATAAATAGAAACAGTTGTAACTACATTTTGTGGCATTTATGGATATTTACAGCTGTTTGGTTAATAGTAGTGTTTACAGGTGCTGTCAGACGCTTTACTTTTTAATAAGCCTGAATAGTTTAACAAAAGATCACAAAAGAAAAAGTAACTTGGAATGTGTTCTTATAAGAGCATGTGAATGCAGCCTTGTGACAATGCTTCAGTGGGGAATAGTTCAGAGTAATGAATGTAAGAGTCTGACTTGTAAAGTTCTGTTAAAGTTGTTGTTAATCTATCTGCAAATAACTTACAAAATATTTGGCGTCAGATTTTTTATCTGCCCTTGGTATGTTAAAATGTTAAATCCTCAGCAAAATCCTCAGCAGATATGAATTGACATCACTCTATTAACATTAAAATATCAATGATGACTTATTGAGGATCAGCATTTAGATTTCATTTAAGGATTTTTAGATTTTTATGTTTTAGATACAATCATGCAGCAGATACAAAACTAAGGGCATTGTTAAGGTTGGTTGAAGGTACATATCTTTATAGCCTTCTATGTAATTCCTCACACGAGCATTTTCATGGTTTCTCTTTCTGCTTCCCCTCGCATTTGGCTGATTACACCAAAGAATGAGAGAGCAGTCTTAACTCTGTTGGGTGGATGTTCTGGCCAAGCAGATCTATCCAAACAGTTTGCCACGTGCTCATCACTGTCCTTTCCAGAGAGCAGTACAGAAATAAGAATATATATTTGTGTGTGTGCATATTGTGTGTTTGTTTTAGTTGTCTTGATCTGGTACAATAACCTGCTAGATTACATTCATGGACTTGTAGAAATCATCAGGAAGAGCACAAAGACTTGCAGATAAATATGGGAATGTTGGAAGTCGCGAGCTGAACTTATCCCTAGCAAAGAATTGGAAGGTAATGAAAAAGAGAATGAAGTCTCCAAAGTGGAATCCCTCACCTTGAATCACAAGGGTAACCAATCACTGAGAAACAAGATAAATGGAATAGAAAATGCATCCTGGAATAAACAGCTGGGGAAAACTAGAGTCCTTGAAAACAAACACTTTATTGATTTATCTTATCTTTTGTCAGTAAAACTTGCCTGCTGTCCCCTGTGTTCTCTCTGTAACAAGACTAAAAAAAATAATCTCAGTATGCCAGCCAGCATTGTGCTTGGGATCAGTATTAAGACATGACAAAAATGAAGTGGTAGCTTGAAATAAAAATAATTTCTCTTACTCTTTACCACACTGTGCAGAAACCATGTTAAAATTTTGCACCAGTCCACATTCAATCCTGCAACTGCTGCTTGGATTCCCTTTGACTGATTGTCATACCAGCCTCTTCTATAGATGCAGGTGATCTATCTGAAGATAGATCACCACAAACCCACAAAGGCTGCTGTTAGAGGAAGCTGTCAAACAGCTGGAATAAAGATGACGTTGGGGGCATAGGTGTGGCATTGCAGCATCCTGGCTTGGATGCAAGTTATCTTCCTCTTCCACTAGTGCTGTGGAATCAACAACATTTCTGAATCTGTTCCAAAACATTTTCTGGTTCTTCCAGTGGGATAATCACTGAGAATATTTCAGAGACTTTAGCTCATTTTATCTCCTCTTGAGTTTTACTATAGTTTTGTCAAAGGAGGTGACACTTCATACTCGCGTGTTGTGCTGTAAAATCTGCATGTAAAAGGTGTTGATTGTCTTTAGATATTTATTACTAAATGTCGGAAAGACAGTGCTGCAAATCAAACAGTATGAGGGAGGTGAATCAGATGCTTTATATGCAGGGGATATCCAGGAGCTCTATTGACAGGAATTAGTCTTTATTCCAGCAGACATTATTAGAGGGAACCTAAAATATTATACTCACAAGAGAGAAAATTGGCTTCTGGTGTTTCATGACCTTATTTAGTCTTGCTGAGAAACTGTTTGAAAATTTAATGTTCTTGTTGTATTAGGACATCTTCTTTAGTCAGAGGTGAGATCCAAACCACCTGCAACTAGGGATGTTAGTGGGGAATAAGGTCTATTCCCTCAATTTAGTTTTAAATGTGCTCCTGTTGAAAGGACCAGTAGAGTAGGATCTACTGAGCATCAGGAAGAAGAGTGAGAATTAGCTTATCAGAGCTAATTATACTATCCCAACCTGTCTGTCCATTGCTGGCTCAGCAGAAAAATCAGATTTTCATCTAGCCCTTTTACTTAATACATCTGATAGAATCAATCAGAAGAACTTGTTAATTCGGGAGAAATGTAACACATCAGGATAAATTCTGACAACCTATGCTTGATGAATCCCCAAAAGCTAAATGCTAAATAATTGTACAAGTTTATAACTGACTTTTACCTAAATCAGTGTTTTGGTTGTGATTTCCAGACTTCATTCACGTTAAACAAGACAGTTTTCTCATGGTTTTCTCGTGTTTTGCCAATAATAATTAGGTCACAGTGAAGTTGGTTGGACTATATAGAGGAGAAGTGTAAACTAATATTCTTCTTCTGTTTCAGGGTCAAGTCATATTCCACAGGGCAAAGGTGGCTTACATGGTGTGAACTAGACTCATTCTTATTAAAGAATTTTCTCAAAGTTTTGAACTCCGCTCTCACATTCACAGAACACTAGCATGTAATAAACCATTCAGCTGCTCAATTTGGCAAAGCAGTGCCCTGCTTGCTGATTAAATAGCATGCCATTGTCGGCTTGTTTAGGTGAGAAACTATCATGGGATGCTTTCACATTGTTTCGTAAGTAGGACTGCTTAGAAGTTTTTTTTTCCTTCTGTTCAAAGAAGGAAAGAATTTTACTTACCTATAACTACTTTTTTTTTCCAAAATGGATTCTACATCTTCACACTCCCTATCAATCTTCCCTTCTTCAAATTCTTAATTTCATTCTTGTACCTGTATAGGCAGCACAATTTAAATTGACAAGTGTCACATTCCCTATATGTTCTTGCACTGAACACCCAGGGATGAGGAGGAGAAGGGCAGAACTCCAGGGCACCACAGCACATGCTGCTATGGGAAGAAGCCAATGTCAGAGAATCAACTGGCACGGATCCCATGAATGCTATTGTGAAGAGTCAATAATCTTAATTTTGTTCTGCAAAAATGGGGCTTGTTAAGTTCTAAAGTATGTTTTATGTAAACCTTTTCTACTTTGTAGACTCTAGTTTGATTTAACAGATGTTGCTCTGATTCAGTTCTGGATAGTTAGGTATTCTAAGATTCCATGAAACTCTGTGGAATCACGTGTGTTTGTTCAAAAAGTTGATTATTATGTCTTGAACAAATTTATGTTGGAGATTGATAAGTGGTTGCTTGGGTTTTAGAAGTAATATTTCATAGCATTGCAAAGTTGCACATCAACAACAGGACTATATAAAGAATATATTAAGACACACAGTGCATTTACCACGAGCATGATAACCTTGTTGTTACTGGAGCTACTGATTAATTCTTACATTGGGGGAATATTCTATACAGCTGCCTGTTAATTTTGCTCAGCTATCGTTATACCATACATCAATCTCAGTGCTGAAAAACACAAAAAGAATTTGGGGGTGAGGGGATGAGGAATACAGGTTAAGAACCCATAAAGCCTGTATTTACAATGCAGTGAGTTAAAATGACCTATGTCATTCTCATAGCCTAATTTAGACAGTGTCATCAACAGTATATCAGAATGTCATGTTACCCCTTAAAGGTGTATAGTGAAAACAGAAAATCTGAGTAATAGCAGAAGTCCATAAAATGAAAAGCACCTTAAGGCACACTGTGGTCCTACTCCAGACAACCTCTCCATGCTTTGTCTACTGTCTTAAAACATCTTTAACCTGCATTTATTTCATGGTTCAGAAGGGCTCCAATCTATCCCAGGGGCATATCCGTATCCTGAGGGGATGTTGTTGTGGTCTCTTTTTTGTCAACTCACTTTACACTGCTAACTGACAAGAGGGAGAATGTATGGTATTAATTAATTCCATCAGCTGTATACTCCAGGGGTTTATACTTATACTAACCTGATACTTCTGGGAATAGATGGGCCTTGGTATAAAGCCACATTGCATCAGGTGTGCCTTGCAAAGTGGTCATGTTCAAAGAGAATCTATCCTAGTAATACAGTATGTTCTAATGCTTGTAGCCATCTAAAATACAATCTGCTGTGTTCTCAATGAGTGTGGTCAACACACATCTTGCTGGTTTTAAACTCTTTGCTTTGAGTTTAATGTACACTTGTAAAATCAAGAAATTAATCAAAATCTTGAGTGCTGAATCTCTTACGCTTATATTTCAGGACATGGTAATACAATTTTTAGAGTAACTGGTTAAGCTCTAGCTTGTAGAACTCTTAATGCTAGATCCTTAGCACATGCAAACTACTACAGCTCCTCTGACTTCAGTGGAGCTAAGCTAATGTGAATGTAACACTATTTAAGTGAGTAAATAAATTTTTCCATGTTTAAAATCTATAGCATCTCTTTAAAAAAACAGTGTTCTGGTTGAATTATCCAAACTACACCAAATCTAACTGTAGAAGTGAGAATGTTCCCTGTTTATTTCTATATATTGTTTCAATAATATTGTCACAATTGGGAAGAAAAAAAATTTGAAAATAGAAATATAACAATCATGGTGAATGTAGTACACATAGAGAGTATGCATATGTTTAAGTACTGCTTTTGCAAACATTGCTGGTTGGGAATTAATTTTATGCTGCTTAATGCTAGTCCACACTGTTTCAGTTCTAACAACAAATTGAATGAGGATTTTATGAAAAAAGAAGGAAGGTTTACCCAGTTCACATCTTGGAGGTTACAGTATGTTTAAACAGATATATTTTCTTTTACTCTAACCTTGTCTGAAAGATATAGGAAAACTAATTTGCCTTATTTACATATGGCACAATCTATCCAGTATTCAAGGGTTTGTCAGAAACAGGAACATTGTGCATTTCCATGGTAACAGATGGCATGCTGACAGTATCTGGCTCGTTGCAGCTTCGTCTAGGCAGGCCAGCAATTAATCAGCCATCTACATGCACAAAATTCTTTGTGAGTGAATGGCACTGCTCCTCTGTAGTGCTGCCTGTGCTTTTACAATTTTTGTATTCCTGCAGGGCGCAGTACTTTTTTGTCTCTTATACTCATTTTCTGTAGCTTCCAAAAAAAAAAAAACCACCCCAGTAAAGAGTATGAAAATGGAAACAAGTCTGCGCGTAATTTAGAAAAAAAACACTATATAAGCATATAATATGTATGACGATCTTGTTTTTATTCCATTGCTTTCCTTGTTTCCTCTCTCTCCCTACTTTTCATAGGCTTTATATGCCATGTGTTTCCTTCAACCTATTTGACGTAGGGGAGCTTTTTGCAAACAGATAACTCTCCAAAGGTGTGCAGAAAGGGACTTGTTATCTAGATGACTGGTCCAGGTCTTTTATGCCAACAGGAGTGCTGTCATTTAAAGCAAGCCTTGAGCAACATGCTAAAAGCACCTCATTGCATTGCCTGTTTAAATGGCATCTTAATATCTCGCTGTTTCCCCACTGGCAGCTGCGTTGCACCATCAGGTTTGGGGAATTGACCATGTTCTTACATCAAGTGACCAATCTTCTTCATAATCAATGCAAGGCTTAATTTATCAAAGATATTTCTCTGCCCCTGTTTGAACGTGCTTTGGGAGAAAATAAGCTCTTCAGGATGTTTTCTCGTTCCTCGCCTACCTGCCTAAGGCAGAGCTGGGTTAGAGCTTTGCTACTGATATTCATAGATGTAGTTACTATTGACAGCGCTTCATAACCAGCTGCATAACAAGATTCTTCTCCCTTCAACTTCTGGAGAAATCATTCTTGGATTTTCCCTTTCAGGGTGGTTATTTTCACGACCGCTGCTTTACAAAGTTCTAAGCAGAGTATCGGTGTTTGTCTTTGATTTCAGTCATGGGACGCAAGACTTCAGGGGATTGTATTGATGAACCTGGGATCTAGAGGCCTATGCAGTGTCAAGGTCAAAATATTTGCAGTACAACTGGACCTGTAAATCTTGGTTTGTTTTTTTTTTTTAATCTCTCTGATACATGCTTATCTCTGACATGAACCTGTATGTTGAGTAGGATTAAACTTTCTTTTTGTGTTAGCCTACAGGCAATCACGGCAAGTATGAGTTTTGCCTTTGCTAGAGGATTCATTTACTCAGATACAGCAGTTTTAAGAAGAAATTTGTTTCTCAAATATTCCGTTCATAGTATAGCTGGATCTCTTATTGCCATTGAGACAAATAACAGACAGCAAGAATTTTGGCCTTAGTTCAGCAAATACTGCTTATGTGACCTAAAATGACTCAAAAGAAAATCCAAGATTAGTCTTCACTGTTTTGCTTCAAAATCATTATTTTTGGACAAGTTACAGATATCCAACCTCTGCTCTAAAGAAGTCATGGCACATGGTTTTTCAATGGTAAGGTTGTGTTTGATAGCCAACTTTCTTAGTCTTTGTGTAATCTTTTGTATCAGTTTAAGTAAAAGGTGTTTGATGCTTGCTGTGGGCTTTTCACTGCATGTTTCTTTTCTCCATTCTAACTAGTATCTGTAGACTCATGAAGAATCCACAGAAAAATCATGAGATGTAGTTATCAAGGATTAGTGAACCTTTCATCCTAAATGTTTTCCACTTGAAACTTGTAACTGTGATTTCTAACTTGGAGACTGCATTAGGCAAGGGTGCTGGTTTTGTCTGGGATAGAGTTAATTTTCTTTATAGTAGCTAGTATGGGGCTATGTTTTGGATTTGTGCTGAAAATAGTGTTATTAATACAGGGGTTTCATTATTGCTGAGCAGTGCTTACACAGCATCAAGGCCTTTACTGCTTCTCACAGCGCTCCACCAGCAAGTAGGCTGGGGTGCACAAAAAGGTGGGGGGGGACACAGCTGAGACAGCTGACCCAAACTCACCAAAGGGATATTCCATACCATATGATGTCATGCTCAGCAATAAAAATAGGGGGGAGGTTGGCAGGAGGAATGCTGCTCGGGGCCTGGCTGGGCATCGGTCAGTTGGTGGTGAGCAATTATTTTTATTTGCATCACTTGTCTTTTTGGGGTTTTATTTTTCTCTCTTTGTTCCCCTTTCCCCCCACTTTTCTTTACAATTGTTTATTATTGTTGTTGTTAATATTTCTCTTTTTTAATCATTAATCTGTTTTTATCTCAATCCACAACTTTTCTCACTTTTACCTTCCAATTCTCTCCCCCTTCCCACTAGGAGGGGCATCTAAGTGAGCGGCTGCGTGGTGCTTAGTTGCCAGCTGGGGTTAAACTGCGGCAGCAAAAGAACACAATCTCATTATACCCTAAGTGCTTACCTTCAATTAACTGGTGGTGAAACAAGTCTAAAGCCCAGTGAGAAAGAAATATGTTAAGTACAGGCCAGGAATTGACTTCCTATTGGCTTATATTTTGGGTGTTTTGGCTATATTTTATACATTATATTGTAATATATCACATTTATGTGTGCATTGTAAAGAGTAGTGGTAGTTTGGTACTGTGTTTCTGCAAATCTATCTGAAGAAAATCTAAGTTATTTTATGGGATCTCCTCAGTAAAGCATTGCAAATACCCGTCTCCTGCTGAAATTCACAGACACAAAGGATGTAATCACTGTCGCAGGATTGGCCCTTTATGAGAAATGGAAAGTAAAGATAAACAATTGTTTTTAATCTTTAAACTATATTTGGTGGAAAAGTCCTAATTATGCAAGTTAAGTAAAATGTAGAAATAGCCTTACTGAAATCAATAGGGCTGCTTTCTCACTTATTAAAGCCAGACATATGCTGAAGTGCATCAATGTGTTGAAGTCATAATACTCTGAAAAACACAAGTAGTCCCATTACTGTTTAGTACACTCATGGTTGGCCAAACTGAGCCATGGCATTTGCAGTGACAGAGTTGTATGTGCTTTGGTCCCTACCCAACTTAGTCAGAGACTGGTCCTTTGCAGCCTGAGGTGGTTTGTACCTGCCCACATCTCGTCGCAGAGCTGCAGCAAAGCACGCTTCTTGAACTCTGCAGAAAGTGTTCTTGAAGGACTAGAGATGACCTGCTCGGTCAAAATATGTCTGATCCCATCGGTCTTCCAGTATGTAAACCGTGCTTAGGATACCAAACAAGTGAGAACTGAAATTACCATGAAAGTATTAGTTTATTATTAAAATTAATCTCTTTAGTAGTGCAGTTGTGTATTAGTTAATGAGCTGTCATTTAACATATACACTGTTAGTATAAGCTTTTGTTTCATTCAGGAGCGCAAATAGCTGGCTTGGGATGTTGTAGTCATGCAGCGGTTAGTTGACAGAGTCATTCTCAGAAGGCTGATTATTGTATTTTTGCAGAAAAGGTATGCTTTTATATTGAGATGGTTATATACAAATGTATAGAGAGAATGTATATACATATATATATACACACACATATATATCCTTTAATAACATTCAGGTTCATTTTGCTCTAACAGTCAGTCTAATTGTCCAATCCATTTTTAAAGAATTTATTTTAACACAGAAGTCTATTAGCAAATGTCCCTCCCATAGAAATTTTATTGTTTTCCTTTATTACCTCCATTGAAGTAGTTCACCAGAAAGTTGGTATTACAGCTATGCTTATTGCTACACCATGCATGCAATTAATGTGCAACTGTAGTACCGCCAACACCGTAAAAATACAAATCTTTGTAAAGATTTCTTTGTAGAAGTTTAAGAACTACGTCATCACTCTCTAATAATTTTCTTTCTTTTGGCAGAGTGTGTACATGGTTTAATCAGAAATAGATTCAGTGATCACTTTGAAGAGAGTTTAAGCTGGAGTGGCATGATCAGCTCTTTGTCAATTAGTATATATTACCTGGATGTAATCCTCAGTTATCGTACACTTCACTGACTTTATTGCTTATTGTGGTTTCTGGAATTTAGGCTGCTACTTTAGTTAAATAGTGTTTGTCTTGTAAGCTTTTAGCTTTACAAACAAACTATTTATAGGGGTTTGAAGTGGTTTTTCTTAAGGTTACTGTAATTTAAGTACAGTTTTTCATTTGGACAAGTTTTTAGCCACCTAATGAAACTGCTCAGAAAACTTTAGGATCATTTTAGTCTCATTCATTTTTTCTCCTCTCTTAGTTTTCAGAATTGTACTACTTCTCTCTCGCTACCTTTTTTTTTTTTACTTTTTCCCTGGAATGCACTAGAAAGTATATTAAATGAAATTTTGATTTTGCTGAAATTGGTCTGATAGAAAATGCATTTTATACTACTTTTTTCTTTTAGCTCTTTAGGTGTTTCAGCTTGACTTTTTTTTTTAATAAATCTACAAATGGTGCGGGTTTTAAAACGTTTTTACTAATTTGTATAGCTAGCTACATTGGAAAGAATAATTAAGAACTTGGGTGGTACAGAATTATAAGGAATTTTTTGCATCATGAGGTTCGTTTTCTTGGAATTACAAGTGACAATATTACATTGTTGCCACAAATAATCTCTTAATCAAAATAAAACTGATTTGTCCTGTGCGGACCCCGAGTAAGGATGGGATGTCACAAAATGTTAAATTTAACAGGGCTAATTTTAAGCTGAGATCCTGGTATGATAAGAGCTTCTTCTGTGTGGAAGAAGTTATCCACAGCATATACAGCACCCTACACAAGCTACATGGAATCAACATGTGTAACTAATGTCTGATAAGTGGATAAGGATTATTTAAATACATTTTATATCTCTATTATTAATATGGTGGATATATATTTAAAGAGGAAAATAAGTATTTGCTGAAATATTTTGTAATATTATTAAATGTTTTACTCACTAATGCCTTAAAATTTAGGCATCTATACTGAAAAATATCATCTCACCAAACATCTGGAATAATTCATACTTTAAAAAAAAAAAATCAAGACCAAATGGCATTAACTCATCACAAGATATCTTTAGGGACAAATTTTGATAGCGTCCTTAGGGTTCCTTACATTTTAACATTTAAAATTTCCAAACCTTCTGCTCCTCCTACTTTAGACTTCATTTATCCCAGTAGGAAGACAGGGTTTCCTCGGCAGTTGGCTTGGCTAGGGGAAGACATGGGGGTTGATCTTGCTGTATGTGGCCAATTATGTTGACCTTTGTGATGGCAAGCCTGGAATCTCGAGTTTTCTTCCTATTTAGGACTCCTTCATAGCAGCATAATACATTGCTGCCATGTCAGTTTGTGGTCTAATATTTTTACAACCCAGCAATGCACATTTGGAGATTGTGATTAGCATCCTTAATTCCTAGGGAAAAAAAAAAAAAAATTTAAAAAGCCTGGTTAGAACTAGAAAGCTGAAGTCTAAAATAGTCCACCTGCTGTTCTAAAGAGTATTATTTTAGTGCCCTGGGGAAATGCAAAGTCGTAACCTACTGATGTCAGGATTAGATTTTATAGAGCTTTTTTTGATGTAAGTGTTTTTAATAACTTGGCAAAGCATTTTCTGTTGTTCATTTCTGTTCAATGTTTCTTGAGAACACCATTCCAAGATCCACAGAGACAGTAGTTTATAAAATGCATGATATCCCATTTCTGTTTCACCATAAGATATTATTTATTTGATAAGAGTTTAAAATGATTGTCAACTAACTCTAGGAAAAATAATTTTCTCTTGTCATTATGTTTTAAGTTGAATTTTACTAATTTTATAATTCTGTGGTTACTGAATACAGTGCATTTGATTTTCCTGTTGTATGACGAACTTCTCATAGTGACAATAACAATAACATAAATATACAAAACTTTGTTTCCTGTAATGGGAGTGTTTATGCTACTCATTTTAGGGTGCCTGACTAACAGTAGGGAGGCAGAGATGTTTGTTTTGTGTTCAATAGTGCTTAGATTCACAACTGCTGTTGCAATAAAATCCTCCTATCCTTCTGAGGTGAATCAGTATTCAGGCAAGATCTTTAAAAATGTATACTTTCCCTCTGTGAAGTTTAGGTTTTGGAACTGAATTAGGTGGCACTAATCTTCTATGGAGTTAGTAGGGAACCATCTCCCAGTCACAGCCTTAAGTGATGGTGGGCTACCTGCATCACCCTGCTTCAGTGAGAAATTTAAACTGAACTTCTTTTCTCTATTTGCAATTGTTAAAGTCTCTGTAACTAACCACATTTTACCTAAAATAGTCCTCCTCTCCTCACCTTTAAATGCTTTGTAATAATAATTTTCTGAAAAAGAAGGTTAGATTTTTTTATTGTAGAGGAGGGTATTCAAGGCACTCGGGGCAAAAGGGTTCATGATCGCATATTTTCACAACTGCTGCCGTGAAGAAATAGTTTAAGACAATACCTGTCTGTATGGACTATTATTCTTTTGGTTACCTTTTTTTCCTCATTTAGATATTAGAGAAGGCTGTTTTCTAATCATAAACATATTTAGCTCTTCAGATTAGTTTGGAAAATGTTTTGAAAGCTAATTTAAACTTTTTCAGTAAAGAGGATAGTGTTTATAGTAGGTAATTTATTCATTAAATATCACTTTTTTTGTATGCACCTTTAATTGCAAGTAGTCTATGAGTTTCTTAAATCTATTGAAACAATTTGTGAATTTCTGCAAGTAATTTTCAGTTTGCTCTGCTTGTACACTGCCCCTTACATTGTACTCACTGAACAATTGCTTTCTACTATTTTGTTGTTCTCTTTATGCTCTCTGCCTTTTTCTTTCCCCTTTTTTTTTTTTTTTTTTCATATTTCTAGACACTGGTGTGGAGAATACTCCTGCCTGTTAGAGGGTTGGGACATGTCAAGTGGGAGAATTGCTGAAAAGTTTGGGGGAAAACACCACTGCAGGTCTGTCCTGTCTGGATACAGGTCACCTAACAGGCTTCTGGTTACCCTCAGAGAGGACACAAAGTTAGATGAACCTTTTATCTGACTCACAACAGAGAATGTGGATAAAACCCAGCACTTGTCTTTTCCTGTCACAGAGCTGCTGGGTTTTTTAAGCCCTTCCTTCTTCCTTCCTCTGCATCAAGTCCTTTGTCTGCTGGGCTCTTTGTCCTGTGGTTGATCTTAGTCAGCTCATTTGTGCCAAAGCCTGAATCCTAACTATTTTCTATTTTTTTTTTCTATTAGAAATCCAACATACAGGGCTTTGCTTACTGGTGCTGTGAAGTGGTAGATTACATTGGTGGTTTGCATGTGAATGAATGATCATGGCTTAAAAAGGGTCCTATGTGAAGTCCTTGCTGCTGAAAATGCCACTTGTGCAGAAGGACCCAGGACTTGCTGCTACATGATGAGGGAATGTGTTGTCCTGTTGTGAAGTGCTTGCTGCCCCCTCCACCAGTCTCTCCAACAGCCAACTTGAAGGAAGGAGAAAGTTTCCTGGTGGGGTTTTTAGGCAAGAGTGGGATGTTTTAGAGGATGTGTCTCAACCTTTGAGCTTGTAGCTCTGAGAAGTGTTGTTTTCTACTTGAAAACCAGAGTGATGGTTGATATTACTGTTCTTAATTTGATTAAAATTTTTACTTTTGCTTTCTGTCATACTAAGGTGAATGTGTCATTTTGCTTCCCTTCTAAAAGTGGTTGCAGGAAACAGGTGCCAGCTGTTGAATCCTAGCTAAACCAAATTTGCTTAACACACAGTCACAAACCTTGGTGTACATATGGTTGAGCTGATCCTACTTTCCTTCCTCATGCAAAGCAGGTAGTAAAATAATATGCAGTCCTAAAGAAGAATCTAGTGATCCCAATTTATCAGAGTGCTTAGCTGAGTCTGTGAATTTGGTCTGTTGACTGATGATGATGAAGCTTCTCAGGGGGCCCCTATTTACACTAAAATTATTTAATATTTTATTAATCAATTACTGACTGTTTTATGTAGATGATGCTGCTATGGATGGTCCATTAATAAAATGTGTACTAAATCCCTAGAACATTTTTCTAAATGTTGAAAAATGACTGATTAATAGCAGAGTCCTACTAAATGTTAAGAAAACAAAATGTACAATTTTTTTGGCACTGAAAGAAAATTACAGGTAACTCCAGATAAAATGATAATTAGAACAGCAAGTGCCACTGTGATGGAGCAAATTAAGTCCTTTAGGTATCTTGTGGTTATTTTGGATGAATCACTACTTTCTCTAATCACTTGGATTATATTGTTCAGAGAGTAAATTTGTGATTGGGGGACTAATAGACATATAATTTGACTCTGGATGCCAAGAGAATTGTAGCTCTCAATGGTAAATATTGTCAATTACTTATTCTGGCTGTATAACTTACAGTGTAGCTTCCTGATAAATTCTGTTTCTAATCCTATCAATATGTAGTAGTTTTTGTGTTTATTTGTTCAGCTTGGTATGAAACATCCTTGTATGTTGTATGAGAAAGAGAAAAAGGGGAGCAAGACTCCCCAAATACCTGCTGTTCGCTCATCACTACTACAGACTGCATTGGAAGCCTTTTAGGGCTCTTGCCTAATCTCTGTGGTGCTATATTTTTTCTCATCCCTCTTCACAACAGTGGAGAAAAATTAGATTTTTTCCATCACAGGGATCACAACCACCTGCAAAGCTTAAGAGCCAGCACCAGTGCTGTCTAATACATGCTTTTCTCTCTGTCACTAGATGAGGAGGTGAGAAAACCACTGGTCAGTGAAATACCTATCTTTGTTTTCTTATAAGGCAGGATACTTAAGGATGCGTCTGGCTTTAGATATATGATTAATCCTATTTTAATCAATGTGATTTAAGACAGATATGTGCTGAAGTACCTCATTGAATGTCGGTGTGGAAAGTGATACACAGATTTTGAGATAGAGATATATAATGGATCTGTTTGTGGTTTGTTGGGTGGGTTTTTTTTCTTTCTCTATTGCCTTAAACAAAAAAAGGATACTCGGAGATAACAAAAAGCTGAAATCTGATTATTGCAAGTAAAACTTTAGGGATACATTAAACACATCCAAATCTATCACGAGTTTTAGGAAATTTTGGTACCATTTGAAGTATCTCAGTTAATTTTTTGGTAATGATTATTTCATAGAAAAATATTAGGTTTTATGATAGGCTAAAAATAGTTGGACAATGGGTAAGGAAATCTTGAATACCTCTCTAAATTCTGGGACAGTACTAGTGGATCCGGTAACACTGAGTACTCTTGAATTAAATGGAAACTTATTCACCACTGAAGAGTCAGTAAGAGAAACATTGGAAACCTGTTGACATAAAAACTGAAACAAAACAAAGACTCAGGGCAGGCACCCCAGTCTAAAAGATTTTATGTGACTTTCAGCTCTTTAACAAGTAACAGCTCAAATCACAATGCAGGCTGATTTCAACAAAAGCTATACTGATGTGTTTATCACAAATTTCTGTTGGTGATCAGTAGCTCAGAGATATTAGGATTGTTCCAGAGCTGGAGTTTGGGGGTTTTTGTATCTATGTTTTGCTTCATCCTGTGAAGAGAGTGGATAAATTCACTGAACATCTATACAGTTCTGTATTTTTCTTAAATGAATCAGGATTCAGTCTTGCCAGGCTTGGGTTTTGTGTTTGTTTATGCATATTTTCAAGGCTTAGATGAAAGGACACTTATTCAGTATACCATCAACACACTACCATGGTTTAAGGGGGAGGGAAGAGAACTCCCAGTATATATGAGGAATGTATGAAAATCTGAATCACATAGATGTTCTTCTATTTACAACCATCATTTATTTTCTATTTAAAGACAAATTAAATAGGAAATTAAAGAAAACATAATACAGCTCTCGTTGAGGCAGAAAATGGTAATTAAATCAGTGAACATCTGCATGACAGGATATTTTTTAAAAAGGAACTATTTCTTGATTGTTACATACTTTGATTTTTAAAGAAGTGTGAGGAATCTAAGACCTCAACAACCACTGAATCTGTATAAGTGCTGGATGCCAAATTGCCTTTTGTGTCTTTCTGAAAATTATCCATGTGACCTCCTTGTATCCGGTATTTTCATTGATATGTCAGTTCAAGGAGCCCAAACTCTCAACTATGAAGTTGCAAGATGTTGAAGTTGTTGATATTCACCATTGTAGCAAAGAACTTCCAGTGTGTACTGACATTGAGAAAACATTTTGCTGTGTAACTAACTGCTGTGTGGCATATGCAGTTTTTTCCTTCTGCACAAAATCTGTTACAATGAATGCTGTTTGTGATGTGATTAATGATTTCTGTCTCCAGTGTACGTACAGTAGCACAACCAAGCAATACACTGTGAGGGTCTCATAATTCCCTGAAGACGTACCGTCTCAATGAGGCACTTTTTCAGTTGTTATGCAGCTTTTCGTGTTCTGTTTTGGTGTGAACAGACAAATATTTATTCCTTTTATACAGATTTCCTCCATACCCCTCATTGTTCTAACTCATCTTACAAACATATGGGTAATGAAGCTCAACCGAAGTTGAATACTAAAACAGTAAGAGTAATGCATACTGATAACATAATGTACAATAAAAGCATCCTAAATTCTCTGGGAGTGAATTGTTATTTATGGGAGCTAAAATGCACCAAATTCACTTTTTGTATTATTATTTTGAAATTTAGGATTTGTGTGTTTGTATAGGGGAGGATAGTTTTGCAAAAGGCAACTATTATCAAGGTGCTGAAATTAATTGGCTGCTTTAATTGAGGTAGATTACTAGCTAATGCTTTCTTGAATACAGTAATTCTCCTATTAAATTATCTTTGAATAATTACCTGAAATTTCTCAGCTGCAGGGACTGATGGCTATTTAATTGAACAGTGATGTTGCTATATAATTACTTAACAAGGTGTCCTTTAATAGTTTAATTCCCCTTTTCCAAGAAAAAAACAACACCTACAAGTATGACTCTTGTTTTTCAAGTGCTGTGATTTTATTTATTTTTTCAGATAGCTTTGTATCAGAAACATGTGATACATGTTTTGTATGTGAAAGAAAGCTATTTTTTGACTTGCTTTTAAAAGTAAGTCTTGATGGTTCAGGCATAGATTTGAACTCGGAAGATTTTTATAAACAAAATTAAAATGGAAAATGGTTTGGCATTCCTTTAGTTACATTATATTTATTTTGTAGTTTTGTTATTTAGTTTACAGTACAGACATGTACAGATGTTTACAGATGTTAGAAGCTCAGGTATGATATGCAATGACATAATTATGTTTTTTGAGTTTTGCGGATAGGGAGTTGTCCAGCTAATGATTTCTCATGCACTGAAGCAAGGCAGTCTGACCAGGATTTTCAAACCCGTGTTTATTCTTCCTGGCCACAGAGGGTGAGGAGATTGTCATCTTGCTGGCTCCTAGCAGCTGGAAAGAGTGAGCAGAGAAAACAGCTATTTGATCAAAGATGTTGAAACAAAGGGTTGGACTGTTCAGGGCTTACAAGAAAAATGGCCCGGGATCATGCTGCATGACATAAATTTCCTTGGTAGTTCAAGGATAGACTGTTTTTTGCTGGCAAGAAATACCCTACATTGAACAACACAAAACTTGACAGCTATAAAGGAGCTTGTTTTTAAGTCAAAACTTGAGGCTGGAACTGTGAAACTGTAAAAATTCTGTAAAATTGCAGAGGTATGGTAGGGTCATCTTGCCTCTCTAGTTAAGTTATGTAAACATTTTAATCTATATAGAGAGAGATCTGCTGGACCTATACATTACCCCAAACTTTAAGCTCTGAACTTTGAATAGAACCAATGGTTCATCTAAAATTTGAAGGCTTTTAAATTTCCTTTTAAAAAAGGAATTATATGCATATAGGGGTTACTGATCAGTATGAGTTCCATGCTGCTTCCATGCTGATCCATGGAAGGTGTGACCTGTGAACATCACCTGGGAAATGGGCACTATCCTTCAGAAGCTTGGGATTTTGATTTTGGACATGCCAAGTTCCATCCTAAATAGCCTTCAGCATATATGGCAGTCCTTTACAAATGGGTCAATGAGACTGGTGCAGAGCAGGTACAAACCAAAAAAATACGTCAGTAACAACATTTTTTAACCTCTTTGAGGAAGAATTCCAAAACCCCCATTTGTATATGCCACTTTAAGACCAGAAGAGAACGATCAGTCCGCTATTACAGAAATATCTGTTCACAGGGATTTTTTTTTTTTTTTACACAAATGTCTAAAGGATCAAGTTAGCAGAAGAATGGCTGTACTAGATTTGATCATGGACACACATAGCCCAAGTTATGGGAATGAAGGCATCAGTACTACATGTTGTTATTTCGTGAACATACAATCCTTGATTCATACTATCTACTATTACCTCCACTTTATCAGAGTTGAATAACAAAGGGGTTTTTTTAATGTCCGTTGATCTTGCAAGACTGATATGAGATACTCATTGCTTGATTTTCAGAGGTGTTCAACTTCACAAGATGGCCAACAGCCATCAAATCAGTCACTAAAGATTAGTTTTTTAATTAGAATACACTGATATAGAGCTGTTGACTGGATGGGATTTTTGTCAATTTGCATAAATAAGGCTGAAAATTGCATGGCACTCTTGTAATATTTTCCTTAATGCTTCAGTCAGGGAGTGACAAACCAAAGAACAGAAAAGAAATGTTTTAGCCCTGTCTTTCTTGTTTTTCTTGTCTGAGCACAAATCCATCCCTTTTTTCCCCCCTCTAATTTCTTAGTAGTATATGTCAGCAAGAAAATTTTTTAACTTGGGCATGAGGAGGCTTGGGCCTTTACCTCATTTTATCTTTAAAAAAAAAAAAAAAAAGTGTTTAATCTTTGCAGAGTGCCCCTAGTAACTTCTACCAGAGAAAAGTGGCCCAGGCCGTATCTGGGATGAAAGACTCTGTGGAGGAGTTGAATATGAACAGGGATCTTGGCCACTGCTCTCTTATAAATGTCACTGGTCCTCTTCCACCCAGAGAGTTCAGATTTCTCCTGCACTAGAGCTGCACTATACTGCTGTGCTCATATTTTCATTAGATGTTTTTACCAATATGGGAACTTAAATATTATTTGTTTGTACTTTACTGTATCCAGAGATCTGAAATTATGACTGGAGCCCAGCTATGCTCAATCCTGTACAGTGGGTTTTTTTGTCCTGTCTGGACATAGGGATATAAACAAAAGTCCCTGAGGCAAAATACTGTCCATCCTAAAGCTCCTTCAGCCTGCTGGAGATAGGTGGTGTGAAGGATGGGTGGTGTGATGTATAAACAGAAAGATTAAGGGACGTATGATTCACCTCTCCAGAACATTTCCAAGTCTCACTGAAGTATGTAAGCCTCTTCTCTGCTTCTCTTGTTTTCTTATTCTTTTATTTTTCTCCTGTTTTCTTTCTTCTTTGCTTTGACCTCTGCTTGTTCTTCATCTCTTTCTCCCCTCATACAAACCCTCCCTTTTCATTCCCCACTCTTTCTACTTTACTCCTCCCCTCACTCATTCTCTTCAGCATTGCAGCAATGGTAGTCAAAAGAAGAAAGGCACAGAATTATCTGTTACTAAATGGGTGGTGCTGATGGAAAATTAGGGAGGAGGAAAAGAATTAATTATCCATAATGTAAGGGTTAAGAAATAAGATTTTTGCAACTAGCATGAATATCTGAAGAAATCCTAAATTTGTGAGAAATGTGAACATTCCTTCTGCTGAAGGTCATCAGAAGGCTCTCTAGCTACAGTGTCAGAAAAGGAAAGAACGGGTCAAACCTTATATTTTTATCCCTGTTTTCTGTAAGTAACCTGCAAAGAGATTTTTTTTTTCCTTCAGGTTGCTGGACATCTGCTGCTCCAATTTCTCTGCTTCTTAGGAAGGACGAGGTGTAATTGTAATCTGTTGCTTTGAGATCCTTCTGTGAAAGACATGAAACAAGTACAAGTTGTTATTGCTAGGAAGCAGTGTATATAACCAGTCACTGACTAGAAGACTGTCCATTAATTTTTTTGTTTATTTTTAAAAAGGTATGCAGCTGATATTGAGAATATACCAAGTGAACTGGATGAGTCAACACAGGCAACACAAAGTGAGTGAATTTGGTTTTTTTTTAAAGAAAAATATTCATGCTCCAAGTTAATTTATTGCAATATTATCTGCAATCACAAACCCAGAAAAGTGCTACTAACATTTTCTTAGGTTTTTATTGGAAATGTGTTTTCATATCCACCTAGTGGAGGAGCAGATGGTTAAGCTAATGGTTAAGCTACTCTGTGTGTGTGATTGTTTACCAAAAAAAAAATTAATCTCTACATGTCATTTTTCAGCACTGTTCTTGAGCAAAAGATGATAACATATATTAACACTAAAAAATATTTGCCCACAGACTTTTTGTATGAAAATTTCAGAGCAGTGACAACAAAAAGCATTTCCTCTTGTAAATATGTTTTACAAATACGTCTGCATTGGCCTGAAGTCTCACTGCCCACTCATCAGCACAAGTAAGGTTTTTGAAAATCAGTTCTTTTCTGCTGTGCAGTGGAAGCACATCAAACATTGTCTCCGTGCGTATGAGCAGACAGTATTTTTGTGGGCATTTTGGTTTTGTATTCATAAATCAGGCAGAATGCTGATAATGTCCAAATAACCTACTATAAAATAAAAAAGGCATATCCAATTGCAGATTCATTTCACTTGAAGGGACATGCAAGATGATATGCAGACACTTAGATCTTCTGTAACCCTATGCAATGCTTGGGGTTGGAGAGCAATTTTCTGAAATTTGAGAGGGGAATTAACAGATGACATAAACTTGTTGGCAGTGGCGTTATATTCAACACTTTTGCATTATTTCATATAGAAAATAAACCAAAGGAAAAGATTGTGGTCTTCCTTCTGATGTTTTGCTGCTACGGCTCTGAGATTTGATCAAGTACCCACTGAAATAAACAGCAATGTTTGAGTTGCAGTCGGTGGATTTTGTGTTAGGACCACAGATAAGGAGTCATCACAAGGCTACTCTGAACTGTGGGGTACCAGGGAAGGAAGGAGCCAAGCTGCTGTCAGCCATTGCCAGAAAAGGGAACTGCAAACAGGGATCATAAAACCAGCTGTTTCCACAAAGGCCTGTGATGAGATGGTTTAGTGAATCCAGGCCTCGGTTTCCTCAGCCTTCTGTTGGAAAGGAACACTGTCCTGTTAGCAGTTAAATCAAGATGAAGTGCTGCTATTTGCTCTTCCTGAAACTCTTAGTTTTAAAGAATCAAAGACTCATTGAACGCAGGTCATTGCCTGCCCCCGTAAGCTCTCTTTTTTTTAATTTCTTTCTAATGTCAAACTTTTGGTAAAATGCTTGGGTCAGGGTAGGGGGGGAAATAGCTTTCTAGTGGGGAATTGTGTGATTTTTGGTTTAGAATTCCACCCTTAACTAATAGAGTGAAGGAAAAAAAAGTATTTGTGTATTTTTGTGTGTATTTTGTACAATTTACTACTTTTCCTGTACCTCAATCAATTGGTGTTATGCTTTGGAATACAGCTGAGAAAATAAGTTATTTTTCACTTAGTGGCTGCAACAAAAGTTGTATATCAGCTTGGATACTTAATGCTTTTTCAGAATTAAATGTAGCCATACAGTTTAAAGAAACCCTTTCCTTAAGATGGAAAAATCCAAATATGTTGGAAAAAATATGAAATTAAAACATTTTGGTGGGGGGGGGTTCTGTAGTATATAAGTTTTTCTGTTGAATGAACTGAAGTATGAAGGTGACAGTGAGTGGTGAAAGTTTTGCTTCTCTTCATGATTTTGTGATATGCTTTCAGAGGATGGAGTGAGGTGAGTCCCGTGGGAGGGATGGGGGACAGCACTTTCCCTTGTAAGCTACAGGGCCTGCTCCAGGAGTAGGAGATACGGAAGTTTGCAGAAGGTGACAGCGAAGATGACCATTGTAGAACTGGAAGCCTGCAGCTTGCATAGAGGCTGTAAGGTGGCAGGGAGGAGCACACAGCATTCAGCAATGCCTTCAAGGCAACAGAAGGAATTTCCTGGGGACAGGGCAAAGTTACTTATGAATTAAAGTCCCAGATTCTGCTAGAACTAGTCATGGAGGCAGGGACCTGCCTGTAAAGACACAGTGGGCAGGGGTAGAGCTGTATGTGAATCATCTTTATTTCAGTTCTGTCCATCATTACTGGTATTAAGAGAAAAATAAGAAGAAAAAAAGCCCACTGGTATGAGATTAGTCAAGAATTGCCCAGATAAAGCTTCTGTAATTAAAAAACCATAGGTTTGTATGTGGTCTTCAATGGAAAGTGGTGCTAAGTTTGTATATGTGCAGTGTGCATTTCCATACTTCATATATTTCATTTTCTTTAACCTTATAACTTCTCCAGAAAAAGTATTAAATAATAATAAAATTGTGTCTAATATCTGTCTTCAGTTGCCTGATGCATATTTTAATCCAGAATAGAAATAAAGTTCTCAGATCTAAACTTTGCAGCAAATATCTCAACCTTTTCCCATCTCGGTACATGGGAGTTCACATGTGAATCCTGTGACAGGTCACATCTGGGTGTTTGACTATCTGACAAGGGTATCACCTGTCATGTAACGGATGTGCACGGTGCCACATACGGGATTTGCTGGATCTCTTTGCCATGCACAGCTGTGGCATGCAGGTACATCCAGGGAGCTGCACTCTCAGGTGGCTTCTTGGAGAAAAAGTCTCCACCGGGAACCTGATATCCCTCTGCTGCTGCAGAGCACCAGAGCTTTTCGGCTGCACAGGCATCCCACATACCAGCCTGATGGTTAGTAGGATCAACTCTAGCACCTGGAATGCTGAAGCAGGAGAGGATCCTTAACTCACTCCATCACAAAATGTAGACCCCTGTCTGTAATATGGAGTGTTAAGTGCAGACAAATCAATGAGTTCAGAGTCTATGAGATTCAGCAGGTTTGACAGGGTTTCTGTCAAAAGGATGTCGTCTTTGCTGTTCCTCGTCTAGATTGACATGAAAATATGAAAAAATGTTGAGACGTGAGGTCACTGGGTGAAGAAGTTTTTCAGTTCAAGCTGGAAAAAAAATCATTTTATCGTAAAACATAAACAATATCATTATTCATAAAACTTAAAATTATTTATCCTGAAGCAAAGTAACTGTATCCTCTTCAGCTTTATTTCTTGTCACGCTCTAGAAAAAAGTGGTTCTTGATAAGTTGAGTTGTATATGTGGTTCCTGTTAATCATGAATGATCAAGATCTGTGAGACAGTGGCTGTCCTTCAATGTGCCAAGAATAACATTACAGAAATTATAATTTTGAAATGGATGTATTAGTCAAGCAGCTTGAGGTGGTTTTTAGTAAGGAGATTTTATTGATTCTTTGTTTATAAGGCTGCAGTTCTGGATATTTTATGCTTCTGGATAGCTAGAACTGAGGTAGACTTTTTTGGTATGCAAAGATTGGGTCTTTTCCTCCGACTGTTAGTGGAGGGATAGTACTTATTTCCCTGGTACTTCCCGGGGTGAGGGGAATTTTTGTCATCAGGAAGATTCAAAATGAAACATTTTCTAATACTACCCACACAGACAAGGTGCTCAGACATTGTAGTAATTACATCTCATGTCAAATTTGAAGGTACGCATATATTCCTTACTGCTAAAACCAAGCAAGGTTAGCAAGATTGCTCTACCTTTAGTTCTAGACTTCAGTATTAGGAAAAATCTCAGAATAAAATTGGAGTTGCAAATTAAATAAGTTGGATCAAACACACTAGGTTGAACTCAGCTGCTTTGGATAATACAGGTTGAACTAGGTCTTCGTTTGTGGAAAAAAAAAAAAAAAGATATTAATTCCTAAATTCCATGTCAAGGTGTACACAACTCTCCTTCCTTTTCACAGCCTCTTGTGATTCTACTTTACACGCTTTTGCTTTTTCTTTTCCTGAATCCTGAAGCTTTCTTCTCTCTCAGATTCTGGATACTGGCTATTTACTTCCTGGTAGTAAGGAAATACTTCACCTTGTTTCTGACTTTCTGGTGAACTTTCCAGTTCTTGTTATCTATATGTTAAGAGATAAGATATACTCAAAGTGGTCATAAAATATTCTGTCTTTGATTTAGATTTCTCTAATTTATTTGAAAGGTTAAAGACTGAAACACAAGCTAGACACGTAAGGTTGACATATTCATATGCAACTATGATATCTCCAATATCAAGCCTACAATCATTGCAAAAAAGTACAATGTAATTCTAATCAACCTCAAACCATTACCCCCCCCAGATTAAGTATGGTTTTAGAGTTACGTTACCATCTAGGGGTGCTTAGATGTCATGCTTCCAAACCCTGGTTTTAATAATAGAGGAAGCTTTTCTCCTTTCTTTTGTAGGTATGAGGTAGAGTTAGGACAGCTGTATCTGGCATTGAATCAAACTAGTAACATGATTCAAGAGAAAACACTGTCCTTTTAAATTTCTGAAACTTTTGTAGATCTTTCAATGAAAAGTTCCATTTATCTTTATTTTAATACATTCCAAAACTTTGAAACCTTGAAGATCCTAATATTTGGCCTGAAAATAATTTGGTTTCATGTTATTGTGAGTGCATTTAAAATAGCGATGCTCAACAAAGCAAGGGCAGGCAACGTTTTGTGCAGCCCTTGCCCTTGGTTAGAGGCTGCAGTGGAGCTGCAGCCAGGAGGGGGCACAACGAGCAGCTTTTCCCGTTAACCCTTTGAAAAGCTGATGGCGTAATCAGAGGAAATTTATGCGGGGTTTCATACAGCACCTTTTTATTGCACTTCTAACGTATGAGTGAAATAGTGGCAAGGAGAAAGAGCCACAGTGTCACATAATAGAAGAAACACATTTTAATTTTCTTTTCCCTCACGTACTTTTGCCTTTTATGCAGCTTAAGTCTTCAAATAGTGCTTAAGATATAAATTGTCAGAACAGTTTTCCTTCGATTATAATAAAAATTAGTTTTCTTAGACTTGTATAAAAACTTGTTTCTTCAGTATTGTGTATCTGGAATAATATAAAAGCTAGGTTGTCATGAATATGGCTTACAGGCATGTCATTCACGTGAGAGAGGTGTAATCGGATCTATAGGTCCTGAGGCTATATAAGCTCAAAGCAATTGTTAGATATGACATTTTTTACTTTGGGTAAGACTTTTAGCACATTAGGCAATTAAGCATTCATGTGTACCAAGTATGCGCTCAACTGCTTGTATAATTTGCATGAATAGCTATTTGCACATATAAGTACATAATTAATTAGCTGCCTGTGCTATTAACTGCTGTGGACGTACAGCTATATCAGTTTGGTTTTTTAGGAGTGCTTGTGAGAAATTTTTAGTGCTTTTTGGACACGTGAGTAGAGGAAGGATAAACAATAAGTATGGCACTTTGTATGTATGATCCAAATGAAGTTGTTGTCTTCATAAGCCAATAGCTGCTATTTTAAAAATAATACTTAATTGCAGAATGTCTAAGAATCATTTATAATCAACTTATCCTCGTGCTGACCTGTGAATCCAGACAGTCCTGTCATATGCAACTTCAGCTCAGGTGTTTAAACTTCAGTAACAATTTTTACATACAACTCTACATCACGCATTCCAACTTGGTCACGTAACTCTTAGTTCTTAAACGTGAAACATTTGTGAAGGAGACTGGAGCCCAAAAGCTGAAGTCAGCGTAGGTTCTTTCCTTGCCCTTGCTGGGATTTGGATCAGGCTCGTCAAACCCAGCGAGGGGCAGGTTGCTTGCACAACAAGTTATTCTTACTTGTGAATGAATAAACCATTTGTAATTTTATTTCATATAATTTGTATTTAGTGCACAGTCACCATAAATGGTATGAGATTTTTTTTTCTCTGCATTGGGTTCTTTGTACTGAAATGTGTAGTTAGCACAAATATTCATCCTGCTCTGCTGTAAAAGCTGAAAGGGCCCAGAGGAAGCTATGAATGTGCAAGTCATACTGACATTTCACTCCTCAGTCCTTTTCCCTGATAATTGTAACTTTGCTATTTCTTGGCAAAGGCATAAGTTGAGAACATATCCAGCTTGTGCAAAAAAACTAACTCTTCATGAGTGATAAAATTTAGGGCTGAAAATGGTGATGTTACATTAATTGAATTCCCTGTTCCTTTTTTATATTTGTGAATTTTAGGGGCAGGAACCTCGTGCAGTTATGAAGTAAGAAAGATGCGTATAGACTGCTTATTTGTTGAAAACCAACAGTAAGTGCTACAGTACTTAGAAGGGAACTATAATTGCTCTAAGCTTTTCCTATTCTGAGTTGTATAGTACTCTGATCTTCATAATCCTGGGTATTGAGAGACTGAATAACAGTCATCTTGTTTAAAGTTAAAGTGAAAAACATCAATTGCATCTCTCCTCCCTGACTCTTACCCCAGAAGTATTGCCTTGGAAAGCAATTTTCCTCCAGAACCACTGACATGTTAGAGTCCTTAAAAATTTAGATGCTGTTTCGTTAGTTCTTCAGCTTCTGAAAGCAAGTCACCATCACTACTCTTTATTTGAATATTTTATATGAACATTAAAAAAAAGGTTGTGCTAACAGTGAAGTTTGTATATTTTAAATAGATATACTTTTCATATGTGACATTTGTGGTGGAATTCTTCTTTGATCAGAATTAAGCTTCAGAATTAAGGTGGCTGTAATTATCAACATCCCCACGAAGACATGCATACTCTTCACACATAATACTTCTGTTTTTCTAGCCAGGATCTCCCTACATATTTTATTGCAATGTCTATCCGTTGGTATTTTCCTTCAAAGTCACATTAGAAATAACTAATAGACAAAATACTTGTACACATGCTTTAGAGTAAAAGAAACAAACAAATAAACCCCCCCAAGTAATTGTCAGCCCATGTCAGCAATTCAGTTATTAGGCTCACATAAACCCATGTTTTATATATTCCACCCAGAATTGTTTTAAGGTCCTTGTATGCATAGAATTTTGAAATATATTATTTGAATATAAAAGTAGATTATGTATTTCCCCTGTGGCTGGCCAAATGTCTTTCCAACAAAGGGTAAAATAAGAAGGCTATTTTTTTGTGTAAAAGAGTGATCTTTTTAGTCATGCTTGATTGCTTTTTCAGGACTGTCTCCATTTATAATGAGATATTCTTGGACTCATTTGAACCAGAAAGTTTAATAAAATTGTTACATTTTTACATAAAATACCTTGAATTATTTAAATTGTCTCAAACTCAGTATTCTTTAAATATATGTGATATTGGATTTCTTGCTTCACAGACTGAACATGGCATAAAATGGAAATATATTTAGCATATTTACAAGAAATATTTGTTTTAATCTTTCATACTTGTCAGCACTTCACACTAATTTAGTCTTATCTGCTGCTAAGGAGTTACACAGTAAAAGATGCACTTGTTATTCAAATCCCTGTTAATATTCCATATCACAGTTTGGCAAGAAAGCTGTTACTGTATTGGACTATGATACAGGAAACTTTTAATTATCTGTACTTTTCAGAGAACTTGGCCTAGGACGTCTGTGCTAGAGTACTGAGAACAATGATGTGAATTTACTTTTATCAGCCGTTTAAAACGGTATTATAAAATGTGTTCTGTGATGCTGTTTTTCAAAGACCTGATGTGCAATGAAATGTGCACAGCTTGAGGGAAAAAATGTGTTTTCATTGCAATCACAGTGCCCAGATAAACTGGCAACTATGCAAGTGCTTTAGAAATATTTATTTGTAGTTAAAGATATGTTTCACAATACCTGTTTGTGTTTTACAATTTGAAAATACACAATCATACTGCCATGCTTAGCTTGAGTCTAGTTCTTGCATTACTCTATATTTAATGTTTTCAACGTATTTTGTAAAATACTTCATTGTAATGTTAATACATCTTACTTAAGCATTTCTGCACTTTACAAACAAAAAAATCTCTATCAGCTGTAGATCAAATAGCAAAACCCTACAGCAATTCTTTTTCAAAGGAACAAATTGTTGGTATTCAAAATTTTATTTTACAGTATATTCTTCAGGCAGCATGCGAAGCAACTCTTTTACTTCTGAACCCACAGCAAAAGCCTGTGTCTCCTCTCTCCTGTAATTGTCCATTCTTTTTATAAGATTTATTTTTGCCTGTGGTGTTGAACTGAAAAAGTCACCCAGCTAAAATGTAGTTACTTCATTTCCAAGTAAAAACAATAGTGTTTTCATGTCCATACTTATTATTATTCTGAGAATGTACTAATTTGTTACATCCAAGATGACGGTTAGTTTGGTCCATGAAAGGGGCACTGTGCCAACTACTGCAGTTAAGTAAAAGGACTTCTTTCATGGAAAGTAGTGGGACAGAAAGTAGCCTGCAGTGCATGTGGGTACGGGGAGGCAGACTGCCAACAGAGTCATCCTGGTATCAGGCTTTACTGTGTTGGGTTCTGAATGAAGCTAAAACTATGATTTTACTAAATGTCGGCGTGGGCAGCCAAATTTTCAAACCACTAGTGCTCTAAGGAGCAACTGATAAATGTTTTATCCCTGCAGGCTGTAGTTGATGTTGCACAAGGATTTTGCATGTGCTCAATGCATTATCATTCTTGGCATTAAGCTTAGATAATTGTCTACTTATATTGAGCCTGTAATAGTAAAATACAAGTGAAGAGGCATGTTTTACAAAGTAAAACTATGAAATAGGTTTAGCTATATTACTATGGATTTTTTTTTTTGTTCTATCCTGCTAAATTTGAATGAGAATGAAGTATGATTCTATACCTTAATTCTGCTCAAACCAGGGTGGTCTCATAATTTTGTTTTACATGCATGACATTGCTTAAGGTCATTAGTTGTAAATCTTAGTATAAAAAGACTGAAAATATATTCAGTACTTTGTAGTTACCGAATACATATTTAAAAGCCTCTATGAAAAGTCGGGACCTACATGGCAGATTTCAGTTACTGAATGGTCAATTTAATGATGTAGATTAGCTGTATCTAAACAGTAAATGGAGATAGGCTGTTGCAAGGCTTTGATGAATCTCTCTGATGCATATCCCAGTTGATCAATTTTCTAATTTTAGAGATTAGTATTCTGCTTTTCACTCTTAATGTACTCTCTGGTTGGATTCTATTTGAAATTTAGCCTAGGTCAGGTGTAACTTTATTTACATTTTCTGTTGTTTTGCTGTAACTAGTCTAACAAACACAAATCAAATAGTCACTCTTTTCAGTGACTAATGTAATAGTCTAATTTTTTCACTCCTTTTTTCTTAGTGTAACTTGACTTATAATTAATTATTTAAATCACTATAGTATATTAAAAATGAGCCTTCCATATTGCTATAAATGTTTTAAAGTGGATTGCATTGACAGATTTCGTTCAGCACAGTTAAATTCAACCATTGAGAATCTAGCAGCTAAAACTTTAATAGAGAAGAATTACTTCTTTATCACACAAATGATTACTGCCATAGCTGTGTGTATTACTGCAATAGCTGTGCATAGTATGACCAACTTTATTATGTACATAAATTCTGTTTATGCAGTATCTATTGAGAATATGTAGGGAGTTTGTATGTAAATATTAAGAAATATTTTAATAATTTATTTAGGAAAAATCCTATTTTGTTTTCCTTGTTCATGTTGCTGGAGCTGAAGTAGTTTCCGCAAATGTGTGAATTACTTTTTTTTTTTTTTAACATTTTCAACATGAAGGCTACTAGTGTCAATCCGTTTGATACAATACCCTCTCAGGCACATGCAAAATCCAAATTGAGTATACTATTAATTTCATCTTTACAAATGCAAGATCTTTAACATAGAGAATAATTAAATATTTGTAATAAAGCAGTTAACTCGAGCAGTTTATCGCTGTGATTTGCAAAACTGCTTTGAGCTGGTTTCTTTTCATTTCATTGATGGTGGAACAAACATTTCTTTAATAAGGCTACAGCGCATTCTAATTTTGTTGCAAAAGCTTAGATAAGGATCAGGCCCCCTCTGAATCACTGCTTTGACCTATGACATTGAAAGTGCTGAAGCGTTTTGGCAAAAGAAGAGTTAGTCATTCATTATTATGCACAGGACTTTCCAGTTCTAAAGGGGCTCTGTGCTTTCTCTCAGATAGACTTTGTTTGTTGGAAATGAGAACTGTATTTTGGCAGTAAAGGACATGAACTGAAGCAACTCCGCAGGCAGACTCATTATGACATAATCCTTCATTAATCCTTATTCTCTATTAATAGATCATGACAGAAGTTTTGCTTTGGTTGACCATCTTCACCAGCAAGCTATAAGAAAGCATTAGTAGACGACGAATGTCTAAACTCAGCTTTTAGGGCTATCATTTTATTTTCGGTTTTAAGAAAGTACGTATTATTACCTTGGGGAAGTTAGTATACCAAGTCATCTGTTTTAAAGTGCAACCTACCTATGTATCTTAGAAATGTGATTTATCTACTGGAAAATGGATTACTTATATCACTCACCTGGCAGATAAATACACTGTAAAAATTAGGTGTTGATTGCAGACTTGCTGCAGGAAAAATATAGGGATGCAAGACTCCATCAGTAGTGTGGGTGGCGGTGAAAGCAAAAGGACTGAAGGAAGAGAGCATAAGTGGCATGTGAAACAAATGTGGCAAAATATGGAAAATCTGATGGCTTTTTGTTTCAGAGAAAGATCAGGAGAAAAACTTGGAGCATAACTGTGGAGTGCTCTGGAATACAATTTTGCAACAGTTACAAAAAAATATCGTTGTCTTATTTAAGAAAAAAACTTAAGTCAAGAATAATGAGGTTCATATTTGCCTGATGTAGCAGTGTGTGGTCCTTGGCCATTCTCAAGCTATTATAGACAGGCAACAGTGAGGAACAGTAAGTGGTGAGGAAAAATAAGTGAATTAGATATTTTGGTGTATTGTTGACTATTAGTCGACTAAGTTGCGCCTGGCTCTTGTTAGAGCTGGATTTGCTTGCATTAGATCTTGACTGTGCCATAGCGTATAGAACTTCAAGATCAATTTGCTTATCTGCTGAGATATTCTTGTAAGGCTGCTGATGACAGAGTAGGCTAGTGGATTTTGTAATACAAATTAGGCTTTGTAACATGTATTAATATTTTCAAATATAATTTTGAATATAAGCCAAAATGTAATTTCTGAAACAACTGTCTGTATTCAACAAAAGCTGTACTGCAGCATTTGTTCATTTAAACTGTGGTCCATTTAAACTGCGATGATCTGTGAGATTTTTTGTCATTTATGGGGGTAAACCAGACTATCTCCATTACCTTCTGTGAAACTATGCTGATTTACATCCATTGTGAATTAGAGCACTAATTTTATTACGTCTTCTGATGCTTTTGTATCTTTTTGATATGATACATTGTCTGTGATACCAGTTTGACTGGGAGAAAAATGGTGTAGAAATTTCCAGTGTTTTAGAAGCTGAATGGAGAAGTTTTGGGTTTTTAACACAAAAAGCGTATTGGATCTTTGAGTCACTTCCAGGATCCAATGCCTAGAGAGGCAGGTGAGAAAAACAAGTACCTCTGAAAATATAATAATTATTAAGACAATATTTTATTTAGTCTTAACAGGACGATATTTTATGTCTGAAATTCTCCATATATTACTCTTTTGTGTAGTTTCTTAGCATACAGGCTTTTCTGCTCAGAAAGGTGTGACATATGCATAGATTGTTAAATTTTTCCATAGGGAAGCTTCACGATTCAGATAGAGGTGATAATGCAATGTAGTTTACAATTTATAATTTTTATTGCCATTTAATATAATACTTTACACAAACAAAAGCTCTACACTTGCTAGATACCGTGAGAAACTGTTGTCAAGTTTTTCTTCCCCTCTGCAAGTAACATTTATTAATTCAACTTTTCTCCTGAGAATTAATTTTGACTCTGATTTAGACATAACATGACCTTTCAGAGATGAGGGTAGAAAAGGAATAGGAAAATGTAATTCACAATTTCTAAACTATTTATGTTGTACTCTTGGTTTACACTTCTTTGGGAGAATGCACAATAAAACTGACTTGTGAGTGTAGTTTTACTCTTCTTGCTGCTGCTCTACACACACGCACGTATAAAATGTTGGAATAGCTTTGACACTAGCTGTGGTTACATAAAGGCCTTTTGAGTGTTCAAAGTCCTGACTAAACCTCACTGCTTTAGCACGTCTGTTTTTAATAGTTGCTTTCCATAGAAGAGATTTCTGATAGTAGGCAGGCCTTTAATCTACCAGACACCAGGCATAACAGGATCCAATGGATGGACAGTAACACTGGCCAAATTCAGGCTGGAAATGAGGTACCAATTTTTAACATTGAGAGTAATTAGCCATCAGAGCAACTTACCTAGCAACAGGCTGGAATGCCTATCATACTAAACTTTAAAATTGAAATGTTATGTATTCATATAGGTGCTATGCCTTGAATGCAAGTAACAGGTTGGAACAAATATGAGGTGAACTTCCCCGCTGGTCTGTGTTATATGTGGCTCTAAAAACAATTTATTGAGGTGCAATCATCATTCATAATTTACTGTTATACTACTGTATATGATTCAGATTAAATTGTTTCTGATTACTGAAGCTTCTGTGGTAAGCCAAGAGAAAAAGAATGATTCATCATGTTTTCAGGTATTCAAAACTGGTGGCACCATGCTGGCTTCTGGTATTAGCATATTTATCCTGCAAGAACCTGAATTGCTGCTAGCGTCTGTAAATAGTAACACTATATTGTCTTTTGCATTTAATGTCCTTCTTTTCGCACTGAAATCATGTCTTTAGAAAGAACTATTCTCATTTATCCTCGTCTCCTTAGTAATCTCAGAAAATAAGTGGGGTTTCAGCAACCCCAATCAGCCATTTTCCTAATATGTCACATCTTAGTATTCAACTTTTCATTGGACAGCATGGCAGGCTCTAGGATGTTAGATATGTATCTATGTATCATGGATTTAAATATTTTTTTCTTAAGGTTAGACAGAAGTTTTTCAGAAAACTAGGTGGTGGGTATAATGGATTTAACTGAGAAAATCAATATTCTGGATTATATTCAGCACGTTGTGAAATAGTTGTTCTGTGCAGCTTGTCACTGACAAGACCAAGGATAAGAAATAATAAACTTAAATTTCATCAAGAAAGATTCTTAGTTAGAAAGAGGATCTTTCTAGCAGTTAGCGTGGAAAGTTTACCTGGAGATTTATGAAGTCACCATCATTACAAATCTTTTAACAGGTTAGGCAAACATCTGTCAGGAGTGGCATAATCATAGCTGATACTGCTTTTGTCAGGGAAGTTGAGGTTGGACAACAGCAGGTGAAGAAAGTGTGAAGGCCAGACTAGTACTTAAGACTTCTGCCAGTCATCCTCTCCCTAAATAAAACAATGGTTTCTTCATGTAACCCATAATATCCAGAGGATTCCAGGATCTTCTGTAGGTTGTCTCTCTGTATAAGAAGTCAAAGCAGCAGCATAAACCACAGAGGACCTTCTCTATTCTACTTTCAGGAGAAAGTGACTTTGATGATAGAGGCAGGAGTTATGGGAGCAGTTGTAGGACTGGCAGTTGGCCAGATAATGTTGGCCACTACCTCAAATGAGATGACAAGAAGTACCAAAGCACTGGCATCTGACTGATCCTGTTCTTTCTAGTAGTAACTAGAAAAAACAAACAAGTCTGTCAGAATAAAAGAGAAGGGAGCAAAAAAACCTGTATAGCACGTATTGTCCAGAAAGCTTGCAGTTTGGGATGACCAGTTATCAGGTCTATGAGAAGGCTGTCACCTTCACAGACAAGGTATCATCTAAAGTCATAGGGGACTTCTCTTTCAAAGTGTCAGATGGTAGCCAAGACAATTTGCATTGCTTCTAGGAGCAACTGACGTGGCTCCCCCTCACCCATTAGCAGCTGTGGTCATGCAGTTCTCGTTTCACCTGCAACCATTCACAATTTCCCAGGGAATGGAAAATGGACCTCTGCAGGACCTCCCATTTAAATTGGTGAAGTTGCTTGACCTCAAAAAGAATTACGCATTTCATACAATGAAGAGAATATGGGGCAACCTATCTATTCCTTAGGGGTTTATATCGCAGCATCTATATATATATATTAACCAAAATTCCAAAGAATCACCCACAACCATCATGAATTTTTCAGGTTATCTCAGAAAAGATAGCAGGTCTATAGCTGAAGATAAACCATACTGAACTCACCCCACTTACTCCTCTGCTCTTCACAGAGCTTTCTGACACGGGTCTGTTATGGTAAGAAGCCCTCTCACTTCCTGGTATTGGAGTGAGAGGAGGTTTCTCATCCAAATCCGGAAAAAGGGTCATCTTCCAAATTCTGAAGAGAAAGGAACGTGGCAATGCAGCTTGTATTTAATGAAGTAGAGTCCGTTCATTTAGAAGGTGTTCAAGATGGCAATGCTGGTCACCAAAAACACCACCTGGGCTTCAAAATACCTTTTTCTGCATCTTAGAAGTACTCGATATTTTACTAGCTCAGAACAGCTACCAGTTCAAAGTTCTGTAGATATTCAAAGCAGAACAATATACTTTGGGGAAAACAGAGGACAAATACAACTATAAGTGGAATAGAGTAGCTGCTTTTTGCAGGTGTCTGAAACTATTTGATATCATCTCTGCTTGGTTTTGGACTTAATTTGAAAGTAAATATTTAGAAACTAAACCTAATAGCATCACCAAAGAGCCTTGAATTTTGCATTACTTTCCTCAGGACAAATTTAGGCCTTGTCAGTCTGATTTTGCTATTGATAGCTAATTCAGCTGGGATGATGACAACTTACAGCTCACATCCTGTAGAGACCCAACATGAAGCTATAATACCATATTGCAACACTGGTCCATATAGTGCTGGTTAAGATTAGTAAGTACTCTTGAGTGTGCTGGTCTTTATCCTGAGATGTCCTGTGAGGCCTTCTGCTTTTATTTTCTTTCTCTACCTGTAACTATCATGATGGAAGCTTCATTGCTGGATGGGGAAGTGAATGTAGATGTCCTTGAGGCTCAATGCTTGTGTGTTCAGAAAAAGAAGTGTAAACACACAATAACATTTTGGAGCCAAGGTGGTTTGCAAGGCCTGTGCAGCGAATCTTAGGGGAGCTGATACATAGCAAGGCTGGTGCTGCTGTAGCCATGTTCATATAAGCAAACAAAGCAGTAGGACATCTTCCCTCTTGAGCAGCAATGAACTCTGGAAAAAGAATATTGGATAGCAGTTTCTGTTCTAGAGTACAAATACCTGTCCACCCATCCTTCAGAACAGCTAAACTTTCTAAAGAAAGATTTATGGACACTTACCTTATGTTACTGTAAGTGGGGAAACAATCCCAAAACAGCATTTCAGATTACAGTGACTGCAGAACAGCTACTTCTGCAACTCAGACTAAAATAAAAGACCCAGGTGGGTTTTTGTTTTTTTTTTAATGTCGGTTAACAGCTGCACTGGAAATACCTATTCAGCTACTTCTTGACCTGTTTGTACTTTTGATTCTTTGAAAATCCAGATAACGCTTGGCACATCTTATTTTGGATTCTTCATGCCTAAGGTAGTTTTGGTTCTCAGTGGTGCCATGTGTTTCAGGCAGTCATTCTAAAATGCTGGGGTTTTATTCTGAGGTATTAGACACTGTCTGTAAGATCCGGTTTGAATGTTACATTCAGTAAAAACATAATCAACTGGATTAGCTATTGCTTTGAGATCCTCATACGTAATATGTGCATTCAGTAGATCATTCAACGGTGAAAAAGTAGTTTCTTATTCTGCAGTAGCTGGAGTGTTTCAAGGTGTAGCATACACAAAATTCCATAGCCTGCCCTCTCTCTTTGATTTTGTTTTGTTTGAGGGGGTTTGGGAGTTTTTGTTCAGTTTCGTTTCTTTTTTTAGTTTGGTGTATCTGTAGCTTCACAACTGAAGGGAAAATCAGACTGACAGATGTATTTATCCTTTTTATGCCATTGTAGAAAGTGTGAATATTGACAGAGAGTGTTTGTTCTATTAATATTGCCAGGCACAGTGATCTCTGCCTGGAGGTCAAGAAACACGACAGGGTATGTATACAAACTACTGAAACTCAAACTAGTTACTGTAAATAGGTTCCCCCTAACTTCACGGGACACGAGATTTCTAAGTCGCCACTTCTGACTGTGTTTCTGTGCATTCCTCTCTTGTCAGCTGTTGATGGCAGATCCTTCTTGTATGTATCAAAGCAGTTTTCATGTACTAGACTCCTTAAAAAATGCATTGGTAGATGAGACAGTGCTGTTAATTACCAAAAAGCATCACTTTCCAAGTGTAACCATTCTAGAACGTCTTTACGCAGTTACTTTTCAGCTTGGCTCTTCTGCTTTTAGCAATATATGGAATTATAACCATATAAATACAGTAGAGAACCAAAGTATACATATAACTTCAAAGCTAACCACCTATATATATGTATGTGATTGGGAAGCTGATCAGTGAGCTAGTAGTTAATAGTCTGACAGCAGAAAGTAGAATGTTTTGTATGGGGGAAGGGGTCTTTCTTGGCACTAGAAGGGGTGATTCTGAATCATTTCAGGCTCTGGGCTTGGTGTCAGTGATCCAACACATGCAATATGGTGAATCTAGGTATTCAAAGGAAAGTGAATGGAAATTGCCATTTTTCATGACAGGAAAATGGGTTTGTTATGGTGCCAAGTAAAAAATATGTGCAGATTTGTTCTAAAGATCTGCCAATGGCACTGAAACTTCTGGTGTCCCTGGGATGAATTTGAGATTCTGAAAGGAAACAAACAGTCAGAAAAACAGAATAGAACAAGAGTAATTGAAAACATGTGATCCCAGGTCTTGTGCACAGATTTAATTAAGATCTCTACCTTCTAGTGCCTTTGCCAAGCAGTTTTTCTAAACTGTAGGCAAAATAGGTTGGCTAGTCCACATTTGGAGGCACAGGCGTTAATTTTCATGGTACAGAGGGAATCCCTTTGTTCAGAACTATGTTACTTCAAATGAGTATTTCATTAGGGTGAATTTTTATGTAAATTTTGGATATGCTCCGTGTACTGGAAAAACTCTTCCCGAAAATATGCAGCGCATCAGTAATGAGTTGTTGTTGGGGTTTTTTTCCCACTGCCTTGTACTGTTCTTAGATATGTAAAGCAACACATCTTATGTTTCCTCCCCTTTTTGCACACAGAATAGAAATTACAGCTACAGCTTAGCTTGTTTTGCCTATGGATCAATGCCAGAAAGCAGTTTTGAAGGTGTTTTAAAATGAAGACATCTGGCAGCTGGCGTACTTACAATTCATTTGCCAAAGACAAGTTGCAGGCTGTTGGAATTTTCAATTGAAGGTCATGCACCAGGTAAAAATCAGTCAGGTGGAGCTTTTACGTGGTGAACCTACGCACTTGAAGATTTGTTGGCTCAGGGATGTGTGTGGGCTAAACTGTGAAGTATGTTTGTCTAATTTTTCTTCTTTAAAAGGTGAAACTCAAAACTAAAAAGAGGTCAGTAAAGCTGACAAAAAATCACAAGGCTATGATATTTCAGTGGAACCACCATCAATTAGTTTGAGCAGTGTGTGCCAAAAAAAAAAAAAAGGAAAGATAATAACAGAATCTGACATAATGTTGGACAAACACTCTGCTGTCAACTGAGTGGTCACACAGTTTTTACTCTCATTTTTTCAGGAAGAAATAGCCTAGAGGATTATTTGTACACAGCTTTCTACTGACAGTGAATTAGTAACAGTGTGTCATTGTGCATTCAGTTATTCAGTGACAGCTCTGAGACTAAGCTGTTTACATTAATTGATGCTTAATGGTATTAACGCAGTATGTTTTACCATTATAAACTTTCTCTCCATGAGTATGGTTACTTACTAAGATACTAATATTTCTATATCAAGGGATCTGCACCCAGAATGGTTTTACATACGTTTACATGGAAAATGCATGTCCTTTCTGTGTGACATGGGGAAATGTTCAGTTTTACTGCTACAAAAATAAAAGCACGAGGCTTGAATTCTCTCATTTAAGCGTGTCTTAAAAGAATCTCCTTTTGCTTTAATAGCTATACTCATGACTTGAATTCATGTAAAAAAGAGGAAAATCAGGCCTAGGATACATGTATAATGCAACCTTTAAAGGTATAAAGGTAGCAGATTTTTCTGTGTTTTGTGAGATGGAAGTTTTAATGTGGCATTTTAGAATGTTTTGCATTCTGAACTTTATTAGATATACATAAGCCTATAAATGAGCTAATTCCTTGTAAGAATGGTTTGGACAATATTGGGTTTGCTGAAGTATGAGAATAAGAAAAACTATCTTCCCTACTGTTTCTGAGAAGGGAAGTTCAGAACTTAATGGAGCAGCATTATTCACCTGGTAATGTCAATATTACTCCTTGTCAAGCAGTGGAGAGTATCGGTGGTTTCTTCTGCTTTGTAAATAGATAAAAAATTACTTTTGAGATATTTTACTCAAAGCTTTTTGGCAGAGGCACCAGAGATCCCAACTATTCCCTACAGGTCTTTCTTCTGAAGCCTAGCCCCTAAACTCTTAGGCTGACCAAAAAGATAACTTTATTTTTCAGACTATGACCTTTCTGCACACCTCAGACAAGGAATGGGAGAAATAAGGGATGTTGATAACTGGTAAAAGAAACATGGAACAGGTTGCCCAAAGACATGGTAGATGCCCCATCCCTGGAAACATTCAAGGTCAGGTTGGATGGGTCTCTGAGCAACCTGGTCTAGTTGAAGATGTCCCTGCTTCTTGCAGGTGTGTTGGACTAAATGACCTTAAAAGGTCCCTTCCAATCCAAAGATTATGATTCGATGATAACAGTATGTAGTGCAGGAACATGGACTTTTCTGCTTTGAAGGGAGTTATGTGCAACTGCTTGATTGCACTGCAGTATGGGCTCACGGCTAAAACACTGAAGGATTCTTTGGAGCCAGAAGCCCCCAAATCCCACTAGAATGTTATTTATGGCAACAAAAAATTTAGACATAAGGCATTTCTTTAAACAATTTATTATCAATGGAGAGTAAAATTGTAAGGGAAAAAACCAATGAACATTTATTTAAAACCCCTTAAATCTGGTTTCTTACTAGGTAAAACTCAAGCTATACCCCTTCTTCGATTAGATTGTAAGCTGCCCCTCTGGTGCTCAGATTTTGGGCAGCTGGAGCTTACAGCAGTCCCTATGAGTTCTCCTGTTATGTCCTTGTGTATCTTGTGGGTCAACAGTATCAAAATGTGCCTGAAGCCCTGAGCATTACTGTAAAAGAAATCACTGATAATTGCTCATATGAATTACTTTGAACCAAAGACTTTGACTGGTGTCAGAATTAGGTGTACAAAAAAGGTAAAACTGTTTCACTTCTTGAGAGGTAAATTGTGTAAATGTAACATAGTGTAAAATAATGGATAATTTTTTTTGCTTCATGTAAGAGGCAGTGCAGTCTAAAGATGAAATATGAAACTGCTTTGAGATGAGGATCTGGAGAAAATGCTGATGATTTGTCACAACTGTTCATCATTGTGCTAAACCTGTTTTGTTTTCCTACTCAAATTCCTGACAGATAATGGCAATCTGACATTCTTACTGTTTTCATTTTACTGCAAAAAAGATCTACAGATAAGGGGCTGAAACCAAGTAGTGTTATTACATTGCAAGGCTCTTAGTCTCTTAAGATTGATTTCTTGAGTAATATAAGCTGTTTCTACTGCAGTCATGTGAATATCTTGAAGTTATTCTTGCTTAATGTGAAATTCCATTACTGGTTGAAAGGAGTCCATGGTAACTGGGCCTACGTATCTCCAGGCATATGAAATAGTGTACTTTGCCCCTATAGGCAAGCCAGGGGGAATTATAAATATCATGTGGGACATATTCAAAGTAGGGACATATTCAAAGTAATGCACCTAAAGAAGTATTCTGATTTGAGTCTAAATAAAAGATTTTGTTAGTTCACCTTAGGCTATCAGGTGGCCGTGGGAAAGAAAACTGTCTTTTTCTTAATTTTTATATATGGTATGATGCTTGCCAGCCTTATGCTTGAGTGTGGCAAGACATGCATGCCTTTTTGACTCTTAGATTCACTACTACACTGCTTTGTGTATAATATTGGAAGCTTGAGCCTGGTGCAATAGGATACAATTGAGGTCTCAGAGAATTTTACAAATTTTACAACAGTGCTGCAGAGGGCTTCAGCAGTAGCTGCTTGAGCCTAGCATTTGCCTTTGTTTAACACCAGGCTTGGTACTACATGTGATCATGTCCCACATCTGTTACAGTAGTGTCTTTCCTCGTTGTTTCTCATGGGAGCTGAGATTCCCTAAGCCACTCTGCTACTAGATCTTGGTTTTGCTGACAAGTTATCGGCATAGAAACTCTTGATTCTGAGGATCACTTCGCCCTGAGTGCAAGCAAATCCAAAGTTAAACCTCCCAGAGTATCTTTAAAAGTGCTGTGTGGTGGAGATTCTACTTCAAGTGGTGTATCCATAAGGAGTGTTTTCATTAATGAATTCTGAAGCCTTAGGGATGAGGATACTCCCCTCATGTCTGTGTTCTGATTATGTTGAAAGGTTAGCTGTAAATTCAGTGTTTTTACTGAAGCCTTTCCTTGGCATAATGATGTATTTGGTTTAGTTATTGTTTCTGTTAATTCTAATGCCCCCTGCTGCTGAGGAAATGGCATGTGCTTTATAAATGGAATTATAAATATGTTAAAGGATACAAATTCTAGTCTTTTAAAAATACAAGCGGGTACTTGGGAAGTAAGAAGTAATGCTACATTAGAATATAGTAACATCTTCTGGATAAAATAGATCCAAACACATACTGAAAACATAGTAAGAAATAACTACAACCACACAACTACGGTGCGAATGTGTATAAACGTATGCATATATGTGTATGTATTTATATGGACCACTTTTTACACATCTCTGGTGATATAGAACAGAATTGGTGTAAATAAATTTTGGAAAAATATAAAGGATCATCACTGGAAAAGAGACTAAGGCTACAGGTGAAAACTGCAGAACCTTCAGAGACTTCACCTGTTTTTCTTTTTTAATTTATTTGCTTTGTCTAAATGTCTTTTTTTTCCCCTCTGTTTTTTTCCTTCTCTGAGACAAAACCTATTCAGCTCTGTTAAAAGTATGCTACTTTAATGGGAATTAAAAGTTGAAGAAAAGATGAAAAAAAAAAAAGAGAATTCATGGGTGACACACGTTTTTATGCAAGGAACTCTCAGTCACAGAATTTACTCTTCTGAATTTAATAATCTGGACAATTTCATATGAATTGAAAATTGCTTACAAACAAAAAGATTACTAGCAGGCATTATCCTAAGGAAACAGGGAAGTAGAGGCTAAAGACTTTGAACAAGATTGAATTTGCTTAAAGACTCTGAAGAAGTACTTCAGTGTTGTTTGAAGATGAGGTAAAATTCAATAGTGTTGTGAAAGAAAATTAAGACTGTAGGTAGAATGAACCAGTAAGAATGTACTATGTAGATATGCTGCATATCTAAATAAAACTCAAGAATGAAATTTTGCTGGAAAAAATTATAATTTAAATATAGTAGAAAGATGATTCACTAATGAATTTTCATTGAGAGAGTGAGCCTCAGCAATGAAACCAGACAAAATTATGCATGGATAGCAAAGAAACATAATGGTCATCAGTAATTATTAGATAGTGTAGTGCAATAGTCATATACAGTTGTCATCAGAAGAAAGCCCCTTGACATAGTGTATGTAAGGCTGTACCATATAAAACTCACAAAAATATTAAGAAGTAACGCATCTATTTCTTTTAAATATTTTAACCCATCTATATTTTTTATCTATTTTAACATAAACTTCTTTATTCTTGTATCTTATTTGTATTTCTCTATGAACTGCATTATTTGAAGTGAGCTCATCTTATTCTAGTCATCATAGATATCCAATTGCATTAGCTTCTCTTAGTCTCATAAGGTGTACAGAGAGGAACCCCTCTACCCAATGATTAATCCACTACTGACATAAGAGCTCTAGTAGGGCCAGCCCTATTTCCATCATTCTGGAGTGTATAAGAAATACTAACTTTGTAACTCTCATTTAGTGTGTGAATTTCAGACACTCAATTTCTTCCTGTTTAAACTCCTCATATTTAGAATCTTTCTCGCAGTCCTATTCAAAAAGAAACCAATATATGTATTATATGCACAATGGGTGACTTAAAACAGAATTAATGTTCACTGACAGTAGGGATCAAGTAAAGGTATTTATTTTTTTAATTATAAATTATTTTACATTGGCAACATGCAAATTGCAAGCTGGGGAGTGAAATAGGTTGGAGTTTACTCTGGACTTGGGTGAAAGGAATTAAACTATACTGACCTTCAAGAGTTCACATGTTTGCCATTAACACATCCTTTCTTTTTGGCAATAAAATGTGACAAGGAGAAAGAATATCTCTCTGATACAACTGTTTTCTTCCAAAGAGGAAGAGAGAGTGCTCTTTCCTACATCTAATGCCCACTACATGGTGTGGAGTAAATGACAGCCATAAGATGTGGGCCGCCCATTTGCCTGGAAACAGGTACAGACTTAAAACCTACATCAGACACAGGGAACTGTAGAGAAATGTAGACCTTCAGTTGTGGAAGCGCCCAATTAAGAACTAAGAAACCCCTGAAAACAAAAGTTACCTAGTTTATGTAACTTTTCTTTTTTTTTTTTTTTTAAATGCATAATACTTGTTTCCTAAATTATATAAATTAATGAATAAGGAGAATTTTCCTTAATCTCCTCTAACCTCTTACAGTCCTATGAAGTATCAGTTCAATTCCTTCAGTTGCCTATCTGTTTGTAAAGAGACTTCACTGAGCTTGATAACATCACAGCATTTCTACCTTAATGCGTCTGGAAATAATTATAAGTTGTTTTCTTATGAGTCGTCCCAGTGGGTCACTTAGTACACCTCCAGGGAATAAGCATTTTCAGCTGCCAGTGAGGTCAGCAGAAGCTAAGGTAGACCAGTGTTATTAGCCTTGTCTTCCTGGACCAAGCCTGTTGGCACCGTCAGCTTAATAATGATTCTGAGCGGCCTGGCAATTTGGAACCAAATTCCACTTTCACATTCAACACCTTATGCATTTATAAAAGACGTTCAAGTACATACCTGAGGGCATAAACTGACTCTGTGTGATTAACACACACAGCTTATCCACAGAACCTATTTGAAAATTTTCATAATCAGTATCAGAAAGTTTGGGTAAGTGTATACTCTGCAGTATCTTTACCACAGAAATTTTCCGTTGCAAGCTGCCATGCTCAAGTATGCATTTCTTTTATGAATGAAGGTCTTTTGTGCATCAAGATTAAAATCCTCTGCTTCTCTGCTATGAAGGAAAAAAAAAAATCTCCTTGAGAGTGCAGTTCATGTAAACCATTTCTTTAAAAACAGAGCCCTTAAATAGCTCCAAGTACATTTCTGTGTATGACATATAAATGTCCACTAATTGCATGAAGGGAGAACTGAGATTCCAATAGCAAATTCTGTAAAAAGTAGATATACAAAGAAAAGTGGAAGCATCTGTTTAATATATACGACATTAGAATTTAATTTTACCTCTGTGATGCTTTTGTGTAGCTGCAGTGTTACAGAGGAGCACATAAGCATAGTAGTGCAGTGTCAGCAGGTGCATGCCACCAAATTACTGCTTTTAATTTGCATATTCATCTGCTAAGAAGCATGTCATTATCATATCAAAGGGATACTAAGCAACATCTAGCTTCGAGAGATGTGGCATAGTTTCAATACGAGCAATTAATGCAAGATGAGGACTCTCTTTTTGTCATGTCTCCTAGGGCTAGCTGTAATCGGGCTTATTATTGGATACCAATAAGACCGAGGTACCAGTTGGCAGAGAATGAGAGAAGTACAGAAAAACAGAGCTGCATGAGGCGTCTTAACTATACACTTGATAGCAAACCAATTCTCTGGTCACTTTTTTAAAAACAAAAGCCGCTACTATCTGCTGAATAAGTCTGATCAAAGATAAACATTATATGTAGCATATCTGTAAAGGGAGACTAAAGAGAAGAAGTTAAATGAAAATAGGCTATATTTTCCATGAAATTAATAAGTAAAGCTGACTAATGAAATGTAGAATCAGGGCGGTCAGAATTCAGTGCTCTTGGAGAAATGGATTTATAAGTAAGCTTTTATTTCAAAGATCCTTGTTGCATTGGGTCACTACTCTATGAGACAAAGGAGGTAGATGCAGATCACAGAATCATTAAGGTTGGAAGGGACCTTCGAGATCGCCAAGTCCAAGATCATGTGTTCAAGAAGGATGGCAGGCCTTAAGGCATTGTGCTTTGTCAGCTCTCAGAAATAATAGCAGGAATGTAGATGGAACCTCAAGCGTTGAACAGATTAGTACTCAAAAATAGTTTCCTATGAGTGAAGATCACTTTCTCTGGTGGACTGTTTTGAGAAAATATGCCAGAAAAAAAAGATAGATTACACTTAAGTGAATAAAGAGGTGTACCTAAGGATATCTTGGGTCAGTCAGGGGCCTGCTGTGCTCAGCACGCTGTGTCCAATATGTAGAGAGAAATAGAGGAGCAAAGCAAGTATACAAGGGTATTTCTGTCAGCATATCCTCTGAGCCTCCACTGTTTTGCAGGGTCCTCCTGAGACTGAGTTGACATCTGTGTTCAGCAGCTGTGGGTAAACTTTGGGAAACAGTTTATACTCTGGCAAAGGCATAGCGGGTCCTAAAATGTGATTGCTGGAAGATTCCTGAGAATGGAAGGGTTCTCAGGCTGGTATTTCAGAGGGACAACTTTAACTATGAACTGGGTAATAACATTTCTGATTTTGTTCAAGAATGTTTCTGCCATCATTTATGTCTTGTAGTTTTGGTCTTTGGAGGAACCTAAGCTCCACAGCTGTCAAAATGCGGTTAGTTTTCATCTCCACCATCTGAGAATCTGATCCATAAATGCAGAGAGTTTGAGTTTTAGTTCTGCCTGTGTACAAAGAAACATGAACTACGCTGACCAACTTCACTTTTTCAAGGAGAGGGAAACTTTTCCCCTTTATGTCACTGGGCTATCATCTTCTGATACATATTAGATGTACAGAAAGTCCTTCTTTGCATCTTTTAGTACTTCTATCTCCATGCTTGCCACTGAGATAGATTAATTTGCACCGATTATTTCTAATAATTTCAATAAAACTGGGGTTTTACCCTCTTTAGGCACTATTGAATTGGATTCATGGCAGTAGCTGCCCCAGTCTCATGATAATAATCAGTTGTTAGTGGCAGTTAGTCATTATATTGTGGGAATGAGAAAGCAGCTGTAATGTTTAAATATCATGATTATAAGGTTAGTAGTAGTCTTTCATGATTTATTCAATTATGTATAGGTGCAATGACGTGTGCTTCATGTCAGCAGTATGAATACAGATAAACAAAGAGATGTGCCACATACAGGATATAGCGGCTTTCGTTAGCTTTTCGAAACAACTTTCTTTGTATTTCATAGCAGGTGTTAATAGTCAGCATTTTACAAAATATCTTGGTATGCTTAGTAGAAGATAATTTGAGTCCTTACTGTCTCACTGGATTAACTGGATTATCTTAACATTGGTATTTCCTTACATTTTGAACACTTGGGAATTGGTTATTAAAAAAGTTTTCTGTCTGTCATGTCTATAGTAGTGATTCTTGCATTATGATTCACATAATGGCTGACAATAGGAAATTAAAGGAACTTAAAATTTGTATTAATAACCTCTGTGAGACCTTGTATAATGTTTTGGTGTGTTTCAATGGTTTCAAAATCTCATAAGCAAAGCTGGACCAAAAATTTCCAACATACTTCCAGTGGTTTTGCTTTTTTATCATTATACCATTTACCATGATGGTGGGGAAAAATAGAAACTAAAGATGTAAACGTTTTGAAATAATTGTATTAACTCAACCTGAAGTGACAAAAGGAAAGGAAAAACCATATGCAGTTTAGTGGTCTCTACTTCACTGGAGTTCACAAAGAACAATGTCTCACCTTTTTACAAAAGAATCTCTGAGGAATCTGTGGGGTGGGGGGGAACAGATAAAACCTCAGTTTTTTTCAAACTATCTTATCCAACACCAGTTGTGGTATAAGGTCAAGCTAAAGAAAAATTTGAGGGGTCTGTTCATCTTCTCTGAGATGGATAGTTTCTAACAGAGAAATAACCTTGCAAAGATTTTTTTTAAAGTAAAGGAAGTTGCCATTGCCATCAGTGGTGACTTTGAAATAAATATTGATGCTTCATAGTGAGGAGTGGAAGAGGCGTTTGAGGCTGTTTCAGTATGTATTTTTTCCAAAGCAAAGTTCTGTTTTCTTATAAATCCTGATTGTCTAATTTTTTCAGCAAATGGTGAAAAAGCTCTTTAAAATGAAAAATTAATGTTGCCCTCATGAAAATATATGGACTTCTCAGCAAAGGCTAAACTTCTATCAAACTTTGAGAGATGTGAATCCTATGTGACAGTGTTAATCTAGCTGTTTTCATTCCAGCAAAACTTTTTGTAATAGAAGGAAATCGTATTGATGGAAAAACCATGTAATTGGGTTTTCTTGTTAAAATTTGCAGACAGAATTGTCTTTTTGGAGAAGGATAGCTTGATAATATACTGGATTGTTGCTCTTCAGGCTTTGCAGTTAAGGATTTATAAAGTGATATTGAATGCTTCGTTTTCCTTGCAGCCTCAGTTTCCTCATCTGTAAAATGAAGCGATTATATTTTCCACTTCTGTGAAGTGTTACGAGCTGTTATTATTTAGTATAATAATAAATCACATAAATTTAAGAAGTTGCTATACTTTTCTTGACATGACCTATATGGAAATTAGGCAGCTGTGACTGATATTTTGTCTTCAAGAGTTGACTCAAGAATGGAATCTACATTTTGTTAAATTATCCTTTTTGGTACCCCTAAAAGGAAGGATATTGTAGTTAGGAAAAAAAACTTTTTTAAGAGACTAATTTTATTTACTTTCTTGGGGTTTAACCCAATAGAAACCGGTATGTAATAAATTTTTACAAGGTAAAATGGAGATAGAGAAGAAGAATGAAAATATTGAGGGTTTTCCTTGATATATTACAGTATATAATTTTTAATTCCGCATATAATTTAGCATCTTGTCTATGATACTAAACCTCACTTGATAGCACAGGTAAATAACAACTCTGTATACTCAAAAACTCTCAAAGTTTTTTATAAAATGAATCTAAACCATATTACCTTATACTAGAAGATATTCACTATGTAAAGGTAAAAAGTATTCAAAGTATTACGGAGTAAAACTAGACAATCTCTTTCAGCTGCCTACACTGAGCCCTGCTTGCATACCTACTTTCAGCCTCGCTTCTCGGATCGCTCTTTTACCAGATTTAAAGAAACTGGTTTAGTTTACTTCAGATAAACATTATTAATTAGGTGATACATTAGTAACATTTTCAAGTTTATCAGTTGGATGTTTAAGTTGTTATTTCTAATGTCACTGTTATAAACAACATTACACATTAATTTCATTCCTAAAATTAAATGGAGCATTGATATGGGTCATGTCTTTAGCAGCAATTTCCTCCAAGACTGAGGGTATGGTGCAAAATATATGTTTCATTTTAACATAGTGTGTTTTTACTGAAACATAATTATAACATCAAAGTACAGTTAAAGGCAGTCAGCTGTAGTGCAGGCTGTATCATGGTGTCATCCATCCTGCTTGCTGAGGAAGAGTAGAAGATTATGAAATGCATCTATGAATTGTAATAGATTGTTTGTCCACATTTTTCTGATGCCTACTGTGATAGAAGGACTAAACTGAAGTAGCTAAACTCATTTTTTTTCCAATGACACTTTAGACTTGGGTTTTGAAAGAGGAGAGCCCTGACATAAAAGGCCAGAATGCTATCTGCTGCAATAACCCCTAGGGATATACAGTAACATTTAAGCTAGTTCTGTTACTGCTTGTGGAGCATTTTCCTTACAATCCCAGATCAATGTATCTCTCTGGTGTCAGTAACAGGGTCTTATTGTTTAGACTGACAGTTGGCTGGAGCCAGCCCGTGCTTACGCGGGCTTTCTGCTCTCTTAGGGTCCAGTCCTGCCTGGCAGTGAGTACCCTCAGCTCCCTTTGATGATTTCAGTGGGAGTTGGAGGACCTCACAGGAGGGTGCTTGATGCCTTGCAAGATCAGACACTAATAATTGAAACGGGCAAGACAGTGGTACAAGAAAATTGTTTTCTTTCCAATTTTACTCTGCTGAAGTCAGAGAGACTTTCCACAGCATGTTTGTAAGTGCCCAGGGCCAGATCCTACAAGATGATACTGAGTATTTGCGGTTACGGTTTGCTTCATTAGGAAATGAGGGCCCTCAGCCTGTCACTGGGTTGGACCTTTTTTATTGTACTTCATTATTTCTTACTGTGAGCAAAACTGATATTTCTCTCTGAATCTATTGAAGCAAGTATTGTTCTTGCAGAGATCACAGATCATCTCCAGATGATGAGAATTGAACAGAAATTGCACTACTGACTATGTAGTATTAGGTATTAATATATAAAGTTTTACATGCATTTAAAAAGAAGCAGAATTTAAGCAAATTATAGACCAAAATTTTTTGCAGATTTATTTAAAATAGATGGATGGTAAATGCTTTGAAATAATAATTTGCTGGTTAAAATGAAAAGGTTGATGTAAGAGTGAATTAAATCACAGAATTTTAAACATGATCTCTCGGATACAAATAGAATTGCTATAAATAGACTGTGGTTACATTGTCGAGTAATGCGTTCAGTTATGGTAGACTAATAACTCCTCATAACTCCTCAGCTATGTATTAATCTACATTGTTTTAATGTCAGTAAATGTCCTAATCGGCTCAGCTGTAGCTTGTGGACATAACACAACGGCTGACTATGAAAAGTACATATTAACTTACCAGTTTTCATTTAATGTTTGCATTTTTATCCTCTGTATAAGACATATCAGTGCTTCTAATAACTTTTTTCCCTATAACATATTATCTCTGCCAATTCTGCATGGTAGAAACATCTGATTTTTCAGTGTCAAATCTTTTTGCATAGTCTTTCATATATGAACTTGTCAGTTAACTGAGAATTTGGTTATGATGAATAAAGTTTCATATTTTCAGTCTTCTCCCATATTGTCTTTTCTCTCTAACCAAGACTCAGCAGGTGAAACTGCATATTTTATTTCACTACAACAATACAGGGCTCTTTTTCCCCAAGAACTAACATCATCCTGCCAGCTATGTCCTGCTTTCAAGAGATGTGAAGCCATTCTGGAACTTGAGACACGGGTGATTCTGAGAAGAAGAAACCAGAACCTGCCTCTGCTGTGGTCATTACAAATCACTCATGTATGAATGCTCAGAGATACTTAACCCCTATATGACTTCATCAGTTGTTCAAGCATTAATTCTAATAATGCACCGATGACTTTATTCACAGTTTGCAGAGAATGTATTGAAGCCCTTACTTGAAGTGATTGAGTCAAGGCTGTATACTAGACCATGCCAGAGCTAGCGTTAGATCCCAGGAGTTCCTGATTCTTACACTTAGACCTTTATAGTACTAGACAAAAGAACTGCTGACTGAACGGGCATGTGGAAGACTTGCAGCCATCTAGGAGAGTTAGCTGAATATAATGTAATACAGACCATTTTGAGTCAATACTGAATGGAATAGCTATATGACAAGATCTTTTTCCCTGCTGGCACCATTAATGCTGGCAAAGATGTTGGCATTGATATTAATTTCTCTGCTGGTACCAAGCATTGTAAATCTTGTAAAGAAAAGTCAATTCCAGCTTAAAAGCATATTGCTATGCTTTTCCTAGGAGGGCCAGGACTACCTGCTTCTTCATATAAACTGGAGAGTTTGGAGACTTATGGAGACTTTTTTTTTTTTTTAAATGTGGTAAACGGAATTGAAAGATTCAATAAAAGAAGCAATAAAAAATGAAGATCAGGTTCTTCTGTATGAGAAAATTACAAGATGGAAAGGAGTGAATCATAGCTATCCTTATATGTGAACTGGAGTAATTATTTAGATATTAATGTACATGATTCCAGATAACTTATTGGCTTTTCCAGCAATAGTCAGTCTCCTCCTTCCTCCCACCCTTTCCAAACTCCAAAACAATGCCATCAATATTGGAGCATAGGTAATGGAGGAATGTTAGCTAAAGTTCTTCTAAGTGAGCTAGCAGAGCAGGTTGATAAGGCAACCCTCATCTTTTAGCAGTCTGCCAGAGGTGTCTTTACATTAAGATATCCCCCCAGATATCTTGGAGGCCATATTATCTGCTCATATAATCCTAAATTTCGTGATTACCTATGAACACTGAGTATCTGTAATCCTTCCTCCATATCACTTTTGTGGTGAAAATGTGAACTTGTCCCCAGCTGATAACTGGGGTTTTTCATGCTATTATAAGCTGAAACAGCTTACATTTTCTTTGTGAAAGTAGACCTATTCATTATTTTGTGGGTGGGTCCCACATTCTTCTTCCTCCCTATTTACCAAACAAATGGTCCATTCCCACAGAAAAATAAAATAAAAACCCAAACCAAAAAATCCTAACCCTCTCCCATGTGTTATCTATACAATTGTAACAGTGACTTAGACATGTAATAAGAGAACAAGAATTTCTAAATGTCATGGAGTCCATTGGAAACTTGATTAGTTTTGAGGGTTTTTTATGAAGGCTCCTCAGATAATATGGTGATTAAAGTCAACCAAAAATCCAGGTAAATAGGTAGTGAAAGGAAGGAAGGAAAAAGCAAAACAAAAAAACTCATATTGGAAACAAACAAAACAAAAAAAGATTAACGTGTATGCCCTCATGTTTAGGGAGCTGCTGCATTTTCTTCACAGCCCTTGTGTCACCTTTCCCACTTTTCTTCTCTTCAAAATATAATTCTATTTGCAGTATAAGATATTTGATCTTGATTTTATTTTCAGAAAGGAGTGCATCATATTTTTGCGTGCTGAAAAAAAATAATAGTACTAGTGCTATAGAATTGAGCAGTGCTGCTATGATGTTTAGCTGCTATGTGCCCATCTAAAGGAACCAGCTCTGTGGTGGATTACCTTGGCGATTCACTACCTCATCTTTGAAACTGTCCATATCTACACATAGTTTCTTTGTCACCACCTTAAAAATAAACCTTCCTGAAATAGTCAAGGAACTACTGTCATTAGGATTAATAAGGAAAAATACCAATGTAAATATTCTTATGACGTTAATAATTATATAAACCCACCTGCCAATGCTTAGATGAGCTACTTGTTTAGCAGTGTCTAGTCAACAGAGATTCACATCATCGTAAGCAATTCCCTCTTTTGGGGTCTTCATAACTTTTTGAAAGACAAGCTGAACTATTATGAGTACAGGATAATATGCCATCTTTCGCTGTGTAATGCTTCTGTACTTGGTGTTCCTCTGATTTTGTGTTTTGCACGATACCAAGGGCTTTTCACTGTTGAAACTATCTTGGAGTTATTCGCATCCTTGGCTTTGAGTCCAAGTAGAATCCAGCTGGCAGTATTTGTGTTTCCTGTCTATTTGACTTGGAGTTATTGTTGAGATTACTTGAAAGGAGAAACTTGTTCTACTGCAATGTGTGGTAGAATTGAAAGTCATAAACATAGTAGATGGTAGCCTCAAATACTGCTGCTATTGGGATTAAATTGGTACTCTGGAATTGGGTGCTAGTGTCTGGAAATACTTTTTTCAGCATTTACTTGTGAAACAGTAGCTTGCTTTCTGAACATTTTCTTTCATGATGTTGCCATTGACAGGCAGAGAATATGAGCTACTTGGCCTTTTAGCAAAACATTTCTTCCACTATGAAGGGCTTTGGGATTTATTTAGTTATTTTCTCTAATCACTTGGAATATAATCCCGTGCAAATTTCTTATAACATTTATGCGGTTAAGATCTAGGGCAAAAATGGTTAGCTTCTGCCTATTAAAGCATATTGGAAGAGTCTCTGAGTGTATGTATATGGATGAGTAGACTCTGAAACCTCCAGCACCCATGGACTGGAGTTCATTTGCGTTCCCTGTGGATCAGAAGTAAAGATCTACAGTCCGTCTGCCAGTGAACAAATGCCTTTCTTATTTTGTGCTGACATACTGTGTGTCTGATAATAGGCCTCTTAATAGCATGAATTTGTAAATCAAAACTACAGTAAATATATCAACTGTACAATACTTTCCATGTCTAAATAAACAGGGTTTTTTCACTTTCACTTTTATCTTCAGGATGTCAAGCAAGAGATTAGAAGGCAATTTTCAAACTGAAGGGGGGGAGGGGAACCATGATGTTATTCTGTAGAAGTTATTTGATTGCTCTTCATAGTCTTTTCATTACAATTGGCATTTAGAAACTCAACCACACATGCCGCTCCACACCTTTCTACATGATACTGTTTCTTCCTGTTCTCCTTATCTGTAACTGTGATGATGCACAGCTTTCTCCTATTTCTTTCTTGTGGGTTTGTGCAGTTTCTTGATGTTTGTGACAGGCCACGATAGGGGAAGCTTTTATCACTGTGGGGTTTGGAGGCCTCAGTAAATTGAAAATTGCAAATGAAATCCACTGGGCTTGAATTCATCAGCTATTATGTCAGATGACCTTTGGCAGCTGCTGATAAAAATGAGAGAATGTTAGCTCTGATCCAATTTTCAGCACTAACCATTCCTTTTCAAATCCATTCACAGTCAGGCAGCAGACACATGGGAAGTGAAAATGATAGGGTTTCAAGAGAGCTGCATTGTGTTGCAGATTAAGATTTTCTCCCCCTATTTCTAGAGGTCGGCCCCCAGGCCCCTGTCTGGTATCTACCTATTGTCCAATCAGTTTCAATATCTGCTTCAGAGGACATGTTAGCCATCCTTACAGATAAGTGCTTACAGGAGAAAATGTTGGACTTAATAGTTTTGCTTAGGAGGCATCAAGGGTCACAGTGTACCAATATTGACTGGCACATGTTAGTTTAATCTGACATTCTTAGGAATGTGACACTAGATTCTTTTGGAGTTGTTGATCTCTCTGAAATTTTTGTTCCCAGGTCTAGGTTTTATAAATTTTATATTCCTGTAACTGTTTATATTCATGAGCCACTGGTATTCATAAAACAGTCTGCTATAGCTGGGCCCAGGTGACCTTTACCTTACATCCCTCTCTTATGTGTTGCATAAATTATGAAACCAGAGCTATATGTTGGTATAATTGTTTTCCTTAGGAGAGAAAACTGGTAAGGTGTAGCCATTTTGTCTGCACTTTCAAAGTACGCACAGTGGAAAATTAAACACTCGATTAAGCTTTCAAAGAAAAATTAATGTAATAAATATATTTGATAACTGGGATAGACGTGATTTTTGCCTTTGAAGATGTTGGACTGTGTGCAGCCCCTCCCTCCACCTTTGGCATCTTGAAGACCGAGTGCGCTCAGCATCTCCAGAAGTTGTGCATGAGCTCATGGGCTAAACCTTAGTCCAGAATGACCAGCAAAACCAATGTAATGTTAATGTATGTGTCCCATTACCTAGCAGTGTTTTTCTATCTAATTTAATAAGGAATAGAATGAAACTCCAGACTCTGTTACCTTGCAAAAATAATGTATGTCATTACAGTTTCAAAGTTTTAGAGTAGTACCTTCTAGTGCTTAGTTCTTCATTTTTTACAGAGACATTGAATTCTGTTTTTAGAAGGCAATAATGATATGTAGATTGGACTTGTTTGGACAAGAATTCAAAAATCAACTTCCTTGACTAATCACACTGTCATTCTTCAAAACATTGCTATTAGGTCTTCATTGGAAAAGATATTCCTAATATTCTTACCAAAATGTTTCAAAAGTATAATGCTATCTTAAAATTACATGCATTTTATATTTAATAATTTTGATTCCTTTATCTAGAATGTGAATAAATATTCAGTGGCTCAGCTTAATAAATAAACAGATTAAACTTAATTTATATGATAGGGAAAAAACATTCCTAAGAAACTATATTAATATTGGTAAAATCTAAGTGTTAATTTTTAAAATAACTCTCATTGTACTAATTTTTCTAAAGGTATTAAATAATGGGGAAAAGTATACTTGCTTCTGCGTAACTGTTAGTGGTCTGAACATTGAAGAATGAGGAACAAACCCACCGTTTTGAGGATTAATCTGGAATGCATACATGCATTGATTGAGTGTTCTTCATGGAATTGAGGCTAAAACTAAAATTAATACAGTTACAGTTTATTTCTCTGTATAACATAGAAAATAATTTCAGTCAGTTATGAGTCTGGCTGTACCCTTTTATCATGGGCAAAATTTGTAGTTGACTCGGAAAGTAATCACCTATTTTGCATTAGTACATTGTCATGTTTTACAAATCATCATCTTAAGATATAAAGACTGCATAACAATCACTGTTGTCCTTAGATCTGTTCATATCTGAATCTTTAGGAAATCTGACTACAGATCCAAACTTTTTCTCATCTCTCTGTCTCTACAGACAGAAGAATAAAAAAAAGTTCTGTTTCAAATTTCTGTTCACATGAATTTCTGACCTCTGCAACAGCATCACTAAACCTTTTTTAGTCTTCCCATCACAAATAAGGAATTTTCATTAAATGTCAACAAAGCGGAAGTATCTACCTGTTAAATATGTGCTTATTTAAAATTGTGGTGTTGATTAAAAAAAAAAAAATTCTTATGGAAGCAGCCATTTATCAAGCCAGCACACAAAACTGGCTGGAGCTTGCTATGAAAGAAAGTGCAAGGACCAGGCTGATTGGTGTTCATGGCTTTCCCCAAGAGCTCTACGGTTGTGCAGCAGCTGCTGCTGTTCATTCATTTGCTTTTAAGTACCATTATAAACTTCCTGTGAGCACCTTCTTTTATGGGGAAAAACTGGAATTTGTTTACGTAGAGGAAAATATTCAGCATAGATGAGATTTGGCTAACTTCTTATGTAGCCTTCAGCTGAACCTTGTTACTCACATGTCAGTTTTGGTCTTTTGTAATTGAAAAGTCGGATTCACAGTGAGAAAAAACAACTTCAGGTCATGTTCACAAAGTGTATATTGGCTAAACTTGATTTAAATGTAACTATGTTTACTGTTCAAAACAAATACTAGATTATGAAATGTATTAAACAATATTCTAAAAAAATTTAGCATGATTCTTTGGAAGTTATTCCAGAAGAATGCAATAATGAAAGTAGTTCCTTTTTAATGAAGGTTTTTGAACCCTACTTTTGGATCTGTCTTTTCTAGTAAACATTCTAGGATGTCTTAAAGTATTTAATATTTTACTGAGTTATGTGACATTTGAATTGTAGTATTCTACTACTTGGAAGAGAATGCTATCTTCTACCAAACTTTTACAGCTTTTATTCTGACTGTTAGGAAAGTTATGCTTAAGCTCTTGAAGGAACTTCCCTTTAAATCCTTTAAACCTGTTCCAGTAGCATGTTTAAAAGGTGGTGTTAATGATTATGACACCCTTAAAAGAGTTTCTATGAAAGTGAAAATAGTTCACAGCAAGCTTCTGGTGGAACACAGTCCAAAATTTGGCTGTAATCTGTTATGTTTCCGAAATACCAAGAATACTTGGAGGGCTTGAAGTGCTTGGAGTGACAGAACAAATGGATTTCTCTTTGAATAAACAAAGGTTTCTGTGCAGAAGCATAGCTGTCTAAGGGCTGTCTCACACTTCCCTATCTATTGCCTCCCTGCCCAGAGAAGTGCAAGGGCTGGCACAGGGACCACCTTCTCTCTTATGCCCGGTTTCTTTTTGTCTTCTCTTAGCCTCCTTGTGTACCTGTACAACTAGTGGACCAAATTTGGCTCCTAATGTTTCCAAAGCTTTGTAAGTCTCAACGCTAAAAAGTTATATCCATCAAAGCATGCATTAGAATTTGTTTAACTTCCTGTGTTTTACATATATTAGTGAGTTTTTAACAAATATTTAGTAATTAGCTAAGCCTAATTACAATCTTAGCAATGGTAGTTGGCTGATTTCTTTGGCACATGTCCCTTTTCTAGTGTGATTGTAAATGAGGCTAAAACCTGATGCTGAACATGTATTAGGGAAACTATTTAAATTGGTGGAAAAGGAGAAACAGGCATGTAAATGTGTAGGAACATATATAAACTTTTTTTTACGTTTCTGTATGTATAAATGTTGTCATTCTAAGAAAGCAGTCGAGAAGAATAGGTGAAAAGCATGCTTTAAAGTAGGAAAAGCCCAGATATTTGCCTTATCTATCTTCCTGATTTTTTAAAGGACCTTTTTGATTTGCAATTTGATTTTGTCTTGTGAGTCATCTCCTAAATATAACCAGCAACTGTATAGCAGATAAGTACTATTTTGCTTTGTTTTTCTCAGCTTCCGTTGATTCATGTATTGCTTTTCATAAAAATATTGTTTCCTAAAAATGGTAGCATAATCAGTATTTGTTATGGTTAAGATAGGTTTTTAAAGTGTTAAGTCATTCTCGCAGATGACTTTTTCCTGCAGTGTCCAACACGACTGATTTCTGGAAAACCCATTTTATAAACAATGCTTTTCTCATCCTGGTATTGAAAAAATAAAGTTGTGTGAAGAATTTTAAAGAATAAATAAAACATCATTTGGGGAGGATTTATCCTATGGAGGTTGATGTTTGTTGTCTTAGGCTGTTTACTGCTTAGGAGAAGAACTCTAGATGTGTGGATGAAAATCCAGAATAACTTCATTGAAGTCAGTGGCATTATTCCAGTGTACATTGGTGCAACTAAGGTTAGATCTTGGTCACTTACTGTTTTCTGTATTTTTCATAATGAGAGATATGCAGTTGTCATTTTAGTAATCATGCATGCATTCACCAGGATTGTTACCAGTGCCATGTCATACAGTCTGTCTGCTGTATTATTTCTTGTTCTAGTGTGTTTAACTGCTGACTCCATCGATGAGCATTTCATGTGTTTGTTCATGTCTTTTTTTGAATGATGCATCAATGATGACACTTATATTGAGGCTTGTAGAGCAATTAATGTTGCTGCTGTTAAAGAAAATGTATTTGCATCTCTTTAATGAAGACATCTGGGGGAAATGCTGATCCTTCTGTTTAAAAATCTTTCTCTGAATGTTCAACTTTGAAGGGTTATAGACAACATTCCTGCATGTGCAAATGGAAAATATACAGAAAAAGACTAAAACATGCCAAAATCTTATTTTGTCTTGGGAGTGACCAGTCATTCAAAATTAGATAATATACTTGACTTTGTCTCTTTACTTCAATTAGTTAATTAGGAATACTTAAATTGGGCATTAATATACACAGAACCATCCTTTCTTATGAAAAAAAATACCTACAAAGGGAAAAAATGCAGTTAGCTTCCTAAATATTTTTTCCCTTGTAGAAAGAATATCACTCTTGAGATGGAAACTAGTAGATTGTTTAAGAAGTCCAAGATGCTCAAAAGTTCTGCAGAGAAAGAAGGCAGACATCTGACAAATTTAGTAGTTTGGCAAAGTTTCTGCCCCAGTGGTAGTCCCTTGGTGTGTTTCCACAGTGGAATCATGTATTCCTGAAATATTTACTTTCTGTGGGTTTGGGGTGTATCTACCCATTCAGATTTTCTGAGATGCAAAAGGTATGAACTTCGTCATGCACGTGTGCTTGAAAAGTTGCTGTTGACAATGAAGTGTACCAGTGGGCTCCCACCATCCAAACATTTCAGCCTATAAGTAAGGTCTTGAGAATGGGCAAGCATGTACCAAAGCTGCTGTTTCTTCTTCCTAATTCCTCCCTGTGCAGCTCTGCACCACAAACACGTGTAACACAAAGCAGCTCTATACGCTTTTAGAAACTAAAAGACATAGTTTTCTGTAAGCTGTCTTGCTGAAATTATCAAAATTGTTGGATGATCTATAATTATAATTTTCTATCTTCATCAGGTGAATTGCAATTTTTTTTTCTTTTTAGAGGATGCAGATGCTTTGCAAATGATTTCTGAGAAAGAATTGTACATAGGAATCTAGTTAATATGTTAGAAGTCTTAAGTGTATGTGATGCTGATATGCTGGTAAATTTACATGGTTAACAGTGTAGGGAGAAGAATAAAAAGCCAAGATGTACCAGAATACAGTTCATCAATCAGTAATTTTTATTTCTTTTTCTGAAGTGGTAAAGACAGTGACCTGAACAAAAGAGAATAAGATCTGTGCTTGTTTCTCCTGTTCTGATTTTATGCTGGTTGTCCTTGGTCTGTTGTGCTACAAAAAGCTATGGAAAGCAAGTAAGATTTCTAACAGATTTCTAAGATTTGTGACACCAACCTTCTTTTCTGACAAATGTTTTTCCTCACATTTGAGAATGAATGGAAGGAAAGCAGTTTGCATATACTGTAGACTTGGGTCAAGATCATCTGCCATTGACTGTAATTTTTTTGGTTAATTCTTTGTTGCTTTTGTGTGATTTTCAAGATAAGAAAGGATTTGCTTTTGCATTCAGTATTTTTGCTTCATACATACATTCTTTTACACCTGAAATTTGATAATGTATATTCTACAAATCAGTGAATAATCTGCAATTCTCTTATGAAATTTGCTACTCTAAAAATTTTGATGAACTGTTGCAAAACAAAGGGATATCTGTTTTGAAGCTTATCTATAGTTGATTCATAGGCTGAAGAGTATGAGTTACAGTCTCATTGAATTGTAATCCCAAATTCGTTTTAGTTAAATTGAGTGAGATGGTTCATCAATGGTTGCTTTCCTGGTGAAATTTGCTTGGGTTTTTTTATCTTATGCTACTTTAAGGAATGGATGCACATTTCTTGCTGAATCAGATTTGCAAAATATTAAGTGAAGAGTAATAACAAGGTTTGTAATTTACAGAGAAATTAGTAATTCCTGGTCTCAGACCTGATTAATTTGCCTTACTATTGTCTTTTGATAATATCTATTTTTCTTTCTTTTTTTTTTATCCTTTTTCAAATTATGAATTGTTACAAAGCACAGTAGATGAAAGCCAATTGATCCCTTCACTTTCATTTTATATCCAACCTTCATTTAAAGAATAAACTTAGGTTTCTGCATACATAACTGAGAATGGATTTAGTTTCAAAAAATTATATGAAAACATAGTATTGAAGGAGGCAAAATCACCTTAAAAAGTTGTTAACAGATTCAGCATAAATTTCGAGAATTGTATTGGCTCTGTCTTTGGTTCAATATGGTGATAATGCAATTTCCAAATAGCTAGCAATTGCTTGAAGGAAAATGTTTATTTTTAAGATTTTTTTTATTGTGAGATTTTTATACTCATTGGAATTGTTTCTGTCTGTTGTTGTTATTTATCAGTAGAGAGCTCTACAAGGTCTCGTTCTGCTACAGTCAAATGTTGTAAAAATGCATGGTGAGCCTGGCAGCTGCGAGCGTTGATGCCATACAGTGTCTCTCTACCAGTGGCATCTGGATGTGAGATTGGCCTCCTTCCTAGCCTGTTGGCTAGCTGTACTGCTGCCTATTCAGATGTATCTGTACTACAGCATAACAAATTTACATACATTTTGCATAAAGCTTTTAAGCTATTGCTTCTATGTTTCAGGTTGCAGGCTGCTACACTGAAGATTAATCAGAAAACAAAAGTATTATACCTATCAAACTGTTGTTCACAAAACATATGTTAATCTGAGCATTTTTTTATAAATGGATCACTCAGGACTTTTATATTTCTGGTGTAAGAATAAATGAAAATGGGGAATGGAATGACACATTGGTAAAAAAAGTTAGAGGTAATGTTTTCATAAAGTGTAGACTGGAGATTATTGCCACCTTCTTTTCATTATTAAAGCACAAATATTAGATGTACTTAAACTGTTATTCAAGTGGTGGGACTTATGGAGCTAGCTCTCATATCGTTTTCTCTCTAAGTTCCTTCACTGTCTTCATTTCAACTGTAAAAGAATGACTAGGATGTTCATGGAAAGTTGTTTCATGCTGAGAGGTTATCAGGTGACCTCAGTGCCATCCATTATGAAGACCTTTCCCACAGTTGTCTACATCTGACAGAAGAGCTCATACAACCATTTATGCTTAAAAGCAGGTTTGTAATCAATCAGGACCAAGAAATGAAATCTGTCTTTACTGCTTTTGTTAGAAAACATTAAAATGGAAAAAAATATCCAGTTGGTTGATATAGATGTATGGCTGTGAGTCTCGTAGGAGGAGCAATGGGCCAGTTCCATGTGTTCAGGATTTTCCATTAAAGTTCAAATGAATGGAATTTTTTGCGCTGTGGGCAACAATATATATTGTACTGATATAAGCACTAATTTCTTTGCCTTTTTTCCCTTCCCATGCCTCCTGATATAGGTATATCTCTGCACGTACAATATATTTAATTACATTTATATCTAGAAATTGTTCTGAGGAAAATATTGAGCTTTATTTTTCTAACAGACCAATTTAATGCATAACATATCTGATGTTCTTTGAGGTAAGAAGGTTGTAGCTGAATATATTGAAACACCTTCAGTAGTGTTCCAGTTTTTCAGCCTGCAGGTTCCCTTTTGAATTTCATTTCTAATTGGTGGGCTGGGAGGAGCTCTCATGTGGACAGAGTGATGTATTAGGTATATCTGACCAACTATTAGATTCTTTCACATGTGCCACATGAAAGTCTGAAGTCATGACTTAAGATTTGTTTCATTTTTATTTGGCCCAGTAAAGGACTTATTAGAAGATGACAGTGACATGACTTCATGTTTAGGGTTTGAGAATGACATTGGACTGGTGGCAAAATCTGTGTTTACTGGCTTTTCTGAGTCTGCGTTCATGTCTTTTCACTTGCTATGTGTAGGCTTTCTAATACATGCCTTTTTGCATAAGAATATATATTTTACCTAATCAGCATATCTGTAACCATGCATGAGGATGAAAAATGTGTTTTATGCTATCCAAAGAGTATCCTGATATAGCTCTAGTTATATCTGGGAATTGATTACTGTGCTGAGCATAGAGCAATCCCACAAATGGATAACTTTCATGCCCCATTATTATATCTTACAGGAATTTTGTAAGTCTAAATTAATGACTTCCAAATTGTTCAGAAGAAATCCATGCATCTTTGCTGGTGGAACAAAAGAAATACTGATTTTCCATAGCAATCGGGTATATGTCATAACCACTGACATAAGAAATAAAACTTATTTGATTCTTAGAATTACAGAAAAAATAGCTATATAAATATATATATGTATATTTATACAGTATTTATGTTTTTATCTATGTAGGCTTATATATGTATATATTTAAGTTCCTTGAAAGAATATTTGGGAGTGTTGCTATGAGCTGGACATGGAACAAACTATTTATGACTATTCTAAATTTGTCTGCAGTTTTGAACTCTGCTAGGTCATCTTGTCAAAACACAATTTTGAGCTCTGAAATAAATGAACAGAAGAGAAACAAATATACTGGATTAAAACACTCTTCCCATGTTGTCAGATAATTACCAAAGAGAAAGTGCCTACACTGGAAATATCAATAACTGTAATGTGCGAGATTTGTTAAAACACGCAAACTCGCTCTCCACTGACTGTCACTAATATTTATTCGTCCAGTGACTGTTAATCACACCAAGTTTACAGTCCTGTATAGCACCTGTCACAGGTGTTGATCATTAATCAGCTATTACAGCAGTTTATTCTGCTGCTGACAACTTGCAATTTTCTACTGATTCAGCTAGTTTGTCAGGTGGGAATTATGGCATAGCACATGTGACAAAACACATCACACATTTCTCTCTCTCTCCTCTCTCTCCCCCCCCCTTTTTTTCCTTTTTTTTTTTTTTTTTTTTTTTTTTAATTTTCAGGCTTCTCTCTCTTCCTCTCTCTCCCCCTTTTTAGACAAACAATATCTGGGAACTCAGAAGTAATAAGGCGGAATGTATAATTAATTACCCAGCTTGCTCTAATTAGGGATGAATAAGTTGTGTCCCTCTCATCATCACAAATGTGGTGATGGGTAATACCAGTTTATGCTGTATTAACTGCAAATATGCAATCCTTCTGAGAGCACTTTTGTTGATGAATTTGATGAATGTGACAATAATTAGCAGAGACAGATGAGAGCTAAATTACTACTGACAATGTAATGCTATCCCGCTCGAGGGTCTGAGAACGTGGCAGGCTAACATGGCAGGGACCGGGGCCTCGTTTCTAATTAATAGTCGTCTTTTTTTTTTTTCTTTTTTTTTTTCTTTCTTTCTTTTTTTTTTTTTTTTTGCCAGTGGGGGAAAAAAAAAAAGGAGGAACGGTAATTGTTTTCGTCAAAGGCTGCAGGGAGTTATCAGGGTAATAAAGTTAATTAGCAGAACAAACATCCTTTCACTGCCTTACCAGATTGAGGAAAAGAGGGTAATTCAAACTGCAGAAAGATATGACTAGATGAGATGATAAGGAGAAAAATTTTACACAGGAGGCTAACAGAGAAGAATCAATTTTTTTTTCTTCATTTCTTTTGGCTTAGTCCATGGAAAGGAATTATACATTCTCTTCTTTCAGCTCATGAAGTTGCTTATGTATAAAACTTTATTGTTATGATTTCTGCAATGGATGGGAAATGAAGTTAAGAAAGATCATATTACATTGTTCAATTTTTTCAGGGCCTTCCAAATAGCAATTGTTTTGTTACATTATGTGCAATTTCCTTTTTATTAAAATGACTTTTCCTAATATCCACAGTACTGTATTGATCTCATAATGTTCTTCAAAAAGAAACCTGTTTTTACTTCGTCTCCAGGTCTTCAATGGACTCATTGAGTGTGGCCATTGTACTAGGTTCTGAAGTAGCTAGCTCAGAGTTTGAATTAGTTGATGGATTTCTTTGAGCAGCATTTCTTTTACTATCCTCTAGTGTAAGTATGAAAAGAAAGTCCTTGTTCCTGCCAGCATTAATGCATGTGACTAGCTTTATGCATGAGTAGTCCTATTACATTTGCCTCCATTCAGTTACTTTTACACATAGGCAGGGCCAAGGTCCAAAAGGAGGGACTCTTTCAAAAGTAGTAACATTGAGGTTTTTAGGTTACTTTGGATGGCAGTTCTTATTCTCATATATTTTCAGTGATGTTACTATTTCTCTTGCAAGGTTTTGGCCCACCTCCATGATATGGCTGGCATCATATCGTACTATATTAGTACAAACTATTAATACATATGGACTTCCAGCATGTTTTGTAAACCCAGCGGGATCTATCAAACCAAAAATGTGTTCATGTGGTCAGGTATTGGAAAAATCAGTACAGAATAGCAAATTAGGGCACGTCAGCTGCTCTGAGATATCTGACCATGTTACCTGCTCTAACTGTCCATGGTAAATATGAGGCCACTCAAGGTAGTCTACTGTCCAGGGAGACATAAGCAATCTACCTTGCATTTACTGCAAAATAAAAGTGAAAGTATAAGCTGTGACTAAAGACCGGCTAATGTCCTGTAATTTTACACCATAGGTTACCCAACGGTATAATGTGCTTCTCTCTGTACCCTTGCTTATAGCTATTGCACTGTCCTCTTAAACTGTTGTGAAATAACTTCTGACAGAGATGGTCAGTCTCCTCCTGGCGTGTGTGGTAGACTGCAGTGTGGGAGGTTTATGTAAAGATTCTATGAGTGGCAGTAAGCTGCAGGGCTCTTTCTTCCAAAGAGGAGATTCAACTATCTTAGACTGCACAACACTGAAACAGGATTCCAAACTTGGGGGTGATCCAGGTCTGATATTTTAGTACGTGTGATAGCCACAGCATATCCAATGCAATGAGAGCATTCTATATTTTTACTGCCAGTCAGCCTCTTTCTTCAACACAAGCAGAATAACCCAGGGATTAGGACTAGGAAAACTCTTGGTGAAAAGTAATTATGTGTTAGAGTTTGCCTGTGTGACTGTACCCAAATTCCTTAGGTTGACCTTCTGAACCGCATGTAAGACTACTGAACATCAGTAAAGCTGGACTTTCAGCCTTTGTCTATCAGTATCTGTTTCCCCTTTAATACGTAATATTACGCCCTGCCTTTACCTGCATCTGCTGAATGTAAGTACACAAAGATTGTGAGGGTCTTGGTAGTGGAAAAATGTCATATAACTACTTACAGTAGACAAGGACATAATCTTAAGAAATTTTCCCATGAACTTTTCTTCTAACTGAAGACAACTCAACTTCTGTAATCAGTTACTGTCTCTTCTATGCTATTTTCTGTCTCTCAGGCTAACCTGAGCCAATCCTTTCTCAACCATTTCAGTCAGTGATTTCTTTGCCCTTCTTCCTCTCTGTGCTCCTTGCCTATTTTAACTTCCCTCTTCCTTTTTCTTTATTCTGGCAGCAGAATCAGGTCACAACTTGTGCTATGTCAACAATGCTGGCAAATGCAATTATTGTCATTGGAACAGCAAATTGGTTTCATTTGTAATCATGTTGGTGACATTTTTTCTATATTTGTTAACAGAACTTGTAAAGGAGAGATAAAATATAGAATAGAGATTAGATAATGGTTTTTTTCATGGTTCGTTAAGCATGTGTTGGCTACTGCAAAGGGCTGCATATTTTAATAGGTGTGGAACTGGAATACTGGGACTCTAACAGAGTGGGTGAGGCAGTTAGTATGGAGTTGCTCAGGATCAGATGCTTTTCCACAGTCCTGCTCTTCATTAATAGTCTGTGCAGGCAAAACTCCCTATCAGGAAGTAAAAGCAGCAAACTATGAGCAAAGCATAACCAAACTATTAAGAGAGGACTGTGCATTATCTCCATTACTAACTCGCTTAAGTGTAAACACAATTAATTTTTGATATGAACGACTGTAGAGTTGTATAATGCATGTTTGCAGTCTGTCTTGAAACTCTAAATGATCAGTTCAGAAAAATATAGAACTCCAGTGGCCATGGTATTTTACAATCCCACCATTTAAGGCTGACTTTAGCATTATCTAAGTAATTTAAAATGTCCTCTTTGTCGAAGACTTTCTGCTTCTGTCAGAGAGCTCTGTTACTACAGCATCAATGCTAAAGGCATCACTGAGTGTAGTACCAAAACACTGTAATGAGGTGTGTTAAACCTAATTAGAAAAGGTAGCTCCAGAGTGAAAGTCTGCTATGCCTTCTGTTGTTCAATTTTCTAATCTGGGACTTGTTTCCTGATTCCTCTTTCTGACCAAAGTATTTAGAAATCTGTTACTACTTCTTTCCTTTATCATCCGGGCCCTTCACCTTTAGCTTCTTAGTCAGTGGAGCTTCCTAAACTCATCAGCACTTGACCTGAAGTCTTTCCTGGCTATGCAAACCCACTTTTAGAATCATCCAGATCTGCCCATCTTTGAAACCCTCCACAGCATTTCCCTAAACCACATTGAAGCTTTCTGTCCATGTGCTGAGTCCTGCATGACTGTGCCTTGCCTTTTTTACCAGCTTTTGCTCAGTCACATATAGTTGCTTCCCCCATCTATTCTCGTCTTTGCCCATTTGTCAGCTTCTCATACGCAGGGTGCAGCTTCTTCTCTCCCAGTCTCTATATGTGTAATATTTTTTTCCTGATATTATGTGAAAAGTCCCTTCCTCCTCTGCACTCATGCTTCTTCCTTTGAAGATTAGAGAAAATAGAAGAAGTACAGTTTTAATATAACATCACGATCAAAAGTCAGCCATCATCTCAGCCACTCTTATAGTATGTTGTCTCTATCTTCTCAATACACACATGTCTTTCCATTATAATGACCTGGAGAAAGGAACCGTGTGCTTTTCTTTTTGAAAAGTGCACAGAGAGCACCGCTGTGTTTGCTAGCAGGTCAACAATAACTGTGAGAGAATATTTTAGCTCAATAGGGCTAATGTTTTCTTGTAGAATTTTTCATTTAAGAGTGGGAAACTGCCCAGTTATTTCATTCTTGGTTTTCTTCTCTGGCTCCCACACTTGACACTCACTCTGATTTTCTACTTGAAAAGGGATATAAGAAACCATCCTGTCTAAATCAGTTTAATATTATGGGGTTCATTGGTTAGTATTTATATGCCTCCTGTCTGTACCTTTTTCATCTGGCTCATGAAGGGAGTATCATATCATGCTTACTGATCCAGGGATGCTTTGTAACCATGGGTGAACTGAGTTTATGCTTTTAAAATCAGGTGTATGTTTAAAATGTGGAAAAAGTTGGAAGTCCCTTTAAATTTAACAATCCATGGTTTTGCAAAAGAGTCTTTAATTGGAAAAGAGGCTTTAGAAATTGGCTGAACATACTTTAATTATTAATCTTACCTTTATTAGTACTTTTGGAAGTATATTTAGCACTGATGAAATCCTGTTCGGTTGATTTTTTTTTTACTATTTACTCCAGTGAATAGGATTTGTCCACAGTATATAGAAGCTTGCTGTTAATCTTAACTCAGATGAGCATAAGAATATAGTTAAACAAACACAAAGGGCTCAAATTAAAAAGATTCTTAATGATTAAATTAGTTAAATGTTCTTTTGTGCAACTGAGGTTCTGTAGTGCTGTCTAATGAAATTACAGCACTGCCTAAAATCATTAAAAACTGCATGCAAACAAATATTTGTACACAAGGTGGTGATGTTAGCAACCAGCTGCTTTTTCTTAACCCACAATAAATTACAACATACTGTTTTGGCTCTGAGGTATCTTAAGCTAACTTTGGATACTTGTATAACGACAGGTTTGAAATATCGTCAAGAAAACTGTGAATTGGTCTCAAGGTATTTTTCTCATGAAAAGTAACTATAGAGCTTAAAAAGTCTTCATATCTTTTAGAGCTTCTCATTTTCTTATGACATAATTGCACCATGAGAATCATATAAAATTTCAGATATGATGGTAAAAGCAACATGTATCAGGAAAGATAGGTAACACAACCTTTTATTAAAGAGATCTTTCATATTTTAAATATTTCTCATTCTACAACTAACTGGTTTAAAAATAGCAGCAGTTAAGACTGGCTGGGAAGAAAAGAAAGTCTTTCTTTTTAAACTGACATAAAACAAGGATAGAGCTAAAACCAAGGAAAGGGGTAATAAATAATGACAACAGATGTTTGTAAACCCTTTGCTCCTGTGTTCACTGTTTCCATGTGTTTTCTTGTCTTGATGTGCTGTCAGCCTCCTCTCACCTGGGACTAGTGATATCTTATCAAAGCCTAAGCAGTTCCTCTTCACAACAGGCAGATAATAGTGCCTTTCAATTTATCATACTAGAAGTCTAAAAGAACCATGGGAACGATTGGTCAGGTGACAGTTTGATGGACAGTTTGACAGCACTTAAAGCATCATGGGAAATAGTTGTCACCTGATTTTTCAGAGCAACTGGGGAGATAACCTTCAGCATGACAGGAAAAACAAAAATCTGAATATTTGTGTAGGGTTTGCTAACAGCGGTAATGCTCACTTAAGTGATAATGGGGATGAATTTAGATTACTTGAAATGGAGTTATCTGAGCTGGGATCTGTTTAGCCTGTAAATGTTTTTGACATCTTTAGATGCTTTTCATCACTTTTACTGAATGTGTAATTCTTCAAACAGAGGTAATGTAAGGAGTGCAGATAGATTATTTGTTTTGTATTTTGTCAAACTCTCCACAAAACATGTATGTTGTCTGCTGAATGAAATCAGAAGAACAAAACTCCTAAAAAATTTTGCTTTTTGATTTGTACATTATTGTTCTGACTACCCAAAAATCAGTCCTTACTCACTGTGAAATTAATCTCTCTTCCTGGCACTATTTTAGTGTAAACCAGACAGATGTTTGCATCTGAAATCTCCCTCAAAATGGCCACTGCTGTGGACTCCTGCTGAGATTAACAAACAGGTCAAATATTGACCTGACAAAGACAATATCCTACTCTGTGGTCAAGACTGAGACCTTAGAAAAGAAAGTCTGTAAATGCTGGCAATGCTGCAACCCTGGTTTTACTGCTATGGATAAATGTGAGATGCAGTTTTCTAGGTAATGAAGTTCTGGTACTTCTCAGATACACTGAAAATAAAAAAAACTTGGAAAATAAGATCACAGCTGTAGGTTTTGAAGGAGAAACTGGATGGTAAAAAACAGTTAAGCGTTTATTTTTGTCTCCAAAACCTGGATATACATTGCATCTGTGATACATTAAATAAATGTAGAAGTCTCACCATTGTCCTCCAAGAGGAACAGAGGAGATTGATGTGATGGATGGACTCCAATTGGGAAAAGTGTATAATGCAACACGACTGAACAGTACAATCAGGAGGAGGTGCTTTGGAAACCATTCCTATGCTTATTTTAAAACCACAGAGCTAGTTTGAGCAAGTTATGGAGGTTTCTCACCTTTTTTTAAATTATATTTTATTGCAAATTACCAACTGTTTCTATCTGGTTCTCCCCCATCAATCTATCCAAGATGCCATTACATTCCTTCACTGTTTCTATTAATGATGTCCACACTGCCTTCAACCATGTTTGCAGTCTTCCACTTACCTTCGGTCAATAGATCTTTGGTTTCAAGGTCCTGAACAACTGAGCTTTTCTTGCAGCTCTTTTCTCTTTCTGTTTTCCGTTCCTTCATCTCCATTTTCTCGGTTGCATGAAAAATGACAAATACAACCCCTTCTGACTGCAGAGCCTTGTTCTAAGCAACTTTCAGCTAGTGTCCTGCCATCTTTCCACTTTAGAGTTCCTCTTTTAAAACATATTTGAACACTTTTTCTAGTGAAGTTTGTAAATCACATATTTCTTCCACAAGGAGTCATAATAGCGATACTGTTATTCACCCTCTCTCCCCTGCTGAGTGAGAGACTGTATAGACATATATTTATGAACACTGACTGACACAGAATAGCACATAAATTAAGTAAATAAGAGCTTTTTTCAGTATTAAATACATACTCTCTCCTCCTTGTCTTTCCAGAGGCAAATTTTAATATATTGTCAAAAGTTTTAACAAAGTGCAGACACCATTAGTTCTGTCATTAAAAATGTCAAAATTTCATTCAGAGCATATTTAGTATTTATAATGCTATGTAGAATCTATTCGTAGTTAAATTATAAATAAAACCAATGTTGTCCAGATAATTTAACATATTTCCTTGTATAACTATAAACTATAATTAGGATTTTTCAGTAAAATTTATCTATTTCATAATCTGAAGCCAGATTATTATTGAGATTGCAGTTTCAAAATAGTAGTTTAGGACATGACTGCGTGCAAGCATGCATAATATGTCTACACATACCCCGCACTCTACGATGACTGAATATCAGTATAGCAAGGTACAAAATAATTTCATGCTGGTTGTGCCTGTGGATGTCCACAGTACTCAACGATACACTGGCTTTGGGCAGGCCATGGCAGATGGTGTGTTTGGATGCGGGTTTTTCCAGATGAAGGTAGAGAAATCTCTCTTTAGGCTTTCACAGCTTGCCATGTAAATACTATTGTTCCGGTCAGCTCTGATTTATATCCAAGACTATGGTAAGATAAAAAAGGGCCCTTAACCTTCTGTCACAAATGTCTCTTTGTTGAAGTTTCTTTTGTCAAATAGCTCATACTCTGACTCATCTTTTTTCAATACTGTGTTTAGTTTCAGAACGCAGTGTTGTTTTACTCAGAATATACTTCAATTGCAAAGTTAGTATTTCCTGAGTAAAAATTTCAGACTTACTACTTGCTTTAGATTTAGTATTTTAAATAGGTTTAATATCATTTTTGCATATCGGTACTGAAAGAATCATCTAAGTTGGGCTTTTCTACATTGCTTTTTTTAAATAATAGTAAAATCTCCTACTGTAAATGAGTTTAACAAAATATCTCTGAGTGTATCCACAGCTTCTATAGAATACAAGTTGCAACTGAAGGTTTTTATCTCTGCATTTTTGCAAACAAACAATGTGGTTGTCAGAGAACCTAATCAGTATTTGAGCTGACAAACAACCAAACAAAAAAGGTATTTAGCAGGGCCTCTGATTTCCCTAATGACAGAATATACCCATCAAGGAAACTCAGTAGCAGCTGCTCCATTGTGTTAAAGATTTGAAGATGTCTTCGTTTTGAAAAAGTTTGGAGGGTTTTCTTTACTTTCACCAGAGAATATGTAAAGAGGCATTTTTATTTCTTTTTGGTGTGGGAAGAGAGAAATCAGTTGATTAGCCAACTTAATACTGCTTTCTGTGACTGTATGTACCAAGTTCTTAAGTTTCAAACCTACACCTTGTGTGTCAGTTGTGATCAGAAAATTGCTGATAAGAATATGACTTGCTCACTGGGCTCTCACATAACATCCATCTGGAAAAGCTCCAATGTGCACCTCGCGGGAAAGAGGAGAACCCTCATCTGGTTATGGGTGACAGTTTATTTCTTGTAATTTTAACTCATATTCCCTTAGAATATTAATTATTTTATGGTGTCTACTTTTATAATTTAAATCCATAACATCCTTTGCTGTAGGAGGCTTCCCAATAGTTCTAATGAAACACATAGAATATTTGCATGGTTGGGTGAACATTTAGATCTGTTTTTCCCTTGAGGTGGAAAATTGATCTTGTGTTAAACAAGATAGATATTGGTAAGAACATCGATATTGAGCTCAGCTGAAATCAATGTTGCCTCATAACTGATTACAGAATTCTGTGAGTAGCAGCTAAAGGAATTCAGTAATAAATATGTGAAGACTTGAATCACCTGTGTAAAGAGAAAGAGTAGAGAGAAGGGGCGAATTGTAAAATGAGAGTGAATGACTTGAAGAAGAGAGGGAATGCAGGATATGCTAAGAGTAGTCAATAAAACTGAGACAGGGGAAACAAGAAGTTGTCAAGGAGAATGAAACGGCAGAGTAGAAGGGTTTCAGTGAAGAACGGCTGTGTTGGAAGTAATACGGATAAAAATTCCCAGGCAAAACCTGAAAGTTTGAGACAGAAAAGCATGCTTGTCTGTCGCAGCCTTAATTTTGGAATTTTACGGTGTTCTGGTTATATTGACTTCGTGACTTCCATGTGTTATGGAGACATGGATGGAGACTCCAGAGTCCATTTATGCCCCTCTCAAATTGGCAGCAGTATCTCATATCCAAAAGAATCAGAGTCTTCAGAGAAGTCTGGGAGAATGATGCCTGCAATAGGAGCAGGATTTTACCCAGAAAATGAAAGACTGGAAGGGGTTTCTATGTTACATCATTGTGTCATAAGTAAAAATTTTCAGACTGTGAAATTTGTAATAAATTGGCAGAATTAAATATGCTTATATTCAACTGGTGATGGTGGTTTGCTGTATTCTGAACTTGCTCTGGAATCAGAGGGTGGATTCTTAGTTATAATCTGTGCAGTCATTATGTCTGCAGTATTGGTTGCACTTAGGAACATTTGGAGGAGAGACAGGAGAGCTGTTCACCAAATGAAGCACTTGACCACTAGCTCATAAGTGCTGACAATTCCTTATAACACTTTTACCAGTCAAGAGTGTAAGTAGGATTCATGCATCTTGGATGTGTACTATTTAGAATATTTGGCACTTTGTGACTGTACTGAGCTTTAGAAAGAAGAATAGAAACAGCATTTGTTTGCTGGCATAGGATGCATCCTCACAAGAGGAGCTTTGTGAATGTACATATCTACGTGTTCTTTTTTGAAGTACTTTACTGATGCTTTTCAGTGTTTGGTGTTTTGCTGGTGACCTGTAGGCACTTACCTCTACAACAAAGCATTGTCTACCAAGGCAGCTCAAAAGACTTGAACTCGTAGTTTCAGTAAGAGTTGAGCTATAAAACAATAAGGCATAGGCATGTCAAAGTTGATGATTTCCTCACTGTTTCAGTCTTTGTTTCCTATTATTGCTGTTGATGCTTCTGCTTCTCTCTCTTCATCTGGCATACATTATGAGAAAGTAATGTATATATATATTTTATATATAAATAGATATGCAAGTCCTCTAGATACTTATATAAAAATTCTTTAGGATTTATTATAGGAGTCCTTAGGATTGGATTGAGTTTACATGTCTGCTTGAGTGATAGAAAACTCATAGAGTGGTCTTAATGAGGCAATCATTTCCCTGAAACAGTGGCTACATTGTCTAGTCTTGTTTGTTTACATCTAATCAGGAAGTTGGGGTCAAAATTTAAATGAATCTACAGGTTCATCTATATCTGATTTTTCAAATCTGAGGAAAATGGTTGAAGCAATACATTTGGGGAGTTTTACAGCTTTTGCCTTTTCAACATCCCCACATCAGTGAGAAAGTGTTAGTGAGTTCATTTACGAACTCATTGTACCCTGAAAAAATCTATATTAACTTATTGCTAGAATGCTGAATTTAAATTAATTTGTCTTAATTAAGACACCTTTTGGGACTGATACTTGAAGATAGGATTCACTCACAGCTATCTATTATCTTACCTTGCATTGGTTAATGATAGGCCCAGCAGTTTGGGGAAATGAAATAAGGTCACTGTCATTATCTGGATAATTTCATGCGATGCAAATTAAGTCAGGTACATCACTGGTGCTAATACTGCCTATAGGTCAGAGTGAAAGCTCTTGCATTGATCTGACTTAACTTTAGTTCAAAAGGCTCATATTGCTGTCCTCCAGGTGGTGTCTTAGGCAGTAGTCGTGCAGAGTAGATAGTAGGTGTGGTAGCTACTTTCTTTTGTCTCTTCCTGATTCTTCTGACAGTTCTTGCAGATTTGGGGTTTGATAAGGAAACAGGCATATTTATCATGGATGCTCTGAAGGGAAGAAAGGTTACCCAGTTAGCCAAATACTGCTATGAGCTGCAACTGTGCAACCTCTTTGCACCTATACCTGGAATTGATATGAAGGAAGGTGATTTAATTCTTGAAGTGGGAGTGCTAGAAGCACAGCAATATAGGGATGACAATAAAGTGATATTAAGTATATTAAATTCAGAATCTGACAGTTATGCAAATTTCAACTATGAATCTGCAAAAACTTCAGTGACCCAATTATGTTTTATTGTTTATTTTCCATTTATTTTCATGTTTAGGGGCATTTCTCACTTGCTTGGCCTTTAGAGGCCAAGTATTAGTACTTAGTATCAGATTTTCTGCCCCCCAAAAAAATTAAAAAAAAAAAATCATAAGATTTTGATTTTTTTGCTTCATTATACCTGTCTTTTACCACCTTGGGGATGAAAAGAAATCTTAGAGCCAGTGCAAAGCACTGCCAGAGCATGATAAATATCCTTCAGCAGAGATTAAAATTAGGCTCTGACGCATTTCTGGCACCAACAGAAACTTTCAAACAATGTTGCTGTTATCATTTTGCTTAAGACAAGAAGATTTTACTATAAGACTAAATCACTTATCAGACATTTAATTAAAACTTTAGTGCTTCACAAGGTAGAAATCGTCTCTAGTTAACAGAGATGGGAGCTGAAAAATGAAGTGACCTAATCAGTGCCCTGTAGTGAGGCTTCAGCAGTTCTTGGACTCGCATGAAGGAATCCTGCTTTCCAGCCTCATCTGCTTAATATCTTCCTTCTCACACTGACTGTAGCTATAACAGTTCCACCAGCATTATCCCTGGCTCGCACCTGTTTTTCAAGGATCAGTTCTAGTTGTGGATATTTCATTAGTATTTTCACATTTTATTAGCTTTCACTGCAAAACGGCCCATGCAAGTATTTTAATGTTCTCCTTCCTTGAGTAAATAGTTTAAGGCTACACCAAATTTATTAATATTATTATTATTTTGCTAATGCATTATATTGCATATTTGATAGTAAGCAGTTTCACATCTGTGGCTGAATGATAGAAGCTAAAGCTGATATGGATTTTCTATTTTCCATCACTCCATATCATTTGTAAACTCTTTAGTTCTGTAAAAGATCTGCTTTAAATAAATAAATGTATCCTGACTAATCCTCTTTGAATAAGTGGAAAGCATTTAATCCCATGATGCTGTAAATCCAGGGTAGCTGTCAAATTGTGTGTTCATTTTTCTGTATTATCTAAATCGGTTTGTATCAGATCTTTCATTGACAACAACAGTTTGTTATTTGGATTAAACACCTCTCAAGCTCTATAACCTTTCATTTAAGAGTCATTTGCATCCCTTTTTTTGACTGCTACTTCAATCATCTGTATTTTAAATGTTCTTTACGAATATTTGCTGCTAAATATTCACACTGCATTTAAAATTGGGGTTTTTTTCCAAATTGCTAAGACTTCTTCAAGATCTGAAATTCAAACTATTTTTGTTTGTGTCACCAAGAGGCTGAATTCATTTATCAGTTTTCAATTTAAGAAAATAAAAATAGATGATTCATGAACTTCATTTCAAAATTTTAAAAATTGGTTCATTAATTGAACAGCAGCTGGGGGAAAAAACTAATCAGCTCTTTTCAACTGGAAAAGCTCATTATCATTTTGTCTGATGAAATCTTTGGAGGCTGGTTTCATGGTAAATGGGTCCTTCATACAGTTGCCCCTCAACTGCCTGGAAAAAGGTGAATTGCCCCCATACAGTAATTAAAACTCATATGAGGACACGCACTTCCATTATTTAATTGCTGGGGATAGAAGCCCTCTTGTTGCCTTTTGACATGAAGGAAATGTTTGGGTTCTTTCAGTTCTTCAGAAGAGTTTATAATGGCCCAGATTGAGAAATACTGATTTCTAAAAACAGAGTAAATGTGAGATGTCTTGTCCAAGTAGAGGAAACATTTCTTTCTGCTGGTGAATCTCTCAATTTTGGCCACAGGGATGTAGAAGATTGCATCTCAATTTTAGCTTGCAATATCCAGAGTTGGGCAAGACTTTAGTTTGGGAATCAAGGAGGTTTTGGAGATGGTGCATATAATTCAGGGCTGCATGTTACTTCTTGAACTTTGCAGTCAATACCATCGCTCTAGGACAGACCTTGTTTTTAAATGTTTCCCAATAAAATAACATAGACTCATAAATGAAAGCAAAAGATGGAGAGCCGATTCCTGGATTCTGTTCCCTGGTGTTGATTGACCTGGGACAAACTTCTTTCACCTCATTTTGAGACTGTTAAAATGAAACTTTCCTACAACCAGTGTTATGTTAAGGTTAGGTCCATTATTTTTTGCAAAGTCCTTTGAAATGGCTACATGAGATGTATGAGAGATGTATATAACTGTAGTAGCCATGATTTTAGTATTAGGTTTGTAATGATTTTGCCAGTGATCAACATTGCAGTAGAGTAACAAAAGTCTAAAACTTTTAGAAAGTAAACTCTAACTGTACTTTAATGTTAAAATATCCAAATAAACTTCTTAATATTTCTTCTAACTGAAGAAAAATCTTTTTATTCAACTGTAGCTTTTGAAATTTAATAACAACATAATTAGAAATACAAAAGAAAATTCCTTTTTTTCATTATCTTGGAGACTAAATAAGTTTATAAAGATATAAGCAAGTGATTTGATTGTATGGTTTCTCAAGTCTGTCATGCAGCTATGCAGTTTTTCTCTGTCAAACTGGACACAGCAGCATAACATAATTCAGGTCATGGATAACTAATAAAAATTTTTAAAACCCTGACACACTATTCAGCCAAATAGTCACTTTTATGAATTAAATTTATTGTACGTCTGCTGTGAAGTAGTTGATAAAAGATCTTCTACAAAATTTGTAATTAAAAATGTCACTGAAAGTACTGGAAAGTACTTAAAAATAAATGTGTTGTTTGACCTTCCACATTGGCACACACTTTCAAAAGAGGAAAGTAAGGTTGACTATAAAACTAAATTCTAGTTAAGATTGTTTAACTACAGTTAGGATATGAAAATACTTTTCAAAAAGTATTTTTTCACAATAAATATTGGATTTCTTCAAAAAGAAAATCTGTATTTAGATTAAAAGCATTTTTTTGCAAGTGATTAACTTTCTCAAGGAAAATTTGTATAAAAGCAATTCCTTTCTAATCTTAGTTTTAGACTGTGAGGGGAAATATCTGCTTTAATAATCATACTGTGTATATGTCTTTTGTTTATAAAAGTTTGTGGTACTGCCAGCACAAGGCAAAAAACTGGAAAAAGGTTTTTCTTCTTCTCAAAATAATAATTTCACTTAATAACAACACCAATTTTTCCTAACAACATTTCTTTTTATTTGCCTTTTAAATCCTGAACCAATAGAGTTTAGTGAATTATATTTTCTAGTTTCTCTCTGCCACCATGAGGGCAAAAAATTTACTTTGCCAGGACGAGTTGCTAGCTTAACCTTACCTAAGAACTGAAAAATTGACAATATTTGACGTGCTTCATAAATATGTGCTGAAACTCTGAGATGCCCCAGTAGCATGATTAAATCAAAATCTCTGGTGAAGGTTATTGGCCTGGTTTCCATCTGGTTTCTCAGTGCTTGAAAGGAAAATCAAGGCTCTTCAATCTTCTCTTGGAAGCATCACACAGGAAGAATGAGACTGTTTGTCCTGTGCAAATAATCAACGTTAACGCAGCCCCAAACCCAAGCAGTACACACTATTTACATCTAAGATACCATCTTCTGTGTGGTAAATATGGGCTGAAGAATAATTACGGAGCACAGCATTTGGAAACTATTTAAGTCTGTCCCTTTATGTACACGTGTGATATGTTTGCCTAATGTAATGTGGTGTTTAGCCTCTTTGGCTGCTTAGCCAGAATTACTGGATTTTACAGGCATTTTCACAGACCTTTTAGTAATGACTGATCTGGTATGATTTTGTAAATATGTACTCTTACCCTACAAACAAGTAACTAAGCTTTATGTATTTGCTATAGGAAGAAAACTGTTATTTAACTGTGGGAAGATGAACTAGAACTCAGGGATGTTGCACAATAAGTCATTAAATTTGTAGTACACAACTCTCAAAATAAATTGTCAGGTATACTATGAGTTTAAGTAATTTGTTGCCATTGATACACAGCTTCATTGTTGCACTGCTTTGCAGGAAAGTACCTTTTCTACCTTCTTGATAAACTCTGTAATTTGATTCTGCCCTTGTATCAGCAGCTCCAAAGGTATGTCTCTCTTACTTTAACTGTGCTCTTCGAAAGAGCTTTGTGCTTTGAGATTTTTCTGATAATTGTATTTTATACAAATGTTAGTGATATGAAAAACAAGAGTTTTTCAGTGACTTTCTTGGCATAATATGTCAGGGAGTTTAGTATGAACTTAATTCTCCCAGAATCACAGAATCACTAAGGTTTGAAAGGACCTTCAAGATCATCAAGTCCAACCATTAATCCAGCGCCACCATGTCCCCTAAACCATGTCCTGAAGCGCCACATCCACACGTTTTTTGAACTCTTCGAGAGATGGTGACTCCGCCACCTCCCTGGGCAGCCTGTTCCAATGCTTGCCCACCGTCTCGGTGAAGAAATTTTTCCTTATATATAATCTAAACCTCCCCTGGTGCAACTTGAGGCCATTTCCTCTCATCCTATCGCTGGTTACTTGGGAGAAGAGACCAACACCCACCTCACCACAACCCCCTTTCAGGTAGTTGTGGAGAGCGATAAGGTCTCCCCTCAGCCTCCTCTTCTCCAGACTGAACAACCCCAGTTCCCTCAGCCACTCCCCATAGGACTCGTTCTCCAGACCCCTCACCAGCTTCGTTGCCCTTCTCTGGACACGCTCCAGCACCTCAGCATCCTTTTTGTAGTGAGGGACCCAAAACTGAACAAGTGTTTGGGGTGTGGCCTCACCAGTGCCGAGTACAGGAGCACAATCACTTCCCTACTGCTGCTGGCCACACTATTTCTGATACAGGCCAGGACGCTGTTGGCCGCCTTGGCCACCTGGGCACACTGCCGGCTCATATTCAGCCGGCTGTCAACCAGCACCCTCAGAATATTCTCCCCATATAATATACTCCCCATATAATTACCTCAATCGGGGATAATTCCTGGCTGAGAGACCCATACTAGAATCAGTTTCACACTTCGATACAAGTGAGTTTTATGGCCATGACTACCAAACAGTGGAAAGATCATATTTCAAAACTTTCAAGAAATTATCATATCCCATGCCAGCGTTTGTGCAAAGAAAAGCCATTGGAATTGATCTCTCTTTGCATGCAGGAATATGGGTAAGCTAGTTAATTTTTTTTTTATTGTAGATTCAGTGAAAATTAGAAGCTGTATTCTAATACTGTGCTTTTCCCTATGCATTGCATTTCTTAAATAGAACTTTTTCAGAATTTCAGAACATATTTAGTGCAGGAATTATATATTTTATACTATTGCCCTCAAAGCCCGTACTGACAAATTGGTAATGATCACATGAAAGAATGAAGTGGCTTAAAAAGTTCTGCTTATTCACTAAACATGTATGAGTTCTGTCAAGATTTCTGGGAAGACTATAAACTTCTTTGAAGACTATTTTTTTTGTTATCTGTGGTTTAATACACCTCTTTTCTTTTAAGTGCATGCCAGCTTTTCAGCATAGGGTATCTGTAAGGGCTGTTTATAAAGAGTGCAACCTCTTCTACTTCAAATGCCATCATGAAATCATTTCACCGATGCGCATCTCTCTATTTCGAATAACAGTGGTGTTCATTTAAATGCTACTGAGGTGACAGACACCTGAAGAGAAGCATCTGATGAAATGACGGAAGTGTGCCTAAAATCTGTGTTCTCATGGAATTTCAGAGCACTGTAGAAACAGAACTTTTGTATTTTTAAGTTTTTGTGGTATTATAATTTTGCTTTCACGTGGTTGCGTTCATCAATAAGCCAGTTTTTCAGGATTGCATTTGTCAGGAGCATCAGAGGAATCGGTGTGGCTGATGCTCGCCATTTCAGCTTCGTGTTACTGGCCCCCATTACCGGGCACTGTCCCTCAAGGGCCTGTCCTAGGGCCGCCGCAGTCACGCTGTGCACGCGAAATGCCCGCAGTGTGGGTCTAAGGAGTAAAAATGACAGCGAGAGATGTGGAGTGGTGACTAAGACAGTGCTGTGCGATGGCTTGATTAGGTGCTGCATTGGATAAACTAACCTGGAAGGAAATGGCAGTTTTGTCCCAGGGAAGACGTTCCGAAAAGACCCTTGGGCTTAAGTTACATGAAAATTTTTCATTCGTTTGCTTTGGTGGGGATTCGTGCAAATAATTTTTTCCCCTTCCTCTAAGCAAATAGTTCTGTGCAGTGCCGGGTTGCCGCCCGGCCGTGGGCAGCAGGCAGTGCAGGGCCAGTGTGGAACACGCTGCAGGGGCCTCCCGGAGGTCTTGGTTGAATTCCCCAAGGAAGCAATGCGATCAGTAGGATTTCGTGACTGCAGAAGACACGATACCCAACTACCACACACTCCTGGTCGAAGCAGTTAACTGTGAATTTTAAGGATGCTTACATTCCCAGATGCTCTCCATAGTTAAGTGTTTCTGTAATTTTTATCTACAGCCTTTGGTGACCAAATCCATACCGTAAAACCATCAGGTAGGAAAATACGTACAACTGAATTGGCACTTTTGTGAAAACATTCTATTGAAGATAGAGAGGCAAGGTATGCTCCATAAATCAGCTCCTGGTAGTTTCACCAAGCACTGAGTTTAATTAATGTCTTATTCTTGTCAGTTTGCTTCCCCACATTAAATCAGAAACAATGCTTTTTTTTATTAAGATTTTTTAGATCCAATCCTTAGATTTTGTACAGAAGAAATTTTGCTGAAGTGGATGAATGGAAATTTCTATATTGGTAATAAAAATTCAGTGGGCATAATGACAAATGAATGCCCTACATTCTTTTCAAGAACCTGAAAGTTAAACATGTTGTATGTAAAAGAAAAAAACATTATTTATAATTATTATTCAATCTGGGGGGGAAAGAACAGCAAGATTCAGGTGAAAGAAAAAATTCAATTTTAACCAGGTACAATAGTAATGAAAAATGGATATTTTATGAAGAAAAAGCCTTCATGCTGTTAGATTTAGTTGGGAATTAAATTTTGATAAATATTTATGGGGGGGGATTTCTTGGTATGTACTTCTTTCATTGTGTCATTTTAAGTGACATTAAAAGAATCTAGGCTTCTATATTGAAAAAATTTCATAATTAATAATCTAAATAAATATTTTGTTTTAAATTCTGAGCCTTACAGGTTGATAGTCTCCTTTAACGAATTAGAGTCCTCTGGGGATGGAGCTTGTCATTAACACACATCATCAGCTGATGCATTTTAATAATACATAGAGTTTGAAGAGAGAGGAAGTGTAAGCTACTGGAGCTTGCAAAACCAATCCCCTAAAGCTTTCATGTTTTATTTGAGCATATGTTTTGGAAGTGGTGGTGTTGACACTGGTGGCACTAATCTCCTCTTTATCTTGTTTTGATTAAGAGGATATTTGAATATTATTTTTGGCAAACTTTTATCTACCTTCAAAGGGGTTCCCTTGTAGCAGCTACAGAGAAATGGCTATAATAAACACATTGTATGATATACTCACAACATACATTATAACCACTGCTGGTGTACTCCAAGAATGCAAAATACTTCCAAAAAAATCATATTATCTTGCGTTCAATGCTAAGCATGTGAAAATATAAATTTATGTTATATCATTTTTTTTTGTTTGCAAACCAAGCTGTGTGACTTATTTTAGCTATATAAAGGAAACTGTGCATTAGATTACTCAATAACTCAGTAATATATATGGTTAGGAAACAAAAGGTTACAGCAGTTTTATGACAGACTGCTATTTTTTTATAAAAGCTCACATCCCCTTTTCTGCATATCATTTTTACCACCTGTCAGATGGCTGGGTTAACATTCTATCAAACCTTACTTTTTTGTATCTTAAGTGGTATTAACAGTATAAAACTTAATTTTCAAAATACACATTAAAAATGTTTTTAATCATTTTACTTTATAGAACGTGCAGATGTATGTAACAGTCCCACAGATAGCATGTACTGTGTAGACCCATGTATTCTTAGTTACTGCAGGACTATTTACATGGAAATGGTTCATCCATTTGATAAAATATCACAATCAGGGAAAGATACCTGTGTTCTGCTATGCTTTTGCTATTTTTTCACTCTAAAGCAAAGGGCAAAGAGTGCAACATGGACTTTCTTCTCTATGTATTTGTGTATGACAAAGCCTCTGATTTCTTAGGTGCTGGATCAAGCTTCAGGTCTCCATTTCAGCATTCAGCAATGTTAGCATATTGCTTTTCTTCTGCATGCCTGTGGAATGTGTTTATGGATAATATTGTCAGTTTTTAGCACTTGCATTCCTCAGACCCCATGCTGCTTATTTTGGTTCTTAAATATGGATTAAAGTGTCTAATCTTAGGTTTTAAATTGCATATACACTTTCAATTGAGAGCAGCGGGATTCACAGTTGCTCAGTAAAATCAGATCACTTTTTTATGCACTTAATTTCAGACAAGTAATTTTAATTATCCAGAGCAGAAACACATCCCTGCCTAAAGCCTGCAGTATGGATTTGTTAATACTGGGTCTTATTGCTCCAGGAAAGAATAGAATCACATGGTGTCATATGGTGGAATTATTGGTTGCAATTAATTTTACTTTTCATTCTCTCAACATTGTGCCTGTGTGATTTTTCAAATAATTTATATTTCAGCAGAAATACTTACTAATTCTTATTTCTTCTTCCAAAGCTGTAAGTGACTCTTTCCTGTGAATCATCTGTTTTTTTCACAGGTGGGACCTTCTTTCTGTTTGTTAACTTCTCAGGTCTCACAGAGGGTGATGTTGTGCTTCCACTGGCTGATGTTTCTCTGTACTTGGCACCTGCTCAAAACCCTTCTTTTTGAGAAATTCAGAGTTCGTGTGATCTTGTCCTCCTCGTTTTTGTTCTTTTTGAAAAGTTTTGTCTTGGGACTGGCTGCTGGTAACATTCAGGAATTCAGGTCACATACATTGCTGTGCTTCTCTATGTGGTGCACAAAGGTAACTGCAACATCTTCGCAGAATGTTTTCTCCTGATTTTGTCCTTGCTGCTCTGTTTCATAGATCACTTCCATAGGCAAAATGCCAGTTGTTCTAGTTCCCTACATTGTTCTGTCTGGTTTGATATGTTGCCTTAGTTATGCTCCTCCTCAACATGCATGTCCTCAGACTCAAAGCTCACATGAGCTTGCTTTTGAGTTTTGGAGGTTAGGAGGAAAGTGCTCAGGTTTTCTGCTTCTATACATTTATGTTCCTCCTCTTTTGATACATCAGAGAAGTCCTGTTCCTCATTAAAAAGTGCATTCTGAGGCTCTGAACACATCTTGTCCTGCTCTGGGTTGTTGGGGGTTTTTTTAATAGGTTACTCCCAAAAGCAAAGCACCGAAGTGTTCAGGTCAGGTTCAGTGTTCAGATTGTTGCTGTTCAATGCTTGGTACCTCATGGTCTCCTTTGTAGGGTGCAGTGTCCTGCAAGCGCATCCTTCTGTCTTTTCTGGTGTTTTGTTGTAATAGATTGCATACAATAATGAAGAATTTAGGTTTGCTACTCCTGAAGACTGTCGTTCTTCTGTAGAGGGGTAATGGCAGATTCTGAACCCATGTTCATAAGGAATTTTGAATGAGTGGCAGTTGTAAATATTTTTGTCCCCTCCTCTAGCCTATATCTCAACTTCTTACCTATCAACGCCTTTCAATAATACACTGAACTCATACCCTCTCGCTATCTAAGCGGTCCTTGACTTCATTACTGGCATAGCAAAGACTATGTCAGTCTTTACAAACATGTATTATCGTGTTAAATAGCAAGAGCACTACCTTCCTGGAAAGTAGCAAACCCATTAGGCTGTTAAATTTTCAAACAAGCTGCAGCACTCCTGAAGACATTCCCTCTCTTTAATGAAAATTGTCATTGGTAAGTCCTTGCTACACACGCTCTCCTTGTTCATACTCTCAAACACAGCACAAAGAAAACCAAAACGCCTTTGGTTTGATGGAGATGGTGACATGGAGAAGAGAGTTTAAGGGTATATTAATTTTCAAGTACTTTAGTATGATTAAAAAATAGTTGATATTAAAATAAGAGCTATGACTACTGTCTGAACTTCATAGGCTTTCTAGGAGATTATATTGAAAATCTTTCCATTAGTCTATATCATATTCATTGAGTTGATGCCTATAAAACATGCAAAAATCATATTGATGAGTGCTAGTAAAGGATGTGTTTCTTTAGATTGATAGAATCTTTTTGTAATAATGTTTATAACAAAATCCTTAGCATTTGCACAGAGCCATGCCTTGGCTTCTCAAAGTTTCTTTGGGTTTTAGATCCTTTATGGAAAACTCTGTTGTTAAGTTATTGATTTGACGTGAAATAGTTTGCTTATATACTTCTAGGGAGTAGTCATTGTAGGAGTTACTTATCTACTCTGCAAAGATGCAGTTAAAATATTTGCTATTCCTGCAGCACTTCACAAACAATTGCTGTCTTGGAAATGACCAGACCCTTGAATTTTCTAAATGAACACCAACCTTTATTTTAGCCTAGTAAAGTTGTTTGGGTTTTTTTGTCTTTTTTCACATTTAACACCCAAATATTATGTATTTAGTTTATATACACAGGTTAGGTGTTTTATAGGACATGTATATGTTTTATATCAATCATGAAACCAAATGAAGCATCCTAAAAGGAAACAGTGGTGATAGATGGTTTTCTGGCTTCTATTCAAAACTCTTGTTATATTGTGGGGTACTTACTATGAATGCTTGGCAACAAAAAGGCAGAGATCCTATATTATACGAATACTTAAAAGCCTGCACCCAGAGACAAGAGAATGAAACAAGAGGTGGTTTTATATATGTAAGTCCCTGCTGTTTCCTTCACCTCTCCTGGGAAGTAGTTATGACATAATAGGATTTGAAGGTTACTCTTCAAATTTCCTTTTACATTCAAGTGAGCAACCCATGTCATGCATCGCAGAAAGCTGTCATCTTGACGTCTAGTGATGCAAAAATGGCTTGAAATAAGTCTTTCTGTTAGAAAGAATTGGAAGTTAGACTTGCAAAAGTTAAAACTTAATTCTATTCTATTGTTTCTTGTTTAAAATTTCAAACCCTCATTCAAATACATGTGTGTAACAACACATAACAGCTTTGAAAACTTCCAGTTTAACGTTTTCTTGTGTGATTATCAGTTGTAGCTTTCCTTTCTTGCATCATTAAACTGCAAGAACGCTGTACTATTCCAAAGCTATTAACATTTAATCTCATGTCTTAAATTACTCAATAAATACTACAAGCAAATATTTGGGGGCTTTGTCCTATAAATGATTACCAGAGCCTTTTTTCAGCCTCTGAAAAGATAACTGGCCTAGGAAATATTCCTGTTAGAAATATTTGAGAATAAATTTGTATGTGGACAAAGATGTTTCCTAGAAAGAATTATGAATCTGACAAAGTGTATTTTAAGACAGTTGTAGCTGATCATTGTTACAGTTCTTCCTAGCACAAATTTTTATTACAATTGTGGTTAATTGTTTAAAATGCAATTTTAAATCAACTAAAGATGACCCTCACTGTATTTCATTTTTATTCTCTGTTGTCCCTTTTCAAATCACATTTATATACATTATTAGCAGCTGTCCTCCTTTCATCTTGTTAGCACAGCAGTACACTAACTCTGTAATTTATGGATTTAATACCGGCTATTTCTCACTGGATATTTGTACATTGGCATAGAATTCTTTGAAAAAAATAACAACAGTGAAAGAGATAAACGATATGAATTTTACATCAATAATTTTCTTACTAGTTCTCTAATAGTTGTCCCAAAACAACTGAGATGCATTACTTTCTGTATTTTCTTAGACCTCTCCTTCCCCTCATAATAAGAAGTCTTTTCAGTAATAGGTAATTGCAGACCATGGTTAGTCTTCTTTTAGGTGAGCTTTAGTCTTTTGTTGGAGGGTGGGTTTTTCAGATTAAATCTCTTCTGATTCATTTTTGCCCATCCCTTTTGGATAGTAGTACAGGGTAGAGATACCCAGAAGTAATCTTGCTGTTAGATTCAGAGGGGAAAAAATAACTGAAAAGAATGTTTGAAAAGCATTTGTTCTACTATATAACCTCCTGTTTAGATCTGGCATGACCAACGTCTGACAACAGAGTAAAGTATTCTCCATTATGGACGGACTTCTTTAGGAAGGATCCATCCAAGGTAACATAACATAAATAAAAATACAAGAAAGCTCCTTTCCTGACTGAATTAGTGAAGAGGACTTGAAGACTAGATGGTTCTGATGTTTGTTTATAACCAAAACACAGGAAAGCTTAGATTTAAAAGCTAGTGATACTGGTGACCTGAAGTGGCAAAGGCTCATAGAGATTGACAGCCTGCAGAAAATAATGCAAGTTTAAAGGACATAATTTGAACTGGAGAGGATCTGCTAGCAGTTGTATCTTGTACAGTAAAGTAAACAGGCTTTTATAGCATTACGAAATCTTTTGGCCACACCAAAAGAGAGTTAGGTTTCTCCTTTAGTATGTAGTAGTTAAATAATAAGAAATAATGAGTCTATTTTTGTTCTTGTTTTAAAGCGCTTTCCAAGAAGGAACAAAACCCAATAAATCATGCTCTTTCTCAGCAGTATTTTTAATTCTCTGAAAACTGTCCTTAATTGTACAGCAATCAAAGGTTTTCACTCTCTTTCCATGCAGGAGCTAAAAATTCTGATAAAAGTAAGAGGGGTTTGGTTTTAGATAGAATTGCATCTCTTTTTCATCTCCACGTCACTAAAACCAGCTATGGGAATGGAGCCAAATTCTTATTAATACACTTCAACTATTGCAAAAATACAAGGACAAATTTATTTTACTTTGTAGTGACAAATGCTTTTCCCTCCTAATTTTGTGGGAGTATTTTTCCCACTACAAGGAATAAATTGCTCATTCTGGATATAAGTTAGTCATTCTGAAGTTCAGAATTCATGAAGCTGTTCCAGCAGAGAATGGATACGGAATTGCAGAAAAATCTCAAGGTCACTGGGAATATTCTTTGGGGTATTCTTATGTGGCTTATCTGTGCTCACATGCCTAATTTTTTTTTCAGTGCAAAGAATAGCCACTTGCAGAGAATGGAAGCCTTAGCCCGGCCCTGTGCCATCCCTTATTCAAGTTCTTTTATACTCCTCTTTTTAAAGAAGCTGTCAAGTTCTTTTCTGAAGCTGACAGGAAAGGCCAAATCTGCAGTACAGGAAGAGAGGCAAAAAAGAAACTTTTTGTGTTGATGTTTTACTAAGTGAGCTAAGGAGAATTTTAGAATCATGTAATTTACTCTGGAGGCATTTACTGTACATAGCTATAGTGATGGTAATTTCTTTCATTGTGGAAGTGAAAAGATAACCATCAATCAGTTGTCAATTGGTCAATTGCAGAAGTGATGAAAAGAAACTGGTAGGAACAATCACTTCTGTGGCTACCTAGACTATTTGGAGTTTTAGGGAAAATATGGGAACTGGAGTTTGTAGAAATGGAGTGAAGTTGGAACATAAAAAATAATCTGTGCAGAGGTAAATGGATCCCCTATAAACACTGTATTTGTTTTTTTTTGTGCAGAGTGTAAGTGCTGCAAAAATAGACAAAGCAGAGTTTGCACTGAAGGACCTTTGAACCAAGCGTGTTCAAGAACTGGAGGTGTGATGTAGTGCGAGTATATGGACTGTTTAAATGGAAGTTTGAAAATGGAAGAATTTTTTGTAAAAAAATCAGCAAACAACTAAGTTATTTCAAATATTGTTATATGCCCAGCAGTAATTGCAGTTATAAATTTATGTGTGAAGGAAAACATGATTTGTGTTGTTACAGAATAAGAGAGACATTGTAATGTTTAAGTTGCAAAGTGTTGTAAGTAATAGTATGAGGCCAGGCATATTATACTGTTTTTAAATACATAATGTGGACCTTTTTTTTAAAATGATCCTCATAGCACAGAATGGCATGAACGCTGTGCATTTAACAGTTATTTAAGCAGTGTGAAAGCCATGTATTTCATTATATATGCACATTGCGGGGGGGGGGGTAAGCTTAGGACAGAAGTAGGAAAAAGATTAGATTCATTTATTTATGAAAAGAGTTCAAACATTATCGATACGGGGTGGTTTATGCTGCGGTGTTTTGTTTTGGGTTTTCTTCCCCCTTCTGTGGTAGGTAATAAAAAGGATTACAGGCCCTCCAGAAGGATGAGATATCATCAGTTTGTAATCCAGCCCATGGTTTCCTAGATACCGTATTGTCTATTCTGTTCCGCTATGTGAAAAATGTTGAATATCAACAATGGGTTTCAGTGCTGTATTGTTGAGTTTTGTATGAACTAATCTAGCTTCACTAAAAAAAAAAAAAAAAAAAAACCTACAGCTTTGGACAAAAGTCTATAGCCAGTGCATTCGTAACTCCCCATGCACAAGAGCTGACTGTGGCTCTGGGAAGACATTTTACTCATTTGATTTCTTTTTTCTTGTAGTCTTCTTGTCCAGTTCTCAGGTGTTTACCACCTATTAGAATTTCACCTGTGTGGGTCCTGTGTTTGAGAAAGTCCCAGGACTTGTCAGCTGTATAGGCCTCATAAAAGACAGCTCTGTTCAGGGTTTGAAAGGTAAGCTTTTGCCTAAGTCCTCTGCTGTCTGTGCTTTAAGATGCTAACTTTATTGGCCTAGTTCGGAAACTTTGCAGCTTATCACTCATTTGGAGCTTTTGTAGCGGGTGAGCGAGGGGAGCAGGTTTCAGCTTAAACAGGGGAAATAACCATTGTTGGAGTGAGAGGTGGTGGGGTTAGAGAGAGGATGGATTGAATGAAATGTGCCTTTCCTCTTATAGAAACTGGATCGTAACTAACTAGTGAAAGTAAGGAGTGTATTACCTGCACAGTGAGGTGTTTCGAGAGCAGGTATTCTGCAAATAAGTATGCTCCAAAGGTAGGGTAAGAGTAAAAGGGAAAGCGTTTGACCTGTGGGCATGATATTTCCAGGACATGGGTCGCACAGACAGTCGTATGGTTTTGAACTGCCTTGCCATAGCACTGGCTTGTTTTCTTTTTTTCTTCCTATCTTTCCTTTTCTCGTTCTTTTTTACTTTGGTCTCAGAACGGTCTTAATGTTTTGTGGAAATGCTATTGGGGGTGCTGTTTGCTTGAAATAAAGTGGGCGGAGAACAATTGAGGGTAAATAAGATTCGTGATCAGAAAGATTCTGTCATTAGTCCAATTTCTGAAAGAATTTGTGGGTTTTTCCTCTTCAATTAAGTTTTTCCTAGATTTATTAAAGCAATTCAACAATAAGCAGAAGACCCTACAACAATAAGAATGTACATATGTATAAGCTGCGGTGAACTACATTAGATGCACTGTAAATATTTATTTATGAATTTAAAAGTGTATTGTCAAATCCTTTATTATATGCATTTTATGTTAAAATATTTCTATCTTTTTAATTACAAATTATTTTCTATATATCTATATTTCCATTTGGATCTTTTCAGTACATAAGATTGTGAATTATTTTAATTCCTTGGAAAAGTAACTTTATAGGCAAATGCTTTCACGCTTACTGTAAATGTGGGAGGTTGTTTTTTATGGAAAAACAGAATTTCACAACTTCTTTATATATTTTGGTATAAGTAATATACTGATATTGTGATTAGAGACCAACTTGCAAAAATCCTCCAGGCATTTTCTTGTGTCCGTGGAAGATTTTTGCAGAAGATATGCCAGCTTTCAAAACCTTCTCTTTACCCTGCTACAGTGTGAATGTTTTTCCCATCCCCCTTTTAACCTAGGAATTAGAAGAAAGTACAGATGATGCTTGCTTAACCCTGCATTTAGTGCCAAGCAGTGATGTGCTCCCTATGAAACCATTTCTGACCCTCTGCTTGCAGTGGTGAGCCTGAATTTTTCCCCTTCCTTGCCCATCATTGTCAGTCAATTATGGGATGGAACTGAACCAGAAAATCTGGTACAGTCTGGCAATTAGTACAAAGGGTTTCCAGTCTAGTGTGAAGACAGAGATGCAAGAGCCCCAGCAGCTAGAGAAATAGTTTTGATTGGCCATGGACATTGCCTTTTAGTGCTGCTTGGTTACTTCCTAAAGATACTGGCTCTTCTACCCTACAGGTCTTCTCCTTAAAGTACTGCATTACGGGCCTAGTTTTTATAAGTCTTTTGGGAAGTGGGGGGGGTCGTCTTTTTTTAGCTCTAGCTTCCCCCATTTGCAGACTGTCATTTTAACCCATCAAACAGACACATTTTGACTTGTACAACAAAGAACCAAGTTATCAACATTCACAGAAACTGACATTTTTAATTCAGGCTTCATTATGTCTTTGGTTTATGACAGTGAGCTACAAAGACATTTAAAGTTTTTTTTTTCTCTTTTTCATTTTAAATTCAGCATTGGGATGTTTATCTTTCTCTTAATGCTCATATTTCCCTTTCTACCTTTATTCTTTAGTAATATATAATTAGCATTATCAAAACCATCAACTATTATCTACTCTGACTTTTGACCTTTGTTTTTATCTGTCTAGCATTTTCCAAAATAAATGGCTATACAAATTCTAATGGTTTATATTACATCATTACAGTAAAATGTAATTAATTAAGCTCCCTAATACAGTCATCATAAAAATCATCTCTTTTTCATATTACTAGATTTAATGAATGATTACATATATGTAAACTTGTTAAATATCTGGTATTGTAAGATAAGAATTAATAATGAAACAAAAATTGTAATTCAAAAATAACATACAGAAGTCAGGGGTTTTCATATGTAAAAAATCTCAGCGTTTTTGAGAGTTATCACCGAGTCTGTAGCTAATATTTCCTGCTATCCTGCTATCCTAAAGGAGAACAAAAATCTGGTGTAAGTTTGACTTAAGTTTAGAACAAGAGCTAGTTATGCCAAATAAAAATTTTAGACTATTATTTCCAGGAAAGCTGGTAACTTTGCTGAATGTATGAAGACAGTACTCAGTCAAATCTTGTTCAAAACTAAAATGCAGTATAATTAGATAGCACTACAAGCAGTTGACAAAGTAATAGCATCAAGCATTCAACCATAACCATAGTGTTTTGTTTGTGAGAGTTTTTGTTTTCATACGAGTCAGCAGTTTCTGGTTTATGCTTGGATAACTGTGTATTTGGGATGTTGTCTTTTGTAGTTGGAAAAAAGTAAATGTGCGATCTAATCTTCATATGTATACATGGAATATTATAAATACACATTCAGAGTTTATATTGTCATTTTTTCTTCATTCTGTCTCTGCACAGCGGTACTGTGGGAATTCCTGAAGGTGGCTTTAGGCACATGATAGCAGAATATTCAGTTTAGCAGTTAAATACTCTTTGGCTCTATTAATGGCAAGAAGTATAGTAGCGGAGGCTGTAAACGTGATGACAAGATTAGCACATTGCCCACTTCAATCAGGTACCTCTTGTTTTTGTATTTATTGTTCATCTTTTCCCGTTGACTGATGGCTGTCACTCAATAGCTTTCTTTGGCTAGAAAGAGAAAAAGCTTTCTCTAAAGATGTCAGCAGTGATGTTGAATTCCATAATGGGTCATAATAGGTCATTTGCACTGGAAGTCTACATAGAGCAACAAATTAATAGCTTCTCTTGTAGATCTTTTGATAATGTACATGGGAAATGATGCGATAGTGTTGTATATTACACCAGGAAGGTAATAGCATAATGTAGGTCAAAATCTAATCTGGTTACCCAGAAACACATTGCCCAAGGATGCACTGATGATGCCTTAAACAGGAATTATGTAGAATAATTATCCATATATTAATATCTGCCAATTTCTTGTTTGTTTATCAGAGAAACAAACGAAGTGGTAACTTGCATTCAAGCGCAGGGGAAAGAAAATTATACCTAATTGTGTCTTGGCCCAAGAGCAATTGAAATTTTTCACCGCTTGCAGTTTAACAGGTAACCAGTAATGGCACTGAACAATACACACTCCAAATGCACTTCAGTTGGGTTTTTTCCATTGTTTTTAGTTCTGTTTGTCTTCAGTGACCAAGAAAATTCAACATTGAACAGGGACTACCCCATCTTAATTTGTAAGTCTTCAGTCTTGATATTATGGACCTACACAAATATGGTTGGGCTATGAGCTTTGACAGTGAATCACTGCCAGATTGTTTAACTGTGAAGTTATTTTCAAGGAGAGAAAGATCTGTTCCTCGCTTTCATTACTTTTATAACATAGAATAATTTTTCTACAGAAGTGTTTTCCTCTTTCCCTCCAAATGTGTTTTCCAAACATTGATATACCTATTAAATATTTACCTATAATTAAAGTCTCAAAGTGCTATTTTTCATGTAAGAAAACTGAGGCATAGATGAGCTGAGTGACAACGTTACATCTTGGTGTGGGTTACTGCTTTGGCAGTGTTTGGAATATATTTAAGATCTCCCTTCTCAATACATTGCAACAACTTTTTTCAGTGATGACTAGTTCATAACTGCTTTGTGGATTTCACGCTCTTTTTAGATTGTCCTTCACCTCTTAATAACCATCTCCATAGAATGAATTTTGGACAAACTCATCAGTTGCAGGATCCATTCTTACTATCATCAATATCACAGTTCTCAGATTTCAGTGGGTGATGATCAGACCTTAATGCTTAACCCCCACAACAGTCCAACTCTTGAGCTCCATTTTTGATGGTCTGCCACCCTACTGAAGAAGTTTAGCTCAGTTGTTGGTTTCATTGCTGTTCTAGAAAATCAGGGAGCATGTTAGTAGAGCTTAGCTGGGACATAGCTCTGTGCCATATATGAAGTCATGGAAATAAGATATAAGTACTATATTTCATATATATATGTAATAGCATCAGGAAACATCTTTTCTTGGCTTCTTATTTTCTATTATTCTGTTTTCTGAGCTTCTGAGATTTCTGCTTGGGTGCAGGGGGCGGAACCAAACAACAAACTCCTCACCACCATCACGAAGGTCAGGAGCATGTAGCTGTGGTGCAAATTGGCTCGTGTCAACTTTTGTATGCACCCAGGCACAGATCTCAGCCCTGACATGATGAGGATCTTCAGTGAAAGCGTAAGAGTTTGTCTCCTCAGAGAATGAGGCGCTAACCAAGCTGGTCTCCAGTTTGTCAGCTGTGCTCTTTGTGCATACAGCTTTTGCCCTTACTCTATGGTTAAATGTATCTGGCAACTGGCTGCTGGATCTTTTGATTTGGGAAATGAATCAGGCTGAATGTACTAGCAGAAAATCACGGAGGTTTTGTAATATGGGAGAAAATGAGAGGTCAAGCCCATTGCCTGAGCCACGATCTACCAGCTTTTCTGCTCCTGGAAATGATTCCTTTGCATAACAGGTCCTCCTCAGCCCTTCTTCTCATGTCTGTTCCTCAGGGTGGGGAAAGCAGTGGAAAACCTCACCCTGTAAAAGTTTTTTAGACACATAACAGAGTTTTATACTGCCAGTTCCCATTGACTTTCAATTCAATTATCACTTAGATTAAATTCAATAGGAATAAAGTACCCAGTTCCTTTATGCCATTGAGAACCTCCTGTCCTGATTCTTACAGTAGGCTATGGAATGAGTGAGCATTGGCTGTTAGTGGGATGTGACAAGCATTAAGAAGTAAGAGATTGGATCAGTGTATTGCATGAGACTCTATACAAATCTGTGCAATTGGCATTTTATGTAAAATGACTGGCTTCATATAAAGGAGAAGGGAAAAATGACTAGTAAAGACATGGTGATAGCAGTTTCTCAAAGAACAGGTACCAAAGGCACAAGCAGAAACTGTACCATTGCAGGGGAGGATAGGCTGTGTACTGGGAGACATCTTTTGTTAACACATAAGCCTTAACCAAAGACTCAAAAGGAATTTTAGAGGAATCAGATTATTAATGACAAGCCTAAAGGACTATCATGAGCCTACAGAGACAGAATTCAAGTAATCAAGACACAAAAATGAGATGTGACCAGCAAGATGCATGAAACTACACTGTATGATCATTCAAAGCAATAGGGAAACCAAGGTATAGGCTTGCTAGTCAGCAAAAGGTGGTGATGTCATTCATAAATGAGGCTGAAAATGAAGAGGTGCCTAATACCTGCAATATATAATATTTTTACTTTTAAAAGAAGTCAGCTGTGAGGAGATGACTAGCACAAATGATATAAATTACAAGATGATATGGATGATTTGCAGTTTTTTGTAAGTTATCTTTTGATATCTTACATGTTGCATGAACCCTCAGCTAATCCACTGATCATAGGCTGAGAAACAGCAAACAACATGACCACCCAAAGTCCGTTGCAGACCTTTTTTTCCTATGATTCATTGGCATTGTTATGACGATATGAATCCTAGAGGTGGCCTCTCCTTCACTTCCGTTTCACCTCTTTCTGGAATAATCCTTAAATTTTCCATTTACCCTCTGTGTCTGTCTTAGCTACATAGCTGATTGTTATTTCTTCCTGTTTCTTTTTGTACTTGTAATTATATTTTCAGTTCAGTCCTATGAATTTTCCCTCTTCAGAATTGTTTAATTCTTCAGCTTATTCAATATGTCATCCATCCCCAATTTGTTAGAAATTTTCTCATGACAGTTTCTGAATTGAGGAGATAGCTAAAAAGTGGTGCTGGTTTGTGTTATGTTGGCACTGACTAGAGGAAAGATAAAGTAACCCCTGACTTCTGTGAGATTGTGTGTATCTGTAAACATAAATATGTTGATGATGACTAAAGAGAGATTTCATTCCTGATCCATGTAGCTATTCTGCCAGATACCTCAAAGGCAGACAGAAATACTTCAGCAAAACAGCACCCTTTATGTTTTCACTTTGTCCTTTGTACTTTTTTTTAATGGAAAAACAATCTCAGAGATGCTAATAATTTCTCATTATTAAAATGCCATTTTCAAACAGTCTATAACATTCTGGCTAAAACTTTCAAGAAGTTGCTTTAAAAAATTCAGAAACACTGTGCTAGAATTAAAAAATTTTCAGTTCCAACTTTAAAAGTTCTTTTTTCTTTCTTTGGAAGAAAATTTAATTTGTCAACTACTTCTGCCAGAAGTGTTAACTTCTGTGTGTTAGAGCCCTAATTAGATTAAGTTGGATCTGCATTTTGCATGTTCTCCCAAGCTAATTCCTATGTTCACCACGCTTTAAAACCTTTATTAGGGGGGTTTTGTTAAAGATGCATCACTTTACTGTTGTTATTCATCCGACAAGAAGAGTGGATTCAAATGTAGCCTTCTTTCAAAGCTGTGTTTGTCACTGACCTCAGATGTTGAACCAAGAAGAGAATTAGTTTCTAAGCACTGCACTGTGTGTGCAATGCCAAGAAAACTGGAGAGTTCTGACCGGCATCCTTCTAAGAGAGGTGATCTGAAAACCTTATTGTCTCATGCGTTATATCCATCAGAGCCAAAAATACTTGGGTGTTGTTTAAAGACACAGAGATTCAAAACTAGCTATTGTCTCTCTAGCAAGGAGTTGTCAAGAAGAAATGAAGGAGGCAGCACTGTGGGGAAAGAAATCTTGGGATCTCAGTTTGAGAGGAGGTTATGCCTAGAGGTGTAGAAACTTCCTTCTTTGATTCATGAAGAAAGTGGAAAGAGAGTGACTAGTGAGGTGGCAGTCTGTTGATGATACCAGGTTTTTCAGGACATAAAGATGAGGACACTTAGCAAGACTGGCTGGAGGATCTTGTGAAACTCGGTGAGTAGTCCTTAAAACATCCCATGAAATTCAGTTTAGATAACAGTTGAAGTGATGCATCTGGGAACAATCAAAACTTCACAAATAAAATGGTGGGCTTTCAGCTGTCTTACCACCAAGTAATGAGATCTTGGGATTACAAAGGACAGGTCCATGAAAGAATCTGCTTAATGATTAGTGGTGGTCAATGAATGTTATGAATAAATAGGAAAGGGATAGAAGATAAGTACAGAATACTTACACAAGTGTGTAAATCCATGGTGTGCCCACATCTTGCATTTTGCCTGCCCCTACCTTTTCAAAAGGTTCACAGAAGGGCAACAAGGACGATCACAGAAACAGAGAGATTTCCGTTAAAAAGAAGCTAAGCAAAGTAAACTCTTCGTATGCCTAGAAAAGGAGACTGTTGGGAGACATGATAAAGGTATCTAGTCTGAAGCATCATAAAGAGGGTCCCTACATGTAGTTTGTGCACAGTCTTTGCCAGGACAAGAAATTAAGGCAGATGACAGCTATGACAGTTGGAAAAGAAGCAAAAGAAGATCTTTAGACATAACATAATCAAGCAGCCACAGGGTACTGTCAATGTTTAAATTTTTTATGGGTTCAAGGGAAGCTTGAACAAGTTGCCAGAAGAGAAATCCATAGAGGTTAAAAATACACATGAACCTTATCTGGTTCAGGTAGTCTTTGAGACTCAGATTGGTGGAAGCTGGAAGAGAACTTGGGGGAATTGTTATTACATGCCTGTTCTGTTCTTCTCCAGGCACTTACTTCTGGCTGCTGATTGAGACAGTGCTTGGCTAGATGGACATTTGGTCTCACCCAATACCACCATTTTATGTTCTTATGATACCATTAATTTATGTCCTGTGCTCTCATTTCCTCTTCATATACAAATGAAGGACAGATCAGAAACTGTAGAAGTAGCCTAGGCAAATAGGTTGAATACTGGAATCTCTATATTCTTTTTGCGTATATCTTCCTCTTCAGCTAAGAAGTTCCACAGTACACCTAGTTGGCAATCAGGGGGAAATACTGACAATCAGAGGCATGTTTTTAAAGCTCCCAAGTTCAGATTAATATGATTTTTTAAAACATGGGGAAATCCATGAAAAATTTATCAGTGTATAATAGCTGAACAATCTCTCCAGGAGACTTTAATTTCTGCTTCTAATCTTTTCATCTCACTCTGCTGGGTCAGCTTTCCACTTCTCCTTGTGTGCACAATGGGGAACAATGTTTAGCTGATGACAGAAGTGCAGGATGGGGATTAAGTACCCCCCAAGCTCTCTGTATTTTAGTAATGCTACTGAAAGTTCCGCAGTCCCTGATTTTTCTTCCCTCCTACTCTTCCAATAAATTAACTCCTAAGTCTGAAAATCAAGACGTAACTTCACTGGGCAGTGAAAATATACCCTGCACGTTTTCCTAAAGACCCCTTTAGAAAAGGCTTAAGTTTGATTATTGTAATTGATTGTCTTAAGCCCCTGAGTGTCAGAGTTCTGCATTACACTCAGCAGGTAGTTTGATGAGAAGCTGGATTTGGCAGCAGTCTTAGGTGTCCTCACCTCACCACTCCCACCCACTCATTTCTGGCCCATGTTCCAGGTTTGCCCCCCTAACCTTAAACACAGGTTCAAAATTAAGTTAATGTAAATATTCACTGCTGTTAAAAGCACTAGTTACACTGTGAGCTTTATCTCTGTCTTCCCTTCTCCCCATAACAGAGCAACTGCCAGGGGACTGTGTGGTTAGAGAAAACTAGTAAGTTGCTTACAAGGGTTAGTTTTCAGCCCAATCAGTTCATTAATATAACTGAGCACTAGTGCCAGCTCATGACAGCTGAAGGAACACATGGTTTGGCGATGGGAAGGTGGTCTTTTCTTAGGTGGTAACTCAGAGTTGGGAAAGTTTAAGCCTACCATGAAGTTCCATCTCCTGTGGTGTATTGCTTTTAAGGTTGCACGGTAAGCCAGAGACTTGAGTCAATCTAGGCAACAAGTAACTTAATATACAATCTCCAAAAGAAGTTGAGAAACAACTTACACAAGGAATAAAAAGTAATAATAGCCTTTTTTTCAAACACATCAGGAGCACGATTACTGACAGAAAATCTGTAAGATGCTCAAGGCATGAAAGGAACATTCAAAAAGATAAAGCCATAGCAGAAAAGCTGTGATTTTTTTTGCACCTGTGCTTACCATGGGGGAAATTAGAGAGATTCCCATCTCAGAATCTTAATTTATGGAATGCATTTTAGGATTTGTTTCAAATTGAAGTGTCCATAAATAGTTTATAGAATAAATGGACAAAGCAAGCTATAACAACTCATCAGGAACAGACACATTCACTTGGAAATTCTAAAGAAAGTCAGGAGAGAAGCAGGTGATTGTGGTGTACAGCTTCTCGGTTCAAATCATTTTGAGCCAAAGGAACTGAAATCTGACTAATGCAGCAAAAGATTTTAAAAAGGGATTCAAGCAGATCCAGAAAACTGCAGTCCAGTAAATCTGACATCTGTGCTGGGAAAATGAGTAGAAACTGTAACAAATAATAGAATTAGTGTAATCTGAATAATTATGACATATTGTGAAGAGCCAACATAAGTTTAAAAAGAAAAGTCCTGGCTTAAAAATACATTGAAATTCTCTGAAAGAATCTACAAATAAGAGAACACAGGCGACCCAGCTGATAGCACCTGCTTGGGTGTTCAAAAGTTGTTTAACAAGGTCCACCCCCAAAAGCCTTTAAGAAAATAAAATACTCACATCAGTAAATAACTGCTTGACAGTAGGAAGCAGAGTATAGGAATAAATGGTCAGTTTTCACAGTGGAGGTAGGTCATGACTGAAAACCCTATGGAGATCTGTGCTATTCAACATATTCAAAGTGATCTGTAAAAAGTTGAATAGTGAGAGAACAAAATTTGCTGATGGTACCAAGTTACTCAGGGAAGTTAAGAGAAGGACCAGCTATAGTATATTGAGAAAGATCTTACAATGCTGGCAATAATGGGTAAAAACTTAATATGAAATTCAGTGTACATAAATGCACACAGGAAAAATAACTCTATCTTTACATATGAAATGATAGGCTGGGAACTAACCATCACTTCTCAGAAAGGAGATCTTGTCGTCAAATGGATAGCTCTGCAAAACTGTCACATCAAGAACAGTTGAAGCAAAATTTTAAGAATAGAGAACAAAATAAAAGCCATCATTACAACACTACATAAATCCATAGTACACCTGCATCTTGAATACTCTGTGCAGTACCAGCCTCCTCAACTTAGAATAGAGTAAAACCAGAAAAGGTTGAAAGACAGGTGGCAAGGTTGGTCACCATGATAGAATGGCTTCAAGGAATATGACTAGGACCCAGCAAGCTGGAAAGGATATGACCAGGGCTGGAGCATATTGATAGATGTCTAGATCTTGACCAGCTCAAAAGCTTGTTTTACAACGTCGTGACAGAAACAGATAATGGTGGACTTCCAGTATGAAGATGGAAATGAGATCGAAGCCCTAAAACAAGTGCCTTGCTGAGCTACAACATCAGAAAGTTAAAGGAACAAATAGGGTGCTAATGCTTAGGAAACTGGGCACATAGAAGTATTTACAAGGCACTTCACTTCTCCAGTTGAGTCTTGTCAGATCCTTTAGGCTTTCTCTGCAATCAGTGGAGAGAGAAAGTCTCTCTATTTAGGCAATGAAGAACACCTAAATTAGGATCCTCTTCTGAGATGGACTCCAGAGGATCCTCTCTGTCTCCATTAATTAGAAAGGTGACACAAGGAGGCTGGCCAGCCAAGGAGACAAAACTGGGTACCTAACACTGGGTAACACAGGTACCGTGATAGGTCTGAGTGGCTGTACTGTTCCTACAGACAGGTGTATGGAAAGCAGCTGCTATCATGTTATGACTCCTGTTAATGGAGTGGTGCGGAGGATAGAAAGCACCAAATCCCATCTAGAGGCTCTTCTCATGGCATGTTTACATAACTGTGACCAGGGATTGAAGATTTGGTCCCAGGAGAACAGCATTGTAAAACTAGGCAGAAGTGTTCAGAATCAACATTGTAATCAAACCACCAGGTACCTCTATCCTATATTAGGTTGTAGATAATTTGTCTCTTCTTTTAAAAGAGCATCTCTGCAACTCAACATATATTCCATTCTTTAGGGATTGCTCTTGCCAACAGCATTATAAACTACTGACATAATCCAGATATGGCACATTCAGTTTTATTTTCTGCCTGAGCACTGTGGCAGAAATTAACCCGTTATGAGACCCGTGGAGGCTACCTGGAGTTAAAGGTGCGACAGCAATGTCTCAAACTGTGTTTCATTTTGAGTCATTCACAAAACCAGTGTGAGTTCACTAACTTCTTTTACCTATAGTTTTAAGCTGTGTATTTTTCAAAGGAGATTGAATTTTTCCAACTTTTTCTAACTGAAACAGGAAGCCTTTAGCACGTATTGAGGGAACACTCTCTCCCTAAATCTCCAAATATACTGCCATAGGTGAGCAACTTAGTTTTTAAATAAATTGCATTTATTAAGTAATATTTCCTGCTTTCTATTTTTTAAGATTATGTTCCTTCAGTTGTTTCAATTCATTTCCTCATACCATGTTATTTTTGGTAGTTTTTCACTCCTTTTCCCTTTAGTCCTTTTGCTACTCCACAAACCACAATCCTTCCTATGGAGAAAATAAGGGCGAAGGAAGTTTGAGATCAGGGCAGACTTTTGAACCATGAAATTTGAGTGTTTAATTCAGTGCAGACAATTTTGTCTATGTCTAGTAGCTGTGCCCTTTTATATTGCTTCTAGTTCTGATATTATTTCTGAATTGGGAGCATAAATACTATTTAAAATTACACTCACTAGAAAGCAAAAAAAGATGCAAATCTCAATGCTTCGAGGCATGCATTAGTTGCCAACAACACTTGGGCCGATTATTCCCTTCTGCAGCAATACAAATAGAACATAACAATCATTCATCGTCAGTATTAGTATAGAAACTTATCATCAATCTTTGTTTCTTGGTCATTATTTGGAGGCTTCTGGGTTTTTTTTAGAATCCTCAGAAATGGTAGTGGAAAATGGTGAACTTAGAGAAATTAATCTGTGGGTTTTATATATTACTGTTATAAAGTTATTACTATTGTAAAGCTTCTCCTGTGGTTTGTTTTACTTCTTACGCATAAGCTTTCCACTTGGACTTGGTTTGCAGGGCAGGCCCGCTTTTTGGGGAAGTTGTCACTTCTGACAACAAATTTTTGCAGATTGTGCATGTTTTATGTTAGCTTTTGTAATGACATAGAAAGCAGCTTTGAGACAATAAATTAGCCCCTACCTGATTTACTGAAAGAATAAATACCTTCAGGAGGTTTTGTTAGCAGATTTTTAGATCATTATTTTTGCTGTCTAATGTTGCACACCTTTACTCTAACTTGCTCATTTTTTCTATCTGAAGAAGAGGGGCATGTTCTAAGGAAGAAGAGTCTCTCTTGGCCATGCATTAACATCTCTGATGGCTTATTTGAGTATCAAAGAATTTTGTTTATATTTCTCTGAATTATAATTAAAACCGGTACTGAAATAATTTAAAGTAGCTGGAATTTATGTAAAATTCATGCATGGTGTCTTTTTAATAAACAACAACAGCAAAAGTCATTCAAATAAATGAAGCAATCAGCTCTGGGCACTTGAATTTTCTTTAAAAAACTTGAGTTAGTCTTAACTTATTGATTTTGGAGACACTATAATAAAGAATTACTGGAGGAAATATTGCTTTTACTGTTTTCAGATAATGCTTAATGTTGTTGCAAATTATAAAATTTAATTAGCTATATAAATGCCAGAGGAACAAATAGTGTGCTATTGTCTTGATATCTTTCCAGAAATTAGTCTTTTAAAACAAATTTGCCATATTAATCATCTAAAAATATTTTTGATCACTGAATTAATAGTTTGCAGCCTGTTTTCAGGTATTCATTGCCATAGGTGATTGCCTCTTAATTACTACATGGGCGCTTTCTATTCACTCTTATTAATTCATGTTTTCTGGCACAGTCCCAAAAGGCAGCCTTGCCCTATATCTTCTAATTACTTCTATAATTGAATTTGCCCACTTTTTCTAACCTATTTTTTAAACTGACTGTGTTTGTTCATGGTTTATTGTGTCTTTTTTGTGTCAGTTCTCTGCAAGCAGAATGTACATTGATTCTTTCCTCGTTTCTCATTAATTTTCAAGAGCTTTGCTGCATGTCTGTTTTTTCAGCCTGTCAGACCTATTGCTAGACCAAAAAAAGATTCTTATTATTAAAGGTTAGGTAAAATAGACTGAAGTTAATTAATTCATTAGTAACTCTGAGCCAATTACCGAAGCCTTCTCTTATTTATATACTTGTTAACAAGACAGAGATGAGAAAGACCTATTATAGGCACGTGTCCTTCAGAAGTTGGGCAAACCCTCTGGAGCATATGCATTTAGTTCCACCAAAGAAAAAAAATTGATTCCAAAATGAAGACTTGAAGATCTAGCTGGAAAATACTTCATAACCTGATGGACCTTCTTGTGGCCATCCAAATGTTATTTTGGATTCTGTCTTTTGATCACAAGGAATAGATTTAATGATCAGCTTTGTCAAGTGCATGCATAATGTTTGAATATAGATATATTGACTTACTAATTTCCCTAGAATTATTTCTTGGGATGTTTGGAAATACTTGAACAAAGAGGAATTACCCATGCATGTCTATGCAATTAAGACATGAGTTGCTGATTGTGACTTCATACAATTTTCTTGTATTGATAAATGCAAGGAGGTATGTAGCTGGAGAAAAAAGGAATTTTTGGTAAATACTCTGCGTGTTATGAACCTTATGTGAGAGCCGAAGTCATTCAGAAGCTACAGTCTTATAAATAAAATAGGGAAGGTATCTAGTGGGTCACTGATCAAGGTCAGATGTTTATATTAATGACATCAATGCTTATTTTAAGCATTCAGTACCTGACCTTATATTTCTTGAGGCTAAAGCATCACAAATCACTGTTCTCTCTCACTGAATTCATAAGAATGCAACTCAGCTTGATACAAGATTGTTGTTTTTAAAAGGGTTACTGATACTTTATCGGGGAAAAAAAACCAAGCAAATCTTTGGGTTTTTGTTTTCTGATAATTCAACAACTTGACCAGAGATCATTAGAATTAGAAAGCCTTTATAACAGTCCTTTCTCAAGTGTCTTGCAAACCTGGGCTGATATCTAAATTTAGAGGGAAATGATGCTAAGATTGAGGAATATTATATGAGCATTATAAGAAAAGAGACAAAGCATGGATTTAGAAACTTCCACTTAGATCCTTATAGAATATGAATCCAAATAAATTTAAAGAAGAAGAAAAAAAGTGCTGGAACCACTGGGGACCAAAAAGCTTCTCCTAGCCCAGTCAATTATATTTTGAAGAAAAATCTGTCCGTAGATGTAGATTTAAAATCATACGAGAAGGGCAGTTACTAAATTATCTGGAAGTCCTCCCCCTGTCCTCTATGCTAGAAGTAACTTTAGATTAAAATATTCAGCTACCATTATAGGAATTATTCTCTGCCTAACACTTACTTCAAACTTGAGAGACAATAGGAAGAAAAGGAATAAACTAATACAGCATCTGACAACATGTGCTCCTCACCTGCACCTGGTCACTAGTGTAAGGTCTGGATGCAATTACCACACTGTGCCAAAATGTCTGTTTGCCTCTGCATATGTCCTGGAACACACACAGCTTTCTCACTCCCCCTTGCATGCAATACAGCTCACTGCAGAATTGGGGTATTTATTATTCAATCTTGCTCATTCATTCACTTCCCGAAATTAGTTAGGAAATAACTGGCTGATTGGAACTGATGGCATCTCGATCAGATCATTATTGTTTCTGGTATGAAATAAATAAGTAATTAATCATGGAAGTGCTCGGGCTGCTCTGTGGTTAAAATAGCTTTGAGATTTGCACTTAAAACAGATACTCACTTCTTCATTGTGTGTGAATTATATGATGTGTGATTGCCAAATTTATGTTGTTTATTTGTGGACTGGAGTTACTGGTTTTGAGAACTTTCAATACATCTTTTGATTTTAGTTATTGGCAGTTATCCTTAACACTGTGTGTGAGTGAGAGACTCCAGATATTTGGATCCTTTTAGTAGAAACAGTGCAAACAGGTTTTTGAAAATTTTGAGAAGCGCGGTACATTCAGGCAGCTCAGAACTGTAATGAAATTCAGTAAAAGAGGCTCCCTTAACACTTCATTTTTCTACTAATGAACTGTTATCAGAATGAGTCCTATTTTATGTAATAGTATTGTAATCATTTTTTCCACTATAAAATGTATGTTATAAAGAGGGGATCACTTATCTGCCTCCCATGTTAACATTTTTTGCAGTTTTGGCAGGACTGAGGACTGTAAGCTCCATATGGACAGACCCTCTGATATGGACAGACCCTCTAATAAAGTCAGTAAGGTTTTAAGCAAATGAGAGATGCATTTCTGTGTCATCAGTTGTGTTATCAGAACCAGGGTAACTTAGACATGTTGAAATTCAAGCTGTTCATTGAAGTATGTTATGGGCTTTTTGATAGTGTGCATTGACGGTGACAGTATTATCAAATCAAAATAACTGACAGTTTGCAGTGGTTACTCTATGGAGGACAACTGCAGACAGGACAGTAACACCATTTTCTTTTTTTACAAGGCAATGCAACGTAAGTCTAAAATTATAAGAGCAGCAGTAAAAAAATGAGGGGTTTTCTGTCTGAAAAGTTCCTAGTTTATCACAGTTTTTGTAGTTCTTGTGGATTTTATATATTTATTTCAGAGAATCATTCAAGTCCAACCCATCCTTTACTTATGTACATGTTATGCTGCGTTTAACTCTACTTCTGTCATATACACCGAATAGAAAAATTCACTGTTAGCTATTTCCTTTCACAGTTATTCTTGCTCTTCTTACCTCAGAGTACCCTTTAGCATGCCTTGAAAATATTGCTCTGCCTGCTGTTCTTATCTCACTTCATGCAAATGCATTTTGGCTTCTGCATGAGCCACTGTGCTTTTTATTTAATTCCATATCCTTTCAGTAACTTCATGTAGTCATCAAGGAACTTGTAAAGAGTGTATTGACTTCTAGGAACATGCTTGTTTCTTGTGGCATTTCCTTTAATTCATTATTGGTTCTACTTTGTAGAACACTCTGTGATCACAGCAAGTGAATAGTCTGAGTTAAAGTTGTAAATCATAATCATTATTTACGTACAAGGAAGCAGGAGTGCTGAGATTGCGTGACTTTCCATACGTGACAAGGGAGGAGTGTGGCAGACTCAGCCACACAGCACTTATTGCCTGTTTCGTAGTCCTGGGCTTTTACTGTTGGAATGCCTTTTCAGTCCTTTCTAGTACACACTGTGATGATTAGATGACTACTATAGCAATATTAAAACATATGTATATTGTTATAGTGAGTAGAATCTTACAACTGTCAGTGGATTTGAAAAACTTCTTACAGAGGAAATATTTTAAAGTATTTTCTGTTACTTTTCATTAAATTAGAGCTTAAGTAACATTGTTTAGTATCTTGGACATAAGAACTTTTTCCTATATATATCAGAGACTTACCTGAAAACAAGTCATCTGATTGAGTAAAACAGTGAATGTCAGCAACATTGATCAACAACATTCCTGATCACCTGACTGTTTGGTCAGCTTTGTTGGCTTTCAGTCTAACAGTATTTAATTAGAATAAATAATATAAAATAAACCTGTGAGATATTAGAGGGAAGAAGGACAAAACCGTCTTCATAGATTTCCTTGATAAGCACAGACACTTTGCACGAGGCTCAGATACAAGGTAGGGAATCCAGCATCCAGTGCTGGCCTTAGGCTGAAGCAGGGCAACTGGGCACTTGGGGTTGTGTGCTGAAGTTGACATTTCTTTCTGGATCTTGAAGGAAGAAAATCATTAGATCTCCCTTCCTTCAGCATGAGAAGTACGGAGTTAGAGAAACTTATTTCCTAGTTTTGCTCACCACAGCAGCAAGCTCAAGCATCGAATGTTGCAAAAAAGGGAGTGGTTTCTGTATTGAGTTGTATTCGACAAGCTGTTTCTTAACTGATACTTCATTACCTTCCTGAGTAAGCTGCAAATGTTTTAAGAAATATATTTTCTCTTACTTTAATCCTAAAGAGGAGGGAGGTTGATGAATGGTTTTCTTTTACTTCCAGTCCTAGTGTTAGTTGCAAGATTTTGGTTTCAAACAAGGCAAGAAGCTACATGAAATCTATTGTCCTTTTAAAGCCTAAGACCATTCCTAGTCTTTCGGGTCAGTTTGTAAGAGCAGGTAAGATATTAATTAATAAGAAAGAGAGAAAAGATATAATTGCATGTAGAAGTCAATATTTTCATTAACACAAAGTTTTAGTCAAAAGCATCAGCCCAGTACTGATTATGTGCACTTCAGGGGGACTGGATCAGTCCTTGTGTTCGCAGCATCCGTTCCAGGACACCTAGAAATGTAATTGTGTTCCTTATGGGTATCCAAACTACTAATACAAAACAAATATGAGTAGTTATTATCTGCATGTTGGCATTACACATTTTAGATCTACAGTAAGTGCCACCACTCAAATGCCAAACCTGTGTTTAACATTGTGCCAATTGGCCTCCTCGTTGATAAACCTTGACAGTACATTGTTCTCTTGTCAAGGGGCATTATCCTAGCAATTCAGCAAAAATTTTTCTTCATTTGGGCAGTGCATCTTTCAGACATTCCCTTCTTCTATTGATTTGTTTTCTCCTGTCCCTTTCTCCTTCTTTTGTTTTCTTATCATAGCTTCAGGTTATTAAGTGCAAAGTATTGATGGGAATGGATGGTTTTGGTCGATGGAGAGCTAATGCATCCCTAATCCCACCATTGTTATAGAGTTATGCTTTACTCTGGTTCCTGATGGGGGAAAAGGTGCAAAGCTCTTGATCCTAGTTTTATTTGTCACAAACCCATCCATCAATCAAGCACAAGCATGTCTGAACGCTGAATGACATGTGGGTCTCAGCTGAAAAAATTCGATAACACTATATTGTCAGGTTGCTCACTCTTTTTTTTTTTTGATAAGAAATACATTTGACTGAAATAGATAAGCATGCAACTACTAAAGACTTGAAGAGAGAGAGTGACATACATGGAACCTAAGGTTGTCGATCTTTGGTATTAATGATACTTATGAGTAAATAAAATAGAAAAAAAGCTCTAGACATGCAACATACTTAAATCCTGTAGGGTTTTTTTTATCCTGTTGGGGTTTCAAGTTTTTAATCTGGACATATATTATAGCCTGCCACCTAGGTCCAAATGCTGATAGAATCTATGACTGAATTTATATTTTACAAAAAATTATATTGGTTAATATAGCAGATATTGATAAATAGAATATTATTTTAATATACAATGAGAAATCTGTCCATTTATTATTTCTGAATGAGCATGAAGAGATATGGAGATACGTAAATAATATCCTTTCAGGACTAGAGAACATTTTAAATATATAATTATAGTACATATAGATAAATATTTTATGCTACGCGAATACGTATGCACGTCATTTCACGAATGTCCTTTTAAATAGTAATTGTATTCTCAAATATGTTTTTGGTATCCCTTTATACTAGTTATTGTGTGATGTACATTAATACATTGTTGAAAGCTTATCCCCTTATATACAATTTTCTATTCATGCTCGCTTAAAATAATTGCATTTAGGAACTGTTAGAACATTGCAATATTCCATCTGTACACTGTAAGTTTGGGAAAAGTAATCAACAGATCAGAACAATTTAGAAAATCCTTTTTATTTTCTTGCCATAGAAGTAGACATTTTAGAATGGAGAACTGCATTAAATGACCTAAAAAATCCATGAACAAAGGTAACAAAAAAACAACCCAAATCAGAGGCTCTAAGATAAACATGATGTAGCCCCAAGTACTAGCACACTCTATGAGTAAGCCGTTTTTTCTCCGCTCTGTGACTAGGGGCTACAAAACTGCAAAAATCAATGTGGGAGTGCTTTAGATTTGTTGGGTAAATTACATGTGCTTGGCTGCTCTATTGTATCTGGCCCATATTCTATACCAGATACTTTTAGATGGAACTGTCACGTAATACATATACTCAATATTGATTTTTATAGATTTAACAGAGCTTGAACTGAACTCCATGGTAAGCAAGGAAAAACTTAAGAAATACATCTTCTCAAAATTGGGATGAACACATAAATACAGAAATAGTATTGAATGTTTGTGTCTGGGAATCTCCTGGCCAGTTTTAATTTGGTATGGGCAAAATCAGCACTAAGTAATCCAAAACTCCTGACATCAAATATTTGTTAATTTATCTTTAATGATGATTTGATTATATTTATTTTGTGGGTTTTTTTGTTTTTAAATGGTGAATTTTTTTTTTTAATTTGTACCAAGAGCAAGTGAACATGGAGAGTCACAAAAATTTTTAAAAGACATTTTGGATATTTTCTGAATAGCAGATGATGCCAGGTGAAACCCAGAACACCTCTGCTAGCACCAAAAAGAACTTTGGGGCCTCTGTATATATCATGAACAAATTATTTTACATCAGTTTCTGTGCATGCAGTAAAGACCATGACTCTCAGATGCAGGATGCTTAAGTCTACATTTAGACACGTGAATAGGTGGTCTCATTTCAAGTTATACATAACTTCTTATTAAAAAAAAAAAGACACCAGTTTCAATGTCTAAATATGAAACATGGAAAATTTGGCTGCCTTTGAAACTCTCCATGTTAGTTATCAAATATGAGGTAATCAAGTGTAAACAGTTTGCTAGATTTTAGGTCACAAGCTACTGTGACAGGACTGATAACATTCCCCAATAAACCTGAAGAAGGCTAATATTTTCTCAGGGGCAAGTGAAGATATTTGTAACTTTAAAAAGCAAAGAAAGACTGCAAATTTTAGTTTGCCTTCATTGTATTTGTGAACAGTGTATTACTAACAATATGTGTTTAAAGTAATCACATTTTAAAATACTAGTCTCTAGAGTCATTTGTGATCAGACAATAGTTGTTGTAGCCTATAAAGAAACACAGTTATAATTACTTTTAAAATGGATCCTTCTGGCTTCACATCCATCCAGCCATCAGTGCCACAGAAGCCCTGCTTGCACTTCTAAAGTCACAACCCAGCCTGCACTTACCAGTATTGCTTGTAACACGGTTGCAGGAAAAACGTACGGTGTGGGGGTCCTGTAGTGATGGACTTCTGGTCACTTCTGCAATGAGGGATGCTGAAAAATTTATTAAAAGGAAGGAGAGAACACAGGTCTTAAGTTCCAGAGGAATGCTTTCACATAACCAGCAATGCTCCTTGTCCTTCGCCTCTACCCTGACCTACTGGCGTGTGATCCACATGAGGCTAAAACTGTCTGCCTACTTACGGCTTTTGAAGGCGTGGAGGATAGGCAACATGCGGTCCTAGAGTTGCAGGCACCCTTGCAAACATCCAGCTTGAGCCGTCTGCAATTCAGAATCCTACTTTGAATCTTTGTAAATCTCTTTATGCTCTATTTATGTTTTGCTGTATTTAAAAATTGCAGGACATGTCCTCAGCTGGTGTTAATTGACGTAATTCCAATAATGTTCTTGTTAGGACAGCCATTTCCCCTAATGAATATCCAGCATTGTATCTCTGCTAGGATTCAGATGTGGTAAACAGACCAGCCAGCCTCTAAAAGTGAAGCAGAGCCTTGTCAGGGGGCCTTCACTTTAAAACTTTGCCTCTTGGTCTGTCAATGCTTGATTTTATTATTCTAAAGGCATTTTGATAACCCCTCTGTGTTTGGGTCTTCATGGTGTGAAGGTCTGACTAAATAATGAGGGTACTTTCTCTTTTATCTTTAGAGGGAGGATTTACTTATTACTGCCAATAATATGGGTCAGATTTTCAAAGATGTTTTAACTTCACCTCGATGTTTGTACTGCATAAACACTTGCAATTGCTTTTGTATCCCGTCACTTCTACAGATGAGCATTTACCATTATTTTTCTATGCAAGTGGTGCTTGTGCATCACACATGTGAATACATATTCTTCTGTCTTGTTTCTATAGATAAATATACACAGGCACAAGTGGGTGTCATGCTTTTATATGGCATTTTGCAATGCTAAGTATTAAGTGGACAGAACAGTAACACCATTTTCATTCTCAAGATCTATGGTGGGCTTGTTTTGTACATTGAGGAGAAAAAAAAAAATTGTGAATTCAACCTTTTCCTTTAATTTTGTACTGTGTCTCACGTGACAAGAGGCCATAAAGGATCTGTGATCATATGTGAAATTGCCAGTAAATGAAATGCATCTCTATATCCAGCTATGCTGCCTGGTGGTACTGATACCTCATTTTTATGAAACATATATTAGCCATATGAAAAGGAACTTGAACTTTCATAAAACATCTGTTCCTTAGACAACAAAAAAAGGCTTACAGAAACAGTGGTTACTTACCTCCTTTTGAAAGAAAAAGGCATGCAAATAGGGTGTCATCAATAAAAAGCGCACTTTATGTTCCAGGGTTCAATTCTACTTATGTATTCTTAGCCATTTAACACCATGATTTCTGACTGCTCTCTGTGAACTGGATGCCAGTGAAGGAAAAGCTCTTTTGTATCTTGGTAGCAGCTGTGCTATATCTTCAGTTTACTCTTAGGTGCTACAGTAGAGTCCCTGATAGTATGCTTAGATGCAAATCAACTGCTGAAGTGAATGACAGTAACATTGTTGACATCCGGTATATATCAGAAGTCAGCCCAAATGTCATGTTGGTCTATGTCTAGTAGACATCCAGGACCTCTCAAGAGGTTAAGGACGTTGTTCATCAACTGGAAATGCAACTTGAGAAATGTAAAACCAACGAAATTATAAAGAAAGGGCAAAACACCATATGATTTGTCTAAGTGCCATATGGCATCTCTTTAAAATGTATAGTACTAGGGAAAAAAGAGATTAGTGCAAAATGTAAGAGATGCTTCATAGGGCCCTAAGGACCAGCAGTTCAAAATGGTAGAGATCCAGCCAGCCTCACCTGCATCTTAAGGAATAAATTATGTCAAGCTACAGAAAATGATGCATGCAGAGCTTCTTGTTAGCTTGACACGTGTCCCAGAGTGGAATGAGCAGCATAGTGCTGTTGCATGACTGCTACAGGTATATGTTGTACGGTACAGCTATAGCTGTTGTACAACTGTATGATTCTGCTGTTTGCAGGAGTCTTAATCCTCCGCTGTAGTCTACAGCTGAGGTGACAAGTTGTAGTATCTCTCTGGTGGCTTGCTACAGGGAGAGGTTGCTGAGATCAATTACTGTTTCCTTAAACTGCCTCAAACTAAACTTTAGCTATTATAGGTAGTTTGGTGGGATTTATTTGTGATGAGAGTAATTGCTGGTCTATATGCTCTGTTGCATCTTGTGCCGTTGCTGCTCTCCAGGCAGAGACCAGTCGCCTGCAATTGGGTTCTGTTCACTGGATCTCACGTGTCGCGGGGGCACAGGACAGGGCCCTTGTTCTGGGTCTCAAGAGTAGCAGGATTTCTACAGATTAATCCCATGTCTGACACCTTTCTTGTGAATTGGGATAACATGACTGAAACAATTTCTAACTCTCATTTTCTGAGACAGTTTCTTCAATTTTCGTTTCCTCTTTATATCCTGGTTTGAGATTATGTCAGTACAGCAAGGAAACCTAGGTTTGATATTTTGCAAATTTATACACATTTGCTTTATTCTTAAGACACAGGCAAGCCACTGCCGGTCAGCATTTCAGCACCTTAGTGGTTCCAGATCTGATCTGAGCAAAATAAATAAATAATATATATCATTACATTTTCATTCAGATATGTTCACATATATATTGGTTTTCATCTGAACCAGCAGAACTGAGCCGACGGAATTGGCAGCCACGTGAACATAAAACAACAAATGTAGGTTCTGGTATTAAAGTGTATTTCCAAACCAATAATTCTGAGAAAAGGAATCTGGGAGAAGACCCTTGCTTAATTACCACACCTCAGTTTAATTATTTTTTAAGAACAGGAGGAAAATCATTGATCAAACATCTCTGAAGTATTACATTATTAATTTTCTTGCAGTACCAAAAGAGTTATTTCTTCATTTAACATATACAAAATTTTATTAAATATGAAAATATATATATTTGAGAAAGCTACAAATTATTCAAAAAAACAAAATATCAATGAAAAAAAAATTGAAATAGTTGTTCTTAGCTGTTTGTGGACCTGATTCTGTGTCCTTTATTTTGGCTAATTTGCCAATGATTCCTGTGGAGAAAAAGAACTCAAAAGGGGATCTTCAAACTGGTCCCTACAGCTGTAAAACTTCAGATATGAGATAAAAACTCATGGAGTGCTGTACAGCATTAACTGAGAAGAGATGAAATAGTTCCATCAACCTGAAGGCCCTGAAAGCTATTTATTTTCCACTCTTTATTCTCATGTAAGTCCCAGTAATGTCTATGAGAACAACTTGCACTCTCAAAGCAAAAATCCACCCAAAGGCAACAATTCATAGTGAAAAGGAAGGGGAAAAATTAAAAGAACAAAAAAAAAGCCCAGGAACAAAAAATTTCCATCTTGAATTTAAAAACCCTCCACTTCACCACGTATGTTTGATTCAAACAATATTTTGTTGGCTGTGAATTGTTTGCAGTTGGAATGCTATATTTTTAGAGGAAATAATGCAGAAAAGCATTCCACCAAACTCATGGTAATTTGATTGCACAGTCCATATTTGAAGCACATTAGCATATTCGCTTGTGTGTACAAATATATAAACTGGCATCTCCCAAGCAGTGAGAAGAAAATTGGCAGAGAAGGTTCAGATGGGGGAGAAGGGAAGGAGCTGCCCGTAAGGCCAAAGGCTTGCCAAAATCCTGTGAGTGAAGGAAACGAAACAAAACAGAGAATAGACAAGGAGAATGAGTGGCTAATTACTGTACATCCCACTCAGCTGAAAATGAAACATACAGGCAGGAGACATCAGAGAGGCACATATTGCAGAGGCACATCCTGACAGCAGTGACAAAACAGTGTAATCGCAAACAGAAAACTAGGAACCTTCTCCTCTGTTGGCAGTGTTGGTTGAATGTATTCTAGCAGAGAGACTGTTATTCCCCTGTCACTACTGGTTCCTTTTCTTTCCTGTGCGGAAAGAAATGGCTCTGCGAAAAGCGAGACTCTGGATCTGGCAGGTTTCTTGTGCCTGCAGGGTCCAATTTATTTCCCATCAGAGCCAGTGCTTTCCCTTGTTCTTCCTCAACTCAGGTGGCAGGTATGTTGTGTGCTCGCCCTGGGATGTGTGTAGGACAAGTCTTGATGCAAATCACCGGCTAGAAATTTGGGATGGCTGAGAGATCCCTACTTGCAGCATGATTTACTGTGTCATTGTGAACCGGTGGCACCTCTTGGTACTGAAGTTTGTTATGATTTTAAAATGTAGCCACTGTGCTATTGTTTTTTTAAATCATTTGAGACCCCTGTATAAAAGGCACAAGTGGTCAAAGGCTTGTGATTTTTCCAAGATTTAGCTGATAATCACTATGCATTCCTGTAGTTCACCAGACTGATATATTACTTCGCCTTGCAGTGAATATGAGCTGGTTTAGTAACGGGTCACTTTATTATTTTAATATAATTAAACCAAATATAGCCAGATTAAAGCATTCTGAAAGATACAGCTGTAACTCAAAGCTGAGGCATCTGAACGCTGCAGGAAATTACCAAAGCACTTTTGTACGTGCTCATGTCCCTCCAATGGACACCTGGCTCATACTTAGAGATGTGCACTATATAGAGAGACTATACAGTACTCTCTATATATGGGACTTTATTGTCACTTTTGGCTGTATACTGCCTATGGTCGTATGAACTGGCCATATAGACCAAACAATTCTTGGGTGAGTTCAAAGCAGCGTGGATTTCATGAAGAAAGGAAAGGAATAGCATTGTATTTCCCAACAAACTCAGGAGTACATGTTGCCAACTGAAACAGAAAGAAATGAGAGCTGGAAGCAATTAACTGGATAGTTAAATACATATTGGCTGGTGAGATTTGCAAAACTCATTGAAGATTGCTCCAGTCTCCCTCTGGACCTCGGCCTCTCTGCTCTAAGTGGGCCAGGTCCTTGGTTTGCAGTCGATACAGAAGGGTACAGTAATTCTAGGAGGACACAGATGCAGCCTCACACAAGTTGATCCTGGCAGCAGTTAGTTTGCACAGCAAATGCACCAAGCTAACGAAGGTACTTCATTAGGGACCTCTATCTTCTGTTTAAATGCCTTGAGAGTGATGTGAGAGTGAAGCAAGAAACATTGTCTTAGCAGAGAAATGTTTTAGCTGTCCTCCTTTTTACAGAACACTAGTTAGAAACTGAATAAAGACAGACGTCTTTGTATGTGACCTCTTTCCCTGGCTGAGTCTGATGCCTTCCTAGTTCTTCTTGCATGGGATGAAAACTAGTCCCCAGCTTCTGAGGCTCACCTCACTCCCAAGGAAAGCCTTGCGGTGTGCTCGGGGAGCAGCCCTCACCTCCCACCTCTGTCAGGGCTCTATGCAGAAGGCTCATTGCATGGCAGTGTGGTTTTCAGGAGGAAATCCAGTTCGATGGCCCTTCACTCTTGGACAGCTTCCCCAGTTATTTCATTGAGGTTCCCAGTTCCTGTCTGGGGCACACTAACTGGTTTGGACGTTAATGGTAAATGGCAGTTCTAATGCAAAGTGAGGGGTTCTGTAACGTGGACTTATAACATAATCCAGTTAGTTGTGAGCCACAAGCACCGTTTAACCTAGAGTTTTTATGATTCATATTTTATGTATATTGCTTATTTATTTCATCAGTAAACTGTGCATGTGTCTGCATGAGATGAGGTGTTCTTGGGAATATTTTGGGGTGTTATGTTAGAAAACTAAACCACATTACTTCTGCTTAAGGACACTGTGACTTACACTTAAGGAAGCTGTACTCTGCAGCTATGAAGTGACTGCAAAATGTTCTTAATTTAATATACAGCATTTTTCAACACTGGCTTAAGCTTAGCATTCTGTAGCACTTCTAGACCGAGAAACCTGTTACAGTGCTGAATTGTGTCTGGAGTTATGATGGAGGTACCATATCACCATCTCTCCTGTGGAAAAGGGTATGTGATTGCAGTGAGTGAATAATCTGCAATTCAAGATTATTTAGGGAAAATATGTTTGTGAATAATGCTCTCTACCATCTTCAGTTTGGTACCGTAATGGTCTACTGTGATTTAATCATGCCTTAATTGCCTCCCAGTTGTACTGCAATGCAGCATGTTGAAGCGTGACTGTGGAGAAAACTAGTGTAAATGTTCCCTCAGCAGTATTGGTTACTGACAACCTTAGATCTGTCCTCTGAATGCTATACCAAATACAGGCTATCCCCCAAAAAATCAGATGAAAATTCTTAGTCCTCATGTCCATGTTTCTCAATTATCTGAGCACAGAATAACTTAAAAGAAACCTTAGGAAAATGTTGGGAATTAATAATCTCACACCTCATGGAAACTGCCATGAGAATAAAAAAGCTAGACCACACAGAAGGCAATCTTCCCAAGGATTAGCGTGTCATTAAAATTTCCAAGGATCTCAGTCAACAGCACTCACCGTTTCAAATGAACGGATGATTTATTTTAGTAACATGGATAGTATAAATAAATAGAAGTGGTAGAAGTTTGGAATATATTGTATGTAGCAAAATTTTTTTTAAATTATTGGAAAGCCACACTACAAAGAAATATTATAGCTAATTATGCTCAAACATACATTGTGTTTGCATCAATGATCAAAAATAAATATGGGACATACATGTACAGCTGTATTTATTCTCATTAAATTCCTACTTGTGTTTCTAAACTAAGGAAAACAAACCTTTTTATAAAACAATGTTTTAACTTACTTGGGACCTTTGTGACAAAGATAGAAGTCTCTTTCAAATTTCACATATTAAGCATGAATAAGTTTTCATTTTGGTTTTGATATGCTTACAAATGACAGAGTTGGTCATAAAATTGAGATCTTAAGAACATCTGAATCTCTCTCAAAAAAAAGAAGTCAGTGGCATTTGCAGTATCATTTTCACTGATCTGAATATAGGATTCTGGAAGAAGGTAGCCTAGAAAAAATAACAACAAATACCACCAAACCTGATCCCTTGGCTGGACAGAGCGTTGGTTGGCTTCTGACGTGACATGGGAGTGAGAAAAGAGGACAGGAACTGTAAAGCTGCCCTTCAGTTCTGTAAGGCTGTAGGACTCCACACTTCCTCCCTGGCAAGCCTCTATCACTGGAGCATAGTGACTTAGTTAACTCATTTATTTTAATTTCTGCTGCCTGGTACTGGAGGAGGGATAAATGAGTTTTCAGTCTGCTGCCTGCACTGACCCGCAATCCCTGTACAGAAAGAGAATCTTCACAGTGCCAACTCATCTAGCTTTCTGTAGTTTATACCAGTAGAGTTACCTACTAAATCACTTGCATATGCACAACTTTCATTAACTGAGCAATAGTAGCTAGGGAAAGCAATTAAATTAATTGGTAAACAACATATAGCAAGAAATCACATTTATAACTTCATTCCTTTCTCTTGCAGTCTCCTTCTATTTTGCCAGTAAAAAAATCAGGGCATTGTGTCAGGTACAGTCAGGGAAGCTCTGAACCAGTTACTGCAGTGCTGGTCTGCAGATGATACACCCTGCTGCTCTGTAGACTTAATAGCTTAATGGTAAATGACAGGTAAGCATGTATTCTGGATGAAGAAATGGTTTTATCTGACTGGTTCAGTGCAAGACCAAAGTAGACACACAGTTGTCCATACCAGTCAGTACAAACAAGACCAGCAAGGGGAGGATGTGCTCCATACACTTTTTACCCTCCGGGACATCTTCTCAGAGGGAAGAGAATTCTCCTTTGGGGGGAATATTTCTATGACGTCATCTGCACAGCAATAAACTTAACAAAAGCAAGATTTATTAGAAAAAGTAACTAATTCAATGGGGCAGGGATACAGACAAAGTAAAGCCAGTTGATTCTGAATAAAAGTAATCTCACAGGAATTTATTTTACTTTAACTAATGCTCTAAATTTGAGTTCACCCCTTTGCTTAATTTGACTTATATTTTACAAATGTCTCAAGGTAGACGAGGCTAACTTTGTATTCAAAAAACGTAAAAAAAAGTGTCCCACTTGTTTTCAACTGACAGATCATCTTGTTTCAGAATCCTTTATGTTCCAGCAGATGTTGGCAGGAGGAATACCAGCTCACAGGCTGAAACATAATAGTGAGAGGAAAAAGACAAAGTACTTTCTGAGGAAAGACTTGAGAAATTGTTGCTGTATCAGTAAGTGCATTTGCCATTCCAACCATGTACAACTTTTGGGTTAGTTTTTTTTTCAGTGTCAAGTGTCTATCCCAAGCTTTATGAAATACTTATTTACTGGCAAAGTATAAATCGTGCAACATCTTCTCATCTCAAAACCCAAATGAAGAAATGAATGACCAGCCACAAATAAAAGTGAAATCCAAGCCAGACACTCCATTACCCAGAAATGAAAGCCATTCTCCTCCTCTGTTCCCAAAGGTTTGAATAGATGATGAACCAAAAATGGATAATATGATATACCCAAAGGCTCAGCAAGCTTTGAGTAATTTGGAGCAAGGATCTGAGAATTTGCACAGCAGCTCCTGCAATACCCTGTGCCCTAGGCAAAGAGCTTTCAGAGACATTCTCAGAGTTAAGGCCATTCAGTCCACTGATGGAAGCATTAGGTTCTCTGTCAAGTCCAGTGGAAACTGTTCTACCTAACAGCTAAAATAAATTTTGCAGTTCATCTGTTTAAAAATAGATAGATAGAAAAAATAGGTTATTAGAAAAAAACCAGGATGGCAGAGGTAGCTGGATGGTATGGTTCCCTGCAACATAATTGCAGACAGACGTTGAGGATTCCATTGCCTATTTCTATATCCTTGTTTATTATGGGCAAACAAACCATTTATTTCCAGTGGGAAGTAAACTAAATTTTTTGTACCATTTTTGGCTGGCAAGTAACTGCATCCTGTGAAGATAATCATGCAAATAAGATCCTTGTATTAGGGGAAAAAAAAAAAAAAGACAAGTAAGTCAGAACATTCTATTTTGGAGCAAAAGCAGAGGCCAGGACAGTTGAGCTGTTTCCATTTACTTGTAAGGAAGGACTAAAGACCATCTGTGGAGGAATGGTCACATCATACCCTTCCTGCCAGGCTGTGGGCTAGTTTTTCATGCTCTTTCCAGCGGGCAAGCTACAGAGAACCACTCATAGACTACTTTTTCCAAGCCAGCAGGTTTCCATTCAAATTTCCACTTGTTGGCATGGCAGACATGCAGACACAATGGTATAGAGACTCCTACAGACATGAGAACATGCATGTGAACATGCAGGTCCTCAGGCTAGGAATATGCTGCTGATCTGTGTGAAAAGTTACCAACTGTTCCTTGTCCCTATTACTTGTCCCTTCTTCTCCTTCTCCATCAACATTTATGGCAGCTTCACTCTTGCTAGCATAACTGTATGTGTTCTGTCAATGTGATTCAGTTTAAACTAAAAACAACAAAAAACGCACCAAAAAAAACCCAAACATACTTGCAAATATTTTCAAGATAAACCAAATCATTTTAACAGAACCTGTTCACAGACTGAGTATATGTGCAGTTGTGTTGGAATGGGAACTGACGGGAAGTAGCTAAGAAAAGATGGTGACAATAACCTCCTAAACTGAATCAGCAACAGCCAGAGCAAGGAATGAGGGCAGCAAAGAAAATTATTAGGCAGGGGATTAAAAAAACCCCACAGAAGTAGTATTTCACATTGCCCATAATTCACTTGTGAAACTCATTGCCACAGAATTTTGGTAACATGTGATTTGAAAAAATAAAAAAAAGGGGCAAATAAAGGGAAGAAAAATTTATCAAAATCCTGTTAAAAACTATCTTGAACTCGTCAAGTTCCTGAACTTCAAGTTGCTGGTCATTTGGTGAATACAGCAGGGAAATAACGCTTTATGCTCTCTCTGTCCTGACATGCTTCTCTATACTTCTACTGACCTTTTACTGTTGGAGGAGAATACAGGGCTAAATACAGGGCTAGATGCAGCTGTAGTGCAACCATTCTTACGATTTCGGATTTCGTGTAATCAGGTCTTGTAAGCTATGTGAATCTGCAATCACACATACTAAAACCTATGAAGTTCTTATTTTTTTCTGAAGTCTGTGGAAGATACTTGAAAAGTCTGGTTACAGTCCTGAAACTGCTAACCTGTCTTATACGTATTGGAAATAAATTGTTACTCACTCTCTCCAATAGAACACTCCCACTTCTGTGCTATTTTATAGAGGGAAAGGAGAGTAATTTAGCTCAAATGAGGGCTTGTGTGATTTGACCATTTAAGTGGCTAACCTTTTCCAATCTGCTATGTGTGTGCATGTATCACTGTGTGTGTAATTTGGCTCTTTAAGGGTATGGAATGTTTAGAATCAAATGTGCTTTCTTACTTTCCTTTGAAAAAAGTAATGTGAGTTAGTTAATCTGCAACAAGTGTTGTGATTAAAAGAAAGAAATTTAAAACTTTTACTTTCTTAGCAGGACTTAATTTAGTCATTTTGAAACATGTAATAGACACTTCATCTATTAAACAGTATAGTTGCAGTTATCATCCACTGTAGTACATCTTTTTCTGGAGTTGTAATGGAAATATAATGAATGGCGCAAAAAAAAAAAATGAGTGTAAGGAAAAGAAAATTATGCTAGGTCCTCTGAAATTGAACGTTTTAATGGCAATAGGATGGGGAGGAGATGTATGTTGCAAAGGGCTTTTCACTTCGATTATAATTTTTTTCCATAATTGGAACATCCTAAATGATATTATGATATTTGGTATGTGAGATTACATTATTAGCATGAGTAAATGTAGAAAAAGAACATAAAAAGATAAATTTCAAGCACTTGGCACTGAAGGAGCAGTACTAACAATATGAGTTGACTCACCAAGGCTCCAGTCCAGCAGTTACCAATGTGCTTAAGTAAGTGATTTTTTCCTGTGGAACTATTTATAAATGTTAGGCTGGACAGGATCCTAGGATCTTATAATATTGGGGCTAAATTAGTCTTCTACAGAATTCTGGTTTTCTAATATAGCTTTGGTCACTACCTGAGTAGTATTATGAGAGGTTTTTAAGTGAATCTCAATTACTTTAAAAAATACAATTAACAGCACAGTTCCCTTTTGCTTCTCTGGATGGTAAGAAGCATCCTGGACACTGTCACTGTGCACCCAGCAGCAGTGAGGGCCAACAACAGCCCCACATTGTGCATGTGTATTACAAATGATGGGTAAAATCAAAGGTAGAGAAGTTGTATCACTGTCATTTGATGATCAGCCAGCATCATTTCAATCTTGTCCAGAGATCTTTGGTCATTTAACTCCATTCTGTGTCCCTGTCCCCATGAGGTGTAACATTTAAAATAATAAATCAGATACTTGAGAGATGTAGGTTCATATGGATAAATGTATTGAGGAGCCTAAAGCTCTTTGATTTCCCAGTGCCTTTGTGGGTCTGGACCATAATGTTGACTATCATCAGCTTATTGAAAATAGCATAGAACATACCTCTTCGCTAACTATTTTTTATTATCCCTAAATGCCTACTGCGGAGAAGAAAAGACAAGATAGATCCCCACAGGACTCACCATGGAAACACTGATCCTAGGGGGAAAAAGCCACTCAAGATCAGTGCTGTCCACTCTACGGAAGTACAGAAGCCTTCTGGTGTATTGCATGAAAAAATGTCTGTAGGTGTAAGGATTAGAAGCACAAGTATCTGATCATCAGCCACTGACAGGGTGAATGTAACCATTAACTAATTAGCAACAGAATTTGCATAGCCCGCAACTCTCAAACATTTTTACGAATAAATTGATGGTCATCCAAATACTTGCAAATGAATTGATTAAAAGAGATGATAGGATTCTACAGATAACCAAAGGAAACTAAACATTTTTAGTAACTAAATTATTTTACCCTTATGGTTACTCATCTAATTCTGCTTAGAGAGATTATTTTTGTCTAGTTCAGTGGAAAAATCATGACCTGTTACTACTTTATTTTCTCTTTTATTTCTTAATTGTGCTGGTCTATCCAATGTATAAAAAAAATTAATGCATTAGCTTGTTAATGATTAGCTTTTTAGGCAGGACTTGTGAAAATTTAGAGCATTTGAAATGCTCCAGCTGGCTGCTACTGTCTATTTTGACTGCTACAAAATTCACTCATACCCACAACATATTTCTCTTGTCCTCTGGTAACTAATAGGCTAGAAGTGCCAAGAAAAAAAAAAAACACCTCCCTGTTGCCCTGGCACTATTAGAACAGGAACTATGAGTCTCTAAAAAGTATGAAATACCTTATTCTATATTGGGAGATGATTGTATTATTCGGTGGTTGTGGCCTTGAAGTATTTTGATTTCATCTTAGAAAACAGAGCTGATCTGGATTAATTCCAGCTGAAGCTACAGGAACTGAAGAATTAAGCTACAGAACATAATGAAATGGTTCAGTCCCATGTAATCTGATGAGCATCACTGTGTGTAATGGGGTGTGTGTATGGTTGCATCTGAAGCTGATTGTATACCATTGATTACAAAAGTACCTTTTACACATAGTGTAAGATAATTGCTTTGTATGAAAAGCAGACTATTTTAAAGCATTTATTTTAATAAATACATTTAGCACTAGTTTTCTGTGTGTGGGTATATTGTTAGTGAGTAGTATTCAAGGCTAAAGCCCTTACCTTTGTGCTGATGCTGAAAACTATCAATTATAAAACACCTAACAATGTTCTACCAATGAGCACTCTCTGTTAGTGTCACGTTCCTATTCCTCTCTTTAAAAGACAGATATTGCTGCATGCAGGAGCACCAAGTCTGGGGTACCATTGTTAGGGCCGATTAAGGGGAGGAGGAACTGTTCAAATTTTAGGGTTCTTTTCTTATCAGACATCTATTGAACTGAATAGCATTTTGGTTTATATCACACTTTTTATGGCCTAGGTATCTCAGAGCTCTTTACAAAACAGTCTGTTTCAATAATAAATATTACTAGTACAGTGAATGTGTAGGTATCTATTATGTGATCCGCAATAGCTCACGTACTCCTTGGCATTTGAACAATGCATTTAGGTAGTAGGGTGATGAGAATACGTAGGATAGTTTTATTTGTGAGTGTTAAAATAAATGTTTAAGAATTTTAGTATTGAAAGCAAAAATAGGAGGAAAATATTTATCCTGCAGCTTGTAATTTAGTAAAATCTGCTTCACATCCACCTGGATGTGGACTTGTGGTATGAAAGAAAAGCCAGAGCAGGAATTGCTCAGTGGAGGGATGGAGCTCTTCAAAGAGGTAGTCCCAACCTACAAACATGTCACAGGTGGCTTTGGACCACAGTAGAAATGGTCCTTGTCACGGAATTGTTTCTGTTAAGTGGTGGTGCTCAGACTATGTGGACCTCAAACTACATAGAGTAGGTCCACAGTTTCAGCTAATTTTGACTGTGCGTGGAGAGAAAATAGAAGAGGGCATGTAATAAAGCTGAAGAGACAGTAAGGAACAGAGGAAGGGGAAAATAAGCAAGCAAGACAGTAGGGTTTCTGGGCATCCCCTTCCAAAATTGCTGGATCAGTCTCAAACAGTACTGGCGCAGAGTATGGCCTCAGTAAAATTACTGTATTGCTAGCAGAGGCTATAAAAATACACATCTGCAGCTCAGCCACCACAGCTTGCAGTCCAGCGGAGTGGAAACTAGGTGAGACAGTAGATTTAGTAAAATCCTCTCTTGGCCCCAACTGTATAGACTGTCCTGAATGTGGTCTTTCTTACAGGTATGGATATGACAGGCTTACAGCTATGTGGATGCCTTTCTCTGTCTGTGCACCCCAGATGCATTTTGTCTTTCTTTTCTCTAGATTTCTGGCTATCTGTGCCCTAGCTATCTTTTCTTGTAGTCAAGGTCTCTCTCTCTCTTCTTTCTCAACCTCCATCTGCTCTCATCTCCCTTTCAACTCTTCTCTGCCCCCCCGCCCCTCCCCAACCTGGACAACACTGCACCTCTTTTCAAAGCCTTTATTTTTAGAAGAAAATAAAATACATGAAATCTGAATGACTTCAAAACCATATTCTGGTGCTTTCTCTTGCTTCTCAGTCCGCTATTGTTGTTCAGACAGTGTATAGAGCACTATATCGAGTAATTGGGTATTATCTTCTGGACTGCAGTTCAGGCACTAAAAATAGCATATTAGTGACCACTTTGTTCCATATGCCTCCTCTTTATAAAAAGAGCAAATGGCACTTTTTCAGGTTTTCCACGTTGGAACATTAACTTCTAGCAGAGGTGCTATTCTTTTTGTGGTGAAAGCAAAATAAGTATGAGCTGGATATGATCATCGCTTCCATGTAACATTGTAAAACTCATTGCCACATGATTATTTTCTGTCACCAGCCTCATACTTGCAAGTTCAGACTGACATGGTCTCCACTGCTGTTGTTTGACAGCATTGCTTTGTTGTTCTACCATTCTTTATCCTGTGCTCTAAAAGACCGTGTAGGGCACTGACAAAATCGTTCTCATTAAGACAACCACCAAGTGGGCCACTGTTACCAAAGGTGGCTGATGATTTTGGCTTTCAGATAGCAACATCTCACAGGAGCCTGATTATCACAAATGATAAGCAGCTGCCTTCTAGAAATCATGCTCTTATAAAGTGTATTGCCTGGGCCTCCAGAGTTTAGGAACCCAAAATATCTCATCACTTTTTGAAACCTCTGTGCTGTCCACAGTCAAGGAGATGATCTTCAGGACTGGGCAGTGATTTCTATCTCTCAATGTGTAAAAGGACCAAACATGGTCCTGAAAAGTTGGCTTGAAGGCCTATTTGTTTGGAGCGTCTCTTCCTGCGTATTCCTTTCTGTCCAGTTGTTGGGGGACCCCTGGAACATGCTTTTACTTCTGAAAGTCCTGCGGGTTATTACCTCACTTGCTTCATCATCAGCCAGTGAGGTTGAGCTTCTGTGCATCACTGCAAGGTGACCTCTTTTTCTCACTGCAGGTGTTGAGAAGAAGGATGACCAGCTGACAGTAAAATTGCTTGGTACTGATGAGCCCTTGGCTTTGTTACTGTGGTAAAACATACATCACTTGACAGCTGCTTGTGCATGGAAAAAACCATAGATGATTAACGGTTTCCTATCTTTTCTTGCTACTGATCTTCTTTGCTTATGACAGACAAGACTCAGATATCTTTTTTTAAGAGACAGAGAGAGAAAGGGAGAATGTTCAAACTTGTTCTCGCCTAAGTCTTTTATGTTATCCTAAGGACCTTATTTGTAGCAGAGATTTTTTCTGAATTTCAGCTCTTCTAAAATGATCAGATCTATCATTCAGCTTTAAAAGGGAATGCATATTCTTCCCCTTCTGGATTTTTTTTTTTTATTATTGCAAAAGGGTATAATGCTAATTTTACTTATTCAGAAATTAAAATAGCAAACAGTTTATATGAGGTGTTGATAATTACCTATATTACTGTAATGCTGTGACAGATGTTGGCAAAAAGAGGCAGAAAATGCCTACAGCTGTGCACTCCATGACATCCAGTTTATACTCAGACAGAAGGCTAACAGATGTTCTGAACTGTCACTTTGCCTAAATGTTTTTAAAGTCTAAGGACCTACTTTGTAATTCACTAGGGCCTTGTTTGGTTTCACAGAGGTCCTCAGAATTCCCATCTGTGACAATTAATGTCGAATACTTATATAAATCAACCCCTGTCCTTATTAGCCCTCTGCAAATAGATATTGTGTATCTGTATACTCCCGAGACTTCTATTTTTGTGACCCAGCTATTAATTTCTACAACTTGTATATAACATAACTCTTGTTTTGAGCAGAAAGAGAATTGGATGACATGAATACAGCTGGAGCAACATGGTGGAAAGATTGCTGAGGTACTTTTGACTGACCTCAGAATACCTATGTTAAAATATTCTTTATTCTCTTCCCAAATGCTATGGTCATTTCTAAGGTGGTTGTAAAATGCTAACAGTTTCAAACTACCTGCTTTTTCAAAGGAAAGCATAAATCTTGGTGGTATTAAAACAGAGCATTTAAACAAGCATGCTCAGCTGCCAGAGATATTCCTATTGCTAGAGAATATTCTTATTCAAAAATAGTTAAGTCATTTAAGGGATACTTTAAAATATAAATCCAGTTTCATATATTAAATTATGCTCTTTAATTTTGAAAATTAGATGTTATAAGAGTGACATGTATGTAATGTGTGCGTGTAGAAAAACTGAGATTTAAAATAGTCTTTGGTCTTTCAGCTCCACCCAAATTTTCCAGCATACCTTTAGATAAGCAAAAAATGTCTCTAGTGTAAAGCAACTTAATACTTTATTGATAGTTGTCGTTTCTTTTTAAAAGCTGGATTCCTGTTGTACAGTAGTTTAATAGTTTAAACATTGTGCTAACATAATCAGTGTTTGGCCTCTTCTGTTCCCCAATCCTGTATAGAAGCAGAACTCCAAATTGTACATCTTTCTGGGTTTGTTTCTAAATTACTCCCCACACTTAATTACGAGGATGAGAGGGATGCCTTATTCCTCTTTGTTATAGGCTAAGCTCTCAGTAATCCCAAACAAAAGAGCCAGTTCTGGAAGATATAGGATTTGCTAGCAGGATTATGGTCTCATAGATAATGATGTGCAGTCAGCAGAAGCGGAGCTTTATTTTAATTCAAATAAGCTAGTAAACAAACCACTGACAAGTCTGCTGGTGAGAGTAACTCGCTTCTGTTGCCACATTGGCAGCTAAATTATAGAAAATCTATTATACCCTGTTCACCATATGTTTAATTTAATACAGATACAAATTAAACTATCCACAGTGCCTATTAAAATAACAATACGTATTTTTTTAAATCTATAAATGTTTTAAGATACATTCCCCTGACCTTAAGAAGAGCAATGCTGATTTGGGAGACTACAGCAAAACACATGCTATAGGCAACAGATTCTCTTCAACAACAGCAACAACAATAACAACAACAGTAATTTGAAAAACACAGAATATTAATTTTACAGTTTTGTAAGAGATAATGAGGTTAATTGGGGTGTTTTACCTTCTAAGCATCTGCTCCTACTCACTTCCCTCCCCCTAGGTTCCCAAGCCTTGGATTTGATGGAAGTGGTTGATATCTAATCCGTTGTATACTTTTTAATTCAGTGCCAGCTACAGAATGAGGTTTTTGTCCTTTTCTTGCTGCAAATAGTTATCCCTCATTCCTGCAGATTGTCATTTATTAATATTCTTTCAAATAACCTGGATTTCTTGACTTGTCAGGAACGTTGGAATCACTACTCTAACACTGGTGGAGGCTTTCAAATTATGCAGAGGGATTCCTACCTAGGGCCTATGTTGTTCAGAGGAAGAAGCATTGAGCACAACGTGTTGTGGCCCGCTATGGACCCTGATTGTTATCTCAAGTTCTATAATGGCTAGAGTGAAAACAGGCATTGGGAAAAAAATGAGAATAATGGGAGGTAAATACTGTGAGGGTTTGTCTAAATCTGGGTGTTTCCAAATAAACTGAACTTACCTCAGAAAGTCCCTAAGTGACTGCAGGTTACGGGGATCAGCAGACGTTACAGTGATGAGGTGGTGATGGTATACTACTTGCAACCATACAGAAACCACAGAGGAAAAAAAATAACCTCCCCAAATTCACTCTATATCTCAAGTCGATGATGAAGAAAGTGCCAGGCAGAATATTGCTAATGAAGAGTTCTCTGGGCTTCACTGGGAGCTCCCTGCCAAGACTGGCGCTCTCCTTTCCAGTTGCAGTCTGTTAACAGCAACAATTAGCTTGTAATGAAAACATAAATTTTGAGAAATGGCCCACACGTGGATTGTGGATTGTCACCTTATGCCATTGTAGTATATTCAGAATTTAGCATTCAAACTTGTGTTTCTTACATCATTTAAGATGTAGGATCACATGCAAACTCCATGTGTGTGTGTGGAAGTATGTGTGAAGGGAGTCTCTGACTCCTATAAATGTGTAGTATTATATGCTACATATGTACCAGGTACTAGCTTGTGTACTATCATATGCATAGCATATAGCATGTATATGGGTATGAGATGTACAGTGTAAAGTATATAGATACTGTGTGCATGTGTATGCACATTGTCTATTTTTTTTTAATTACCGTTGTTATTTGCCAAAACATTTTCAGAATCTATATTTGTAATGCAGACATAACATACACAGGAACTTAATAGTTATTGCAAACATGTTTAACTTATTTGATAAATTCATCTTTAGTACGTAAAAAAAGTCCAGTTCCAAAGCAAGTTGCCATCTAAAGAACTGAATATATGAAGGTGTCAAGTGCCAGAGATATTTGGACAAATACAGAATATTGCTAGTGCTACACTTTCTCCTCCTCCTCCCGGGAGAAATTTATCCTATACCATGTGGTCATCCTTCAGTAAAGGCACATTTGACACCACAACTACCCATAGCAATTGACAGCAAAAATGTCGCCGTAAATGTTAGGGTAATAAATGGACAGGTCTCGGGTCTCTCAAAGTAATCTCGAAAAAAACTAACCAGCTGAAAAATCTCCAATTCTAGGAGGCGCATCTCAAGTTCTTACATACATTTCTATACAGCGAAAGGCCTGCAAACCCCTCGAGGCCCGCTCTTGTAAACTACGGGATCTTTGCTTTGAAATAACTGGATTTTTAACCCTCATATCCCGGAGGGGTGGAGGGGAGCGGACAACGGAAAACCTGCTGTCGGTGTTTCGCAAGTGCCTATTCGGGGCCGGGAAGCGGTGGGAAGCTTGTCCCGCCTTCCCCAGGACGCCGGCGCACGGGCAGCGCGGCCACGGTTCCCACACGCGGCTTTTTGGTTAGAAAAGCCCGAACGTTGCTTAAATGAAAACGAGAGAACAACTCCTGGGTCATCTGGGAAGCTCCTTCCCCCGGGGGAGAAAAAAAAAAAAGCCCCAGAGGTAACGCCGAGTAACGAGTCGGGAGTCAGCGCCCCCGCTGTCCCGGCTCCCTCCTCCGTGGTCTCGGCTCCCCCGGTCCCCTCAAGGAGAGGGACGCGGGCGCAGCGGTTCTCCCCGCTGCCTGGAGCCGGAGGGCGCGGGGACTGCAGGCCCCGCTCCCGGGCCCTCCCCGGTCGGCGGCGCCGTCCTGCCCGTCCCCCTCAGGTCCCGCGTGGCCGGCCGCAGCCGTGGCCAGGCTGCGGCTCGGAGCAGCCCGCCGGCATTAAACATTAAACCCCTTGCCAGCCAACCAGCGTGGGGAACGAGGGCTCGTCCCGCTCCGTGTGGACTTTCGCTCCTGCGGGGAAAGCGAGGCGGGAGCGGGTCCGTGCGTGGCCGGAGCCGGCAGCGCTTGTGGCTGAGCAGCCGCCGGTGCGGATAGATGCTGGCTACGGCGAGAGATGCCAGCAGCAGCTGGGCTCTTCCTCTCTCCTTCAGCAAGGGTCAGTGGTTTGCCCCGCGCAGGACACCCGAAATTCAGAAATTATTTATTTTCTGGACACAGTTGTGGGTCAGACATCTGCCCTCAGCCCCTCTGCTGGAAAGCGTGTCTGGCAAACACTGTTTTTTTCTCTTTGGATATGCAACATATAGATATCTCTCGCAAATTTGGAGCCATTCATTATTCATTCATTATTTTATCTATGCACCTGGGTGCAGGTGGTTTTTTTCCCAGTCTGAAATCAATTGTGAAAGCCAAAGTCTAGGACATTCAGTTCCCCACGCTGTGGGATCGGTCTCGGCACAGAGACTTAGGGGTACCGATGCCCGTGTGGGAGCCCAGCCCTCCTCAGACCAGGGCGAAAAATGCACGTTGAGATGCGAGTTTCTTTTAAAGCCCTTCCAACCTGTGGTTCACTCTGTCTTTTTTTTTTGTCTTTTTTTTTTTTTCCCTTCCAGAAAGTCTTAGAAATGGCTGCAGAACGTTAGAAAGTTGCAGCCATCCGGTCCACGTACTGATGATTTCGTTTCTGGTTGTCTGCAAAATGAGCTTTAAGCCAATTTCGTGCTTCAGGCTAAAGAGAGGGATTCGTATTTCCCTCCTAGATGCGTGGCATTCCTGGAATCTCTTTGTCAGCTTGCCGTAGGATGCTGGTGTAATTTGCCTGGAAACTCTCTCCAAGATTTGCGTGCAGCGGTTAAGAACGACGTAAAATTTCTGAGCCATCGGGATGTTTTGTCTGGAAAGAAAAAAAAATCATATTTCCTTGATAAGCCGGTATTAAACCGTTCAGAGTCGTGCCCATTTAACCCAAAGAAGCACCGTAGTGAGCAAAATGCGCATTTCCTCCTAATCCGTTTCCTTCACTGCTCTGAGGAATAAAATACCTCTTCAGGAGAAGCGGTACTTTCTTCCCGAATCTTACCAGTTTAGGAAAGTTCTTGCACGATTGCCTTAACTTTGGATCTTTTATGCAACTTCCCCCCCCCCCCCCGCCTTTCGCATGTCAAGGCTATTTGCAAAATGACAGGCGTTTGCCTGGACCGTGTTGCGTGAAGGTGAGCCCCGCCACCGCCCCCCCCCTCCAGCCTTCACTCGGCGTTCAGCCTGGAAAGAGAAGCTGCCCCCCGTCCCCTGGCAGCACGGCCCCTCTCTGCGGGGGCGTGCGGGGCCGGGCGCTGCCGGCGGGGCCGCGGCCACCGCCCCAGAGCGGCTCCCCGCACCCTCCCCGCTCCGGCGGAGCGGGCTGGCGCGGAGATGTTTATCCTGAGACGGAAAATGGGTTGTTGAAAAACAAGCCATGTGCAAATAGTTTAATTTTCCGTTTTGATGCTTATCTTTGTCTCCCGAATTTCATCGGAGAGGCTTTAATTGGCGTGTGGGTAATAGTTCCTGAATAATCCCTTATTAGATGACTTCAGACGAGTTGCGAACCAATAACGTCTTAGTCCCAAAAGTGAAAGTAGAATTTGAAGGCGCAGGTCAGTTTTTTGTCAAAGGGCTCATTTGAGCATCTTTTAGTTTGCTGAAAAAGCTAATTAAAGAATGTTTGAAGGTTAAAGTCATTATTCCGTGCTGTTGTCGTGCTACAAGTGAGCCGAGTTTTGTGAAAACACAAAGGGCAGAAGTCACAGAGGTGGATTACTGTCAGTCCGGGCTACAGAGGCGCAGAGAACTGTGGCATTAATTCCTATAGAAAGGTAGACAAACACAGCCACTGACTAACAACTTTCCCGCAGAGCGTCATTGTCTAAGCACTTTCTTGTACTTTGGGGCTCCCTTCGAGTTGCTACAGTCGTAACTGGATCCAAAACTAGGTAACGGGGAGGCTTTCGGGTGCAGAATTCTTGACCTGTGAAACAATTTCCAAGACAAGAAATAGCTGTGGGTCTTGGCGTCTCCCTCTAATGTTTCTTTTCCCTTTCAGCGGTGCTAATTTACCCGTTACTTAGCAGAAAGTTAGGGACGCACAGGAACTCTGCGAGAGCCGCGGGCACCCGAGGAGCTCGTTGACTCCCGGTTGCTGCTGCTGGTGAGCTCCGCGGCTGCGGGGGAGCAAACCGAGACACTGATTTGCGGGGGCGGCTCCGGAGGCACTGAGGAACTTTGAGGGCGGCGGCGGCCCGGCGTCCCAGCCGCGCTGCGCGGGAGCTGCGTGCCGCGGCGGGGGCTGGAGCGTGTGGACACGCACGGCGGGAAATCCCGTGGGCTCACCCCGGTGGCCGTTAGCACCGGTTCGCGCCTTTGTGTGTGCGTGGGCGGCAGATTGCAAAGCGCCACACACAAAGGTGGGCGCGTACCCCGCACAGCCGGGGCTCCTCAGCCGCGCCGCTCCCTCGCCCGCTGCCTTCGCCTCCGAGCTGGTTTGCCCCGCTCCCCCTTAAAGTCTGGGTTTTGTAGGTCTGGCTGCGACTACAGATCTCCCCAAATTCAAAGAAACAGATGTTTGGGCTGATTAGGGACGGGGCGCGGGGGGAGGGGAGGAGGGATCCCTGCAGCTGCAACTCAAAGAAATATATTGATAAAATATTTCGGTGGTAATAAATACGCAGAGATCAGCTCGACCTTGCGAGGTCTTTATTTTAATTTTTCCCCCCTATATACAAAAATCTTTATCAAACCTCTATTCTATGGCTTCAATAAACAGAACCCATTACCTCACGGCAGCTTTTGTTGGCCTGTATACAAGCGAGAACAAAATGGTTATTCAGGAGAACGCTTTCGATTTTTATTGTGTGTAGTATGCACAAAGAGCAGTGTTATTGTATTAAAAAGAACCATCTGTAGCAGAAACAATGGCATCAAATTATCTTTGAATACCCACTGCAAAAATATAAAGCTTTTTTATTATTCTTCTGCTGTACGGTGGGGGACAGAGAAGTGACTTTTTTGTTGTTGTGGGTGCATTCTTATAACACACACACACAAAATCAGCCATTTGGATTTTTTAAGCCATAAACGATTTTTTTTCCTCCTCTTGTTCCAGGGACCGCAGTTAAAAGCTAGGGCTAGGACTTGGAGGATGTGTAGGCAAAACGGAAGGAGAGCCGGGGGAAGAAAAACCGAAATGGATTCATTCTCTGTCCTGGATGGAGCAGGAGAAGAGAAGGGGACGCGTGAGCTTCCTTCAGCTGCCTCTGTCCGGCGAGAAGTGCTCCGACCCCCGGGGCTGAGCGGGGCTCAGGAGTCCGCCCGGACTTTCGCCTTAGGCTGCCAATCAAAGCGCTAACTAGCCACCGCCCTGCTCGGGTACCGACACGTAAGTAGCTGCCGCACAACTTTGACATTCACAGTTTCCCCCCTCCTCCCCCGTGACCTTTAAAATGATCTGGAAATGTAGCTCCCACCTACGACCCGCCGTTCCGAGCTCCACGGGGACTCGCGTGGGGGCTTGGGCTCGGCTGAAATTGCGCGGTAGCTGATCGCCACCGTGCCGCTGGGCAGAAGCGCTCCCCGTCCGGGGGCTGCCCCTGCCCTGCCCGCACCCCTGACCTGGCCGCCCCTCTCCTCCGGATCACACGGCCCAGGGGAAGCCAGCACACGCCCCCAACGCCCCGGGACATTTCCGATGGGGCCGCTATTTCGGCATTCCCCTGTGGGGTGAGCCGCGGAGCGAGGGGGCCGGTCCCAGGTGCGCGGCGCGCAGCCCGCTCGGAGGCAGGCACGAAGCCATCCCGCCGCCTCGGGCCCTGCGCTGTCGCTTTCCCTTGCCGGGAGGGGCCCTCGGCTGGGGCGCTGTGCAGGGGCGGCCGGGGCTGTGCGCGGGCTTCGGGGCAGGAGTCGCAGGGGCGCGCAGCACTGGCGCGGCCCCGCAGCGGCTGCTCTCTCGCGCCCCCTGTCGGCGGCGCTGTCGCCTGCGCCGCGGGTTGCCAGCCTTGTGCCGGGGAACCGGGGTTGGGGGGGCTGGTTGGGGGGGTGTCCCAGCCCCGGCGGGGGTCCCCAGGCCCCGCATGCTGGGACGGGACTACCCCGGTGGGGAGACGCAGCGCATCCCCGGGCAGGGCTCCGGCGGGGCGGGGAGCGGCGCGCCCGCGGAAGCTGAGCATAAATAAATCCAGTGAACGGCCTCGGCCTAACGTTGCCCTCTGATGCACGGCAATTTGGGTTGGGAAGCGATCGATTTTGGCTCATTATAATACTATTTAAAGGGAAGGTCTTTCTAGTTACACTTAGCAAAGTTGAGGTTGGATTTCCCCCTCTTTTTTTTTTTTTGGTAAGAATTTGGTAGATAAAGGTTAATCTTGGGCTGAATGATAGAGCTGTGATTGACAAGAGAAAAGGTGTTGAGGGCAGGTCGAGCTGTCTTATTTACAGCCCACTGCTTGCTATAGAGCCTTTGTTAGGACTGGAAAGCTAATTTAGTGCTGATCAAAAGCACCACAGAGTTAAAGGACTGGTAATGACTGCTAATTTCATTTCAGCCTCATACATCCCCCAACTGCTGTAATTAAAGACGCGCTATTTAAATACAGGTGAAGAGTTTTTGTAGTAGGGGGAAAGAGGGTAGCCGGTTACGATTTTATTTATGCTTAATACGGTAAAAGAGCAACATTTGATTGACGATTGTAGCGGTTCGCTTTCGGGCGGTGTTCCCCGGCCCCCAGCGCCCGGCTGCGCGACGGGGGCCGGGCGGGGTGCGGACAGGGACGCGACCCCCGCCCGGGCGGGGGCTGTGGTCGTTTTAATTATTCCCGTCAAACGGCAGTCGGGAAACGTTGGGAGCGCTAGGGAGAGGGGAGACGGAGGGGCATGCGTCAGCTTTGAAGTGCCTCTGCGGAAGCTCGAGGTCCTCATATTATTATTATTATTTTTAATTAAATTATTTTACCACTCGACGGCTGGTTCGCTGGCTCTGAAACGGTGTCATTTCACAACCGATATAACCGTTTCTTTCTGGGAAACATCAAAGGATAAAAGCTTTACATTTTCGTAGTTGGCTAAAAAAAAAAAAAAAAAGAAAAAAGAGGAAGAAGAATTTAGCCTTTAATCTCTTTTTATCCGCGAAGGCTCGAGCCCGGTACTCGACCCCGCCGAGCTCCGGCCGCTCCCCCTCTTCCGGGGCCGCGCCGGGCGGCTGGCGGCGCCCCCTGTCGGCCGCGCCGGGGCGTCCCCGCTGCCCGCGGGAAACTCCGCGCGAGAGCCTGCGCCCGCAATCAGCTCAGGAGCGCGCTGAGGGAGGCAAAGGGAAGCGGGGAAGCGAGTGTCTGGAAGCGGTTTGGGGTGAAAGGAGGCACGGTGGGGTGCAAGGCGAGATGAGCAGGTATCCCTGCCCAGAAAGCACGGAAGGGGAAGCCGCCTCCATCCTGTGCTGTTTGCGCTGTGGATATACAAACATAAAAAAAAAAAAAATTGAAATGCCACCGATTTGTTCCTCAGCAGAGCTTTCCGAAAGCCTGGGTCCTATAGAAGTGTGGGTGTATGTTGCTCTCCCACACCTAGAAGAGCAGGGGTGCTGCTGCGGGACCGCGCCGCCCGTTCGGGCTCTGCTCGCCGGATCCTCAAAAGACCAACTTGGGTTTAGGCACGAAAATAAGGATGAATTTTTTTCCCCGTTCCGGCGCTGTCAGCCAACGCCAACCTTTCACAGGCTTGCGCTTGTGTTTTTCTCCCAAAGTGTCTTAAATAAGTCAGCGTTGGCAGGTGTTGCTTGTGAGCGGCGTTGAACGGTTCACTGTCATTAAGGACATTTTTTTCTAAAATGGCATGTGCTTAAACCCGAAGCAATAAAGTCCTCTCACCTCCCCCACCCTCTCAAAAAAAAAAAAAAACCCCACAAAACAAAACCCAAACGAGCAAAATAAACACCTCCTCCCCCAATTCCTGGAGAAGGAGCGTTATCTCAAGCGAATGCTCGCAGTGCGTTTTTTCTTCCTCACTGTGGAGATGACAGATTTAAAAGAAACCTGAGTAATATAAAACGATTAGCCAGAATATGTTAAGTGCTGCATTGTCACCAACTTTTTAGATGAATTAGCTACTTATTTTACAGGCATCTGCATAGCTCTGCGTAGCGCATTTAGCGGCGGTACTTGCGAGTTGCGGTAATACACAGCACAGTTTATGCGTCTTGCGTGAGGAGAAACACTAATGGAAACCAAATTATTTCTGCTAAATTGGGGTTATTTTGTATCTCCTGTTGACAGCCTGGATGAAAAGTCCTAATGCCGCAGTTTTTCTATTAAATGAATCCTATGGTTGTTGGTCTCACAATAAACTTTTCACTTTAGAAATTATATACGAATAGCTCTTTTTTAAAGGTTATTGTTTGTCGCGCTGAGTATACTTTCTCCATTCTCTCAATTTGATCTCTGCTTGAGACTCCTAATAAGGCAATTCTGTAGTAAGAGCGCCCAAAATAAAGAGATAGCATTTTCTATAAATAATAGCAAGAGCCCTGCACAGATTTCCTGCACAACGGAATTCCCAGATTTCCTTTACTGTTTCTGTAGTTAGCATGCGTTGGGTATATATAACTATGAAATTAAGCAAAGCCATACTTCTGTATAGCTCTGTCAAGCTGGCGATAAACAGAGATATGTCGATTGCCACAGGAAACGGAAAAAATACAGAGCGCTTGGTACACGCGGTGTAACGTCAGGAGAAAATTTTTTACAGAGAATTTGGTGACTCCTGCTGAAAGGTGAATGATTAACCCGGTTCCAGGAGAGGGGCTGTTAGTGCTCCCCTTAGAAACAGCAGCTGTGAAGGGGGCTGTAAAGGGGTCGTAAACTGCCCCCTACTAAGGGCAGAAGTTGGCACATCAAGTCAAGGGTCCCGAGCGATTGCGTTAACCAAGCTGCGGTTTTCCTGGGCTCAGTCCGTAACTCAGCTGCCCGGTTTTATTCTGCGGACGTTACTCAAGGGAGCAAACGCTATAAATCGGGGGTCGGGTCCTACGCTTGGCAGACAGCTGGCAGAAAAGGGAGGGTTAGCTCTGTGCTCGCTCTCGTTCATCTCCATTTGGGGAAAAAGTGCATTTTTAGTTTATTTATGGGTTTTGGAAGGAGGTTTTTTGGATGCCGGCATTTCCTCCAGCTCCCTCTCGAACAGTGGAAGGGGAGACTTGAAGAAAGAAACCAGAAAAGCAGCCTCAGATGCCCGTTTCCCCACTTCACCTTTTCTTTCCTCTCCCTCCGCCTCCCCCGGCACCCCCTGCCTCCCGTGCCGCCGCTGCAGCAAGCCGAGCCCGTGGGGAGCCCCGTGGGCCTTCCGCCCCACGTTCATGCGGCCCCACAGGGAAGGCTTCTGCGGGGACAGGCGGCGTGCTTGGAGAAACCCCGCTTACCTGTGATGTGCAGGGAAAAGGGGCTGTGACACCCCCCCAAATACCCCCCCCACCCCCCAACCCAGAGGTGCTCCAGGTCTTTCTGTGCCCAAACCTCTTCTCCCGTCCCCGCTGGTGGCACACGTACCCGTGGCCCACGCCTGCTTGGAGGGTGCCGAGGAGGCAGCCGGGGCCTCCTTTGCGCCCTCGGGGGAGCAGCCTCCCCCGTCCCGCGGGCCGAGGCACCCTCGCCGCCCTCCCCTGCGCCCGGGCTCCCTCCTGCAAAGGCTCTTCCAGGTCTCTGGGTGGAGGACAGTGGACAGACACATGGGGAAGGGTTCCTGTTATTATTTATAGCACCGTTTCTCTGCTCCCATTCAGCATCGTCTAAATATGAATTCACAGTATAGGCAGCTAGTCTATGATTTGAATTAAAATCTCCCAGTCGCTGGAGAATTCTGAGATCATAAGCCTAAATTGACACAACGAGCTCATGGTGTCAATAAACCATGGGCGAGATGGAGAGATTGTCACTCCAGACCATAACAGTTCTGAAAGTGTCATTACCGTCTGTCCCGTCAATGAGCTCCGAATGAAGGACTACGAGGAACAGCGAGATAAAAGTCACCGTCTTGGCCCCATTATTGGCGATCGTGTCAATGATCTGAGAGTCACTGGAAAGGACTTTTTTTGTTTGTTTTTTTCACCCGTCCTTTTCAAACCCTACCTAGGGATGCCAGGGCTTGAGGTGTGCTGAGGAGAGAAGCAACCGTGAGGCGCCCCAGGCTGTGCCTCAGGCGTTCCCATTGAAACTGCCCGAGCCGCTTTGGGAAACGGTGTGAATTCCGTGGAAGAGCCCGGATAATTCCATCAAAACTGCGCTGGGGCCAAAGAAGACTTAATTTGATTTGGGCGACACGTGTGATCCCATGAACAGACACTTTTTTACGCCATTATTTTCTTAAGTCAACACAAAGATGATAAAGGGGAAAGAGGGAAATAAAATGGAAGTCTCAACTTTAGCAAAAGACAATGCATCTCTATATGAGATAGCCCCTTCCAGGCATTAAGACTTTCAGAAAATGTCCCCAATCTCTCTCTCCTGCGAGCCTGAGAGAGCTAAGGGGACTTATTCAGGAATTGGAAACCTCCAATTCTGGATTTTTGTGCCTTTGTGGGTTTAAGCAAAGCAGTTAACGTTCTTCGGGAGGGGTTTTGTGTTTAATATACATGAGTTCATTCAACTACAATGGGAAAAGAAAACTCATTTGTTCTCATAAAACTAGGAAGGAAAGATAACTTTAAATAGACTGCTAAAAAGGATCCTACTCGAGGGGGTTGCCTTCCCGCTAAAGGGCCTACATTCGACTCTAATTTCACCCCGTTATGTTGTGTGGTAATTCTTGAGTTTATCCTCACCACTGGTGCTTGATTTTCTGATTTATTTTTAAGGTCATGTAAGAAAGAGTACGGGCTTCAATTATGCTCTCCTCTGGGGAGGAGGTCCGGGAGTGCTGTTTTAGATGCAGGGAAAAATCACGGAGAGTTTAAGGAGGCTGTTGGCTATTTATGAAGGGTCCTGGAAGCGTGTCTGGACAATCGGCTTCTCCATTTATTGAGAAGCCTTTTGAAAGCGACTTGGAGAGGCGGTGTGTGCGGGTCGGCTTCTCTGCTGTTTATTGTGTACGTTAAACTCGTCTCAGGATCTTTTTTTTAATTATTATTTCGCTTCTTGTGGCGCTGGAGAAAGGTTGGAGAAAGGTGGAGACGGTCCTTTTTTTTTTTTTTTCCCCCCTCTCCTTGTTTTATTTTTGCCCCTCGCTAACCTCCCCTGCGTTTTGGTTTTTAACGCCCTAACCCCCAGCGGCAGCGCGCCCGTGCCCGCCGCCGTGCCCGGTAGCGGCCAGGGGCTGCGCAGAGGGCACGGCGGTACGCGCCGCCGCGGGCAGGCAGGACGGAGACCCCATTCCCCTTCCCCCGCTGTTCCCCGGCGCGGAGCGGGCCCGGGCCGTGAGCGGTCGCCCGGCCGCACGTGTGCTCGCCCCGCGGCTTCACCAGGGCGCAGGAGGGTGAGAGGGGAGGCCGCGGGGGCGCGGAGCCGCCCCTGCGCTCCCCGGCTCTCAAGGGTCCTTAGAGCCCTTGAATGAAATAGATGGGCGAAATGGGGTCTGGCGGCGCGGTGGTGCCTCGCCCCCCTCGCTGGTTTGTACGTGTAATGCCACTTCTGAGCGCGACAATCGGGCTGCTTGCTGGACAGGCAGGGACAAAAAGGAGATTAAACCGCTTTAAATAATAATAAAAAATATCCAAGACGTAAGCAGAGTGGATTACACTTGCTCCAGCGCCTCGGTTCCCCCCAGGTTCCCCTGAGAGCCGCCCCCGGGCCTCGCAGAGGGGGTGTCCCGGCCTGGGCGGGGAGCTCCCGTGGGGAGCACCCGCGGGGCGCGGGCCGGGCGCGCTGCCGCCCTCACCCACGCTCGGCCCCGCCAAACTTTTGAAGTTTATTTGAGCTCTTTTCTTTCTCTTATTTCCCAGCGCCCGGCGTTGTCGTCACCCTCCGCCACCGGGTCAGGTATTTCCGTGGCTGAGGAAACCGCGCGCTTTCCCCTCCTCGGGAGCCCCGGCCGTGGCCCCTGCCCCTCCGCTGGGCCAGTACCCACTCGGGATGTGTTTTTTATTCTAGGACATTCCAGGGGATATCTCCCCAACTTTACGTGATGGCAAACTCACCATGTGATATTTGAAATTCCCCAGAGATTTGGGTATAGTCAGTGCGTTAAAACTGCCCCAGCCAACTTCGGCTCCTGGGCGCTGGGCTGTTAGAGCGTCGGAGGGGGTAGAAGAGGAAATTTCTCTGTACATTTTCGTCTTTGCTTTTTTTTTTTTTTTAACGTAATGAAATTAAAACTTTTGGAGCTCACAGTTGACATTTTGCAGAAAATTGAGTTATCAAGGCAGTAATTATTTCACAGGGAGATAAAACTCTCATAGCCCTAACTGTCAAATAGGGCCCTTTTCAGATTTTAATTACAAAATAAAATTAGTCTGCTCTTCCTCGGAAGGGTTTGTGAGTGGCTAAACAGAGCTTTCCCCAATACTGGTGGTCGTCAAACTCTGCTAATTAGCAATGCTGAGAAATTCCAGTTAACAAGGACATTCTCTAAGTCTCTGCAGGTTCCCTGCCGTTCGCCTTCATTTCCATAAGAAGATTAAGAGTGGAGGGGAACACACTCAAATGCAGATGCAGAAAAGAAGCGTTTTTAACAAGCATCATAATAGTAAGATGCTTGGCTAGTTCTCACCTAATTACTGCAAGTTAAACCTCTATTTGCAGCTAAGGACAAAAAATGGAGCTTCAATCTCCCATCTCCACAAGACCGCTAAATAGTTTGCTTTAGATTGGTTACGAGCAGGTTCAGGGGAAAAAAAAAATATGAAAATGTGTATATTCTTTCCGATACAGTTAACACGATAGGTTGTATCCTTAGTGTTTTTAGAGAAATCGGCGAGTATTAGAACAATAAATACGTAAAATCCAAGCAGTTAACATTCATTTCCTTTTTAAGAAACTCATAACCTGGAAATAAGAGTGCGTGTGCCGCAGAGCCCATCACTGAGAACGTTTGCAGACTATTTGTTTAATATAAGCACTTTTCATTTCCATAAATTATACCAAAGGAAACGATTTTTTAAATCCACTTAGATTAAAGCATCCCTCCGCAGGCCTCCCTTCCAGCGTGGCTGTATTCTTCCAGAGAGCAGTGGTGTTATTGTCACTAACACAGAAAACTCAGGGACCATTTCAACTTTTTTCTCTTATAGCCAACATATCCCGCTCTGCCTCTGCTTCCTCCTGTCCGTGTGCGTACTCCCAGCCAAGCACACCTCCATTCCCAGAGGAAAGGGAGAAAATACCCCAAAAGAAGTGCCACCGCCCTCACCTTATTTTCTGTAGTGCTTTATTATGTATAAATGCCGGATAGTTTACTGCATCGATAATTAAACCTGTTAATTAAAATAGAGCTGTAAATGCTCCCAATAACACAATTGTTAGGCGTTTTCCATCCTTTATTCGTACGATAAATGCACTCGGGAAACAGCCAGGCCCTGAAAGGCCTCTAGCGTGCACGGGGTGGCCCACGCCACCCTGGTCCTGCGTGGACCTCCGGGCCGCGCACCCCACACACCTCCTGCAGCTACAGCCGGAGCAAAAATAACATTTTCCCTATGTACCACCAGCTCTCAGTTGTCAGTTTATTACGATGAACAACCGCCACCCACCCCCTTTTTTTCCGGCCTTAATTATCCTTAAGATTTTTTTTTTTTAAATAACGTTATCAACGGCAGACCAAGGAGAGAACAATAAGCAAGTAAACAGCCGCCGTGCCCTCAGGAGTGTCTGGACAATCAGAATGCGTTTATATCCCCACATCGCGTAATTTGCACCTATTTTTCGAGGGTTTAACCTATCACTTATCTACGGGTTATATATATATTTTCGAATTAAACACATTAAACCTGATAGGATTTATTTGCATAATCCATACACCGAAAAAGATGTATCCTTGTTGGCTGGGGGAGTTATTATTATTATTGTTATTGTTATTTAGATTGGGTGTAATTGCCCGCTCCCTTCCCCCCCATGCCCCGGCTCCCCGCTCCTCTCCCGACGGCGCCTCCCCGCCCGGGGCGCTGCTTGGCCGGCAGGGGGCGCCGCAGCGCCGCGGCTGAGCCCGCGAGTGGCGCACGGGCGCTGCCCCGGCCCCCGCCCGCTCCGCGCCGCTCCGCGCCCCGCGCCCGGCCCGGGGGTCTTCTGCCGCCTCTCACCCCCAGCCCCCGGCTCAAGGCCGCGGGGGGGGGGGGGTCGGAGTGAAAGGCGGAGCAGCCCTGTCGGGGCGGGGGAGGCGCGGAGCGCCTCGGAGCACTGCGGGCGGGGAGGGCGCCGCGGCGCGCGTGGAGCGGGGCCGGCGGGCGGCTGCCCCCGTCGGCCCCGCTCCGCGCCTCCTCTCCCCTCCTCCCTTTGTCGTCAAGTGCGTTTCGGCAACAAAGATCCCAACAAGAGAGTGGAAGCAAACTTAGCCGCGGCTTTGTGCGGCCCATGTCGGGACAACAAGAGAAACAAAACGACTTCGTCGTAGCGCCTGGCCGCGCTCCCCCCCGCGCTGCGCGCTCGCGCAGCGGTCGCCGAGTCACGTTACGCCGCCGGGCCCTGCAGAGGGGGTCCCTACCCCGCTTTGTGCTGTGCAGGGACGGCCTTTGGGGGACCCGCGTTTGCACTGGACGTCCCCATCCCGGGAGGCCGCCGGCTGGAAGGAATGGCTCGGCTCTGTGTGCCACCGCCGGAACGGGGCTGGGCCCGGGGAGGGCCGGGAGAAGGGCACAGCCTCTCCCCGGGCCGAGCGGCGCGAACTCGGCTACCCAGCGGCGGCAGAGTCGCCGGGCGGCCCGGGAGAGGCGTGGGGCAGGGCCCAGCTGGGGGCTCCGCTTTTCCGGGTACTCCGCGGCGGCCGGGGCTCGGCGCGTCGGGCCGGCCTGGACCGGGCGAGGGCTGCACGGGCAGGGGATGGGCGCCGGGACGGGGGGAGGAAGCCGTGTCCGCTCCGCTCCCCCTATGGCTTCTCCCAGCCCCGAGCCAACACTAACTTAAAAAAAAAAAAGCAACAACAACCAAAAAAAAACCCCCACGTAGCAATAATGCTGTTTACCCACTTCCTCCAAAAGGCGTGTGTGACCTGTTGCTGGAAGAGGGGATACAAAGGCTTCCCAGTGGCTGCCTGGGCCGCCCCTGGGCCCGCCCCCCCCGCCGAGCCGTCCCGGCGGCTCCCAGCCCCCGCCCCGTTTCATGCAAAACCGGGGGTAGAGGCTTGTCCTCAGTGGCGGAGCCGCCGCGCGCTGATTGGCCGGGGCGAGCACATTTATTCCCTGACAAGCCCCCGTCACATGGATGGTTGTCTATTAACTTGTTCAAAAAAGTATCAGGAGTTGTCAAGGCAGAGAGAGAGAGTGTGTGTGTTTGCAAAAGGGGGTAAAGTAGTTTGCTGGCTCTTTAAGACCGAGGTGGGGAGAGCGAGCGAGCGAGCGGCAGGCAGAGAAAAGGGAAAAAGGAGGAAGAAGAAGTTTTTTTAAAATCAAGACTCCGGCGGCAATAATAGCAGTTATTAGCATTATTAATCCATCAGCGAAGAGGAAGATCCTGATCTTGATCCAAGTGTGGTTTTGGGGAGTCCCCCTCCCCCCTTTCCTACCCCTCCCTAGGAAGAAAAAAAAAAAAAAAAAAAGTCCGGCTTGGGACTTCGCTGCGGCTGCTCCTCGTTTCTCTGCTGAAGGCTGGTTCCAGGCGAAAGTAGTTTGAATGTACAACATGATGGAAACCGAGCTGAAACCTCCCGCCCCCCAGCAAACTTCGGGGGGAGGCACAGGCAACTCCAACGCGGCCGCCAACAACCAGAAGAACAGCCCGGACCGGGTCAAGCGCCCGATGAACGCGTTCATGGTGTGGTCCCGCGGCCAGCGGCGGAAAATGGCCCAGGAGAACCCCAAGATGCACAACTCCGAGATCAGCAAGCGGCTCGGGGCGGAGTGGAAACTTTTATCCGAGGCGGAAAAGAGACCCTTCATTGACGAAGCCAAGCGGCTCAGGGCTCTGCACATGAAGGAGCACCCGGATTATAAATACCGACCCCGGAGGAAAACCAAGACCCTCATGAAGAAGGATAAGTACACGTTGCCGGGGGGCTTGCTGGCACCGGGCACCAATACCATGACGACTGGGGTAGGGGTTGGGGCCACCTTGGGAGCTGGGGTGAACCAGAGGATGGACAGTTACGCGCACATGAACGGCTGGACCAACGGAGGCTATGGGATGATGCAAGAGCAGCTCGGCTACCCGCAGCACCCGGGCTTGAACGCGCACAACGCGGCGCAGATGCAGCCCATGCACCGCTACGATGTGAGCGCCCTGCAGTACAACTCCATGACCAGCTCCCAGACGTACATGAACGGATCGCCCACCTACAGCATGTCCTACTCCCAGCAAGGGACCCCGGGCATGGCCCTGGGCTCCATGGGCTCGGTGGTCAAGACGGAATCCAGCTCCAGTCCCCCCGTAGTCACTTCCTCGTCTCATTCCAGGGCTCCTTGCCAAGCTGGGGACCTCCGGGACATGATCAGCATGTATCTACCAGGTGCTGAAGTACCAGAACCAGCTGCCCCAAGCAGACTTCATATGTCCCAACACTACCAGAGTGCACCTGTTCCTGGCACAGCCATTAATGGCACACTCCCTCTATCACATATGTAAGACAAAGGGGCCGGGGGGGGGGCGGGGGGGAAGGAAAACTAAACAAAACAAACAACAAAAAAACTTTTATTAGAAATTCTGGACTGTTTTTTTTTTTTTTTGACTATTTTTGTACAGAGAAAACTCGGGGCGGGGCGGTGGGGGAGCAGAAATTAAACCGACAAGGAACTTGTATAGATCTCGGAGGGGAAGCAACTACACAAAACTTTTTAAAAGTTCTAGTGAAAACGGTAGGAACTTTGCGGAAAGTTTGCAAAAGTCTTTACCAATAATATTTAGAGCTAGACTCAAAGAGCGAAGAGGAAAATGTTTTAATATTTGCAGGCAACTTTTGTACAGTATTTATCAAAAGAAACATGGCAATCAGAATGTCCATTGGTAATACTGAGAGAAGGGAAAAAAAACCACCAAACGCGCGAATTTGCCAATTATTTTTTAAAAATAGAGTCTACTTGGAGCGTTGTGGCTTTGGCAGCTGAATTTATAGCAGCTGCGAGAGGAGATGAAATTATTTTACAGCATTTGGACATTTTAAACTGTTTTAGAAATTGTACAAAAGACAAAAAAGTAGGATGAGTACTTGCGAACCATGGACTTGGTTTGCTGTAAAAGGGCAAACATTTAGATTGTACTAAATTTTTTTTTTTTTTTACTTCTTGTTAAAAAGCAAAAATTGCCATGCAGGTTCCCACGCCGTTTGTTAATTTATAATAACTTTTTGTTTCCAGACTTCATCCTGTTCAAAGAAAAGGAAAAAAAAAAAAAGAAAAAATACCAACCTGAAATTACTGTGTTTGAAATATTTTCTTATGGTTTGTAATATTTCTGTAAATTTATTGTGATGATATTTTAAGTTCTTTTTTTTTTCTCATTTTCCGTAGTTGTATTTTAAAGATTCGGCTCTGTATTATTTGAAATCAGTCTGCCGGCAGTCCATGTATATATTTGAACTAATACCATCCTTATAACAGGTACATATTCAAGTTAAGTTTTTACTCCATTATGCACAGTTTGAGATAAATAAATTTTTGACATATGGACACTGAAGTTCCGCTTGAGTCTTGGATTTATTTTTGTAACGCAAGATGGTTTTTTTTTAATAATTCATGCAGTAGAAAGTATCATCGTAGCCTAACCCAGTACGATAAATAATGCAGCGATATTTCTATAGAGCGCATGAATATTTTCAGGTGTACGTATAGCGAGAGAAAGTGCGGCGGCTCTGACGGCAGAACTGCCGGCGCCTCGTCGAGGGGACAGGAACGCCGAGCGGGACTCCAGTCCCTTGGTTCCCCTCCCCGGGACGGTGTTGCCATGGGGCCGGGCGGCCGGGGGGCCCGGGCGGCCGGGGGCCCGGCTGCCTTCGGCCACTTGTTGCCGCGGCGGGCCCGGGCCGGCGGCAGGACGTGCCTCCTTTGCGCGGGCAGGTAACGCGTTTCTCTCTCGTCCCACCGGAGCCCCCTTCCTCCGGGGCCTGCTCTGGACCCCCCGAAATCCCCTCTCCCGGCTTCTGGGCAGCGCGGGAGGCGGCGAGAGCTGGGGGCGGGGGCGGGCCTTGACCGGGCAAAGGTAAGAAACAACAAAAAAGCCAACAAACCAACAAAAACGGCCGAACGCCGGAGACTTTCACGCTTTATCACAGCTCTTTCTTGAATCCTATTTCTTAAATTGCCAGCGCGGTGTAGCCCCGTTTCGGACCCTCTCTGCAGCCCGTCACAAGCCCCCAAGAGAAGCGGTGGCGCCCGCCAAGTAGGAGGAGAGAGAGATCCGCCATCCGTGCCAGGTAGAGTTCTGCTTTATACCCTTGTAACCGCAGTTGCCGAAGTTTCGGCTCCGCGCTGTTGCGCGGCCGCGCTCCGGGCAGGGCAGGGCGGGCAGCAGCGCGGAGCCAGCGCGGCGGCAGCCCCGCTCCTGCCGGGAAGCGCCGGCCTCTGTCGGCTGCTACCGCGGCTGCGGTCTCCCTTGGGAAATGCGCGTGAGGGAGACGCAAATAGTAATTTTTTTTTTTTTTTCAAAAGGTAGGAAATTGGAGGCACTGTGATTGCAAACTGGTCGTGTCTTCTGCCAAGGGCGCGCTGTGCGTGGCAAGGACAGGATGCGATGGTTGGCTTAGGCAAGGCACAGCGAGGCACTCCGGAGCGGGGGCAAGTGCTGCTCAGCTTTTCTCTCCGGTGTTGCTGTCGGTTACTGGGTTTCGCTTTAGTTCGGGGAGGAAGAAGGCAGAATAAAACACCGAACCAAACCACACACACACACAAAAAAGAAGTTACCTGGCTGGCTGTGGCTTTTATTTGGTAGTGCTATTTCCTAGGCTCAGCCCTGGCCTCCATTCTTGAAGCCTGGTGTCCTGGTGAAAACTAACATTGGCAGACTGGGGGATGTGGAGTTTTGCCCACCGCCTGGTTTTGTAGTTTAGCTCCCTTTGTCTCTTTTATTTCTGCACCGTCGCGGTACTCGAGCAGCACAGCAATTCTTGCAGATTCCCAACCTTTTCTATTTCTTTTAGGTTATTGCAAGGAGTAAAATATTCTTTTTCAGAGCTGTGAGTGTTTGCAATGCGTCTGGGGATTATTCACGTGGTAACGAGCCCCCATCCTCGCTCCCGCTCGTTTGGCTGAGAAAAGAGAACCGGGAATAAAAGCCCAATCGATATCGCTATTCCATTTTTTAAAAGCGAATCTTAGCCAATTAACAGCAATAAAACCTGGCCCCTTTTTGAAGTGTTAACTAAAATATTCGAGGGGGGTAGTTGGAAACGTTGGTCCTTTTACAATTCGCATAGAGGAGGCGAGCCAATACCATTAAACAAAAGGCACTAAGCCACATATTCAGGCTTAGTGAATTCAGCAACTTTTTATATGGGCAATTTGTTTAAGCTTAGATTTCGGAGTACGATGTGGAATAATATATGTGGTTGAAACCTGATCTCCCTTGGACAGATTCCTTCCATCCAGCCATCCATCCAGCCATCCATCCATCCATTTATCCGTTTCGAGAGGATAACGCAAAGCATTTTACACGTACAACTGAACGGTTTTATTTCAAAGTGTTACTTGGAGGAACGCCATTGTCCATTGCTAATTTTAAATTCAACACACTCAATAACCCCATTTACACCTAAGCCATTACTCTGGGCTTTCGTTTATGGCAGCTGAAATGTGTAGCAGAGGTCGTGGAAATGTTTTTACTGTGGTTATTGAAGACCTTTTGGGTTCTCCGTGTTTTCCCTTTCGTGAGTTGTTGTGTGCTTTTTAGCCGGGGTGATGCTCCGTCCGAAAGCGCCGGTGTAATGTTTCACTAACCTTCTATAAATGAGCCCAAGGAGAAGATTGTAGTTTCCCCTGTGATTTTTTTTTTTTTTTTTTTTTACGGCTCTTTTAAGGGCTGGGGTGTTAAAATATTTTGCGGAGCTGGAGAGGTAGATTAGCAGGGTTTCTTGCCAAAGCTGGGAAGCTGGTATTACAGACTGTCCCAGGGGGAAATCGCTCACATTAACCACTAAATGAATATTTGACAAGGGCTCATTCGGGGGTATTATTACTACAAACGGGTCCCTACTGGACTTTCCAAGGGTCAAAGAGCAATGGTTCAATTAATTATTTAGACTGTTAGTAGATTTGGTTGTAATAGCTGTACTTACGTCTGCGACCCACAGCCGTTTGCGGTGGGGGCCGGGGGGTCCGGGGGACAGGCCCGTGGCCCCTGGGCGGGCCGGGCCGAGCGGCGGCTGCCGACAGACGCTTCTGGGCTGAAAACATGTTTTTCTTCTTGGAGATGCCCACGGGTGCCGTGTGGGACGTCGGGGGCAGCGGTGGGCCCCGCAGCAGCCCGTGCTCTTCTCCAGATTAATTCCTTCTCGTCCCCAACGGGCAGCAGAGCGAAGAGGAGGTAGATCGCTCAGCAACCTAAGCAGTATATAATATAGGTCCCACTGAAAGAAAAAGGCCAGTTACTGATACGTGTGATTAGATACACTTCAGTTATTTAAATCCTGATCTAACTCAAATATTAAAATCTAAAGCCTCCTTTGGTGGGTACGAGATTTCCGAGGATACATGCAAAATGTTGACACTCAGATGGCAGGAGAGCTTCGTCTTTGCGTTTTTAACGCCAGCCAGCCTCGCCTGACACTGTCGCTTCGACATTTTGGGGGGGGGGGTTGGCGAGAGAAGAGAGGATTATTTTGTTTAATTTCTACAACAAACATGTCCGCAGTAGTAGATACTAAAAAAAAAAAAATGTTCGGAGCGTGCGATTAGGTGACAATAATATATGTTGAATGAATAAGAGATAAGCTGCAAGGGGGGAGAGGGAAGCAGTAATTACAAACCCAATTCATTCAGCTTTTCAGGACTTTTGTTGTGGGAGCTCCATTGACGGGCTTCGAGCTGCCAGTTTTCTCACATTAAAAAGAACTGATCAGCGCCTCAGGGGGACAAGCAACACCGCTTAACTGCATAGTGATGGGGTCCTCATTTAGAGCCATTACAACAAGAAAATTAAACAGAGCCTTTGTGTGCACCAGGTTTACTTTTCAATTGCTGACAGTTTATAGCTAACTGCTCAGAGATTGAAGTTTGATTGCGGTTTGATCGCCTGCTAGTTAGCACCACCGCTATTCTAGTTTTGGTAATTAAAACCAGTTTTTCTGATGATGGCACGGAGACTTGCAAGAAGTTGGGTACTCTTTTGCTTTTGAGGAATCCATTCACTTGGCGAGGACGCCCAGCGCTGCAGTGAGTGTGGGGGCTTTGTCGCTGGGCGAGCTGAAAAGAAAAGGAACCCAGGGATGGAAATCCTCGGAGCTGAGCGTTTGGCTCTGGGAGAGCGGGAGGGCAGCTCCGTCCCCCGTACCGGGAGCCCGGCCGGCTCTCCCGGGACCGGGACGGGATCGGAGACGGCGGGGGCTCGGCGGGGCTGCCTGTGCGGGCAGGTGCCTGGCGGGCGGAGCCGGGACGGGACACACACACTCAAGGCAGGACCCCGGATTTTGCCGCGGTGGTTTTTGAGCTTTGCTTTTGGAGTATGCAGCGGATTTGCTGTGGCTGAGCCCTGCGTTGTGTGTGTGCGTGTGTGTTTGTGTCCGTGTGCGCCTGTGCGTGCGGGGGAGGGGGCGCGCCGAAACGAGCTGTATTTTTTCATGATAATTTAGCGAGGCTGACGGCGAGCCGGGCTCGGACACTTGCTGCGGGGGAAGGCCCGTCCCCGCCGGCCAGGCTCTCCCGCAGGAGACGCCGGCACCGCCGAAGGCCCGCGGCGGCCGCGGGGCAGCGCCAGGGGGTCCCGGCCGGGCCGGGAGCGGGGCCGGGGAAGGTTGTCCCGGAGCTTGTCTCCGGTAACTCCGGCTGCGGTTACCAGCGCGCCGTGCCGCCGCGCAGGACGTGGACGAGAGCTTTTACAGCGTGTTTTCCTGTCGTCTTTTTTTTTTCAATTTTCTTTTTAAAAATTCTTTTAGGACTTCTGTGCGTTTTGTTTGCATCCCCATCCCCGCGCCCCCCGGCCACAACAGAGCCTCTCACCCACCCGCCCCTGGTGCGTTTCAGACTCGAGTCACCGAGAAATGTTATTCCCAGCCGGTTGGCTGCTCCGGAGGGCCCGCGGCTCGGAGGGTCCCCGCGGAGCACCCCACGGGGTGGGGGAGTCCCAGACCGCTCCCGCGGGGCCCAGTGGAGCTCGGTGGGGCCAAAGCGACCATGACGCCGGTTCCGGGAGGCGCTGGGGGCAGCGGGACCCCAGCGAGCCCCGGGGGAGCCCTGCCAGCCCCGGGGCGCGAAGCGGGGCTTGGCCCCCCGGCTGCCCAGAGCGCGGCCCCCCCCCCGGAGCCCTGCAGCAGGCTCAGGGCTGCCCCGGCCCCCGGCGGGCCCCGCCGCCCCGGGACCTCGGTGACCCTATCGTCTCCGCAGCAGTTAGGGCTGATGACGTAACGTGGACACTTTTTTGCAGAAAGTCGTGATTAACAGGGATGAGGGCGAGGTAGAGGGAGGGAATCCCACCGGGTGCTGGAGAGAAACAGGCCTCTGCAGAGCCTCTGCCGCGGGAACTCTGCGGAGGGGTGCCTTGGGGGTGGGACACACACTCACACAACACACACTCACACACACATCGCAGGCTGCGGGCCTGATCCTGCAAACCCGCTTCCCCTCCTGCGGGCAGCTCCCCGGCGCTTGGGAGGCCCGGCCGGGCGAGCGGAGCTCACTGGGGCCAGTGAGCACGCCGGCGCCGGCTGAATTCGGACCCCAGCGGGGCGCGGGTGCCGCGGGAGCAGCTCTCCACCGTGTCCTCCTGGCGGTTCTTAGAATGACGGTTCCTTTAAGCTCTTACAAATTGCAAAAGTTGCGGAAGACGGAGAAATAATTAATGTATTAAAACAAGCCGCGAATTCCTCAGGAGGCACCTTATCAACTCCAGCCACACTGGCTTCATCCCTCCTCGTATGCTAATGCCCCGTGACGTCACCGGCGCCAGATTGAATGTGAATCAGTTATGAAATTATTAGTTTTAGTTTAAAAAGCAGCCCGGCTCTCCCGCGACTGGGGTTTGCGTTGCTGCGGGTTCTCGCTCCGTGTCCTCCCCATGTTGTGCACGCACAGTAGTCGCGACTTCCCTGTCACATGAATCGATATTTCCAAAGCACATATCCGAGCAGGGATTGGTGTAAAGAAACCCATAGATTAATTTGGTCCCGTTTCTGAGGCGGATGTGTCTTCCTTATAGATACACACATTACACCCGAAACCAGATAATCGAATTTCCTCCTACTTTTCAGGTAGGCAAGAGCTCCTTGCGATTTATTTCTGTTAAGATCCCACTTGAGGGGGTGTGATTCTTTGCCAGCCTCTGAGAAAAAAATACCCAGGAGTGTTTGTTTTTGCTCGCGACAGAGGAAAAATGCGCCAGAAAGGGGGGAAACACAAAATTATTTTTTGTTTGTTTTAAATAGAAAGATTTCTATTTTGGATTTTGAAAAGGAGAGTAGCCCAGCGGTGGTGGGAGGGCCAAGGGACCCGAGCGGGGAGCAATGGGAATTAACACCGTTTCAGTCGCGGAGGCCGCTCTAATTAGATGTCTGTATCCGGCGAGATCAAATACCTGAACCTAACCCCCTCGGCTCGGGCTCTTTTGCTTTGCAAATGCTTCTGAAAAACGGTTCTTGAAGAAACCAAACTAACCCTACATTCCCCGGAGTTCCTTTCGCGGAGTTGTGCCCATAACAACTTTCTCCCCGGTTTAGGGGGGCCGGCGCGTCCCCTCCCCTCCTGCCCCCGCTGCCCCCGCCCGGGCACCCAGGGTAACACCCACACACACACCCCTAAATGCTGAAGGACCCTCCGGTCTCTTTGGCCGTTTCTCTCTCCTCGTCCCCCGAGAGAAGGCGGCTCCGCCAACCTGAGGTAGGACCCACTTGTAGCTCCTGCTCCCGGGGCACCCGCCACCGGTCCCGGTGCCTCCTTCCAGCAGCCCCCTGAGCAAAGGAGGGAAGAAAGAAAAGAAAAAAAGAAGAAAGAAAAAGTTGTAACTGGCTGAGAAGTGAGTTTTCTGACTAATGAAATCCAAAATGAGCGGCGAATATAAAGTATTGTAAGATTTCTTCCCTGCCTCCCCCCCGGCACTGATTGGCAATACTCTTTTTTTTTTTTTTTTTTTTTTTTTGTGTGTGTGTGTGTGTTGGTTTGAAAAGCAGGAAGAAATGTAATGAATTGAGTGCTGTCAGAGATGTCTTCTCTGTTGATGTGGTGAATGGCAGTAGCTCCCTGATCCAGTGCAGGTGCAGTAGAGCTGGGGAATAAAAGAGGGGGGCTCTCTGTTCAGTGGAAAAAGCACATTCCCTACAATAGACCACACACTGCCAGCCAGCACGGCATCAGCTCACACTCTCAGACTTTTTTCGCCTCTTTCCACAGTCCCGAGCTCACAAAATGGCTATACATTAGCACTAGTTAGGGTTTGCTTTTAATGAACAGTTGTGACTCCTTTTGACCAACATTTAAATCTGCTGTGCTCTCTCTGAAGACAGGTCTGTTTTGATCACAGTTTTTTAAAAATGGCCCTGAGGAAACCCTCACAAGGCGGCTCATTCAGGGCCGCCGGTTGCATTTGATTGAAAAAAAAAAAAAAAGCCTCTCGATTAATAAAATGCGTTTTCCAAGTGCTCCTAACGGGGAAAGTTGTTTTGTTGTTTGTTTTTTTTTTTTAATATATATAATAAAATGGTGTGGGGAGGAGAAGAGACAGTTTTTAAATGTATGAGATGGTCTAATCCTATACACGAACGTATATTAATCCTGTTTAGAGATAACCTCTCTCCTTTTTGGCTTAGTATATTATCCTCATACACGGATAAAAACTTTGCGCTTCCATTAATTCTGTCCAGACTGGTTTTTCTTGGCTTATTTCCGTCACTTTCCCCCCACCTTGGCGATCTGCTCAGAGGAAGCTAGATGGTTACACTTGGTTACTCAAGTTTTATTCGGAATTATTTCCAGAGCGAGGGCTCACTCCTCGGCCGAGAGGGCTGATTGATTCCGTCCCTCTGCCTCGCATTTAATGTGCCTCGTCCTACAGCGGCCAAGCCAATGAGCCGGGATTTCCATGGCATCCCCAAGCAGACCTTGCCGATTCCTCCTGCACCTATCCTGCAAGAAGCAGATTAAGCTCTTTTGGATATACTTGCTGATGCATTGCACTGAGGAAAATTGCTCGGCGTTTGCTTATAAAAAGCCATGTTACTGTGAAAGGTTTTTGGGGTTTTTTTTGCCCTAATCGTGGTAACAAATAACAGCAGCTCCTGGAACAGTTTGGCAAAGCCAGCCTTTGCCTGAAGGCTGCTAAACGGGAGACACTGACAGCTAAACCAGTTATTACCTGAGCTCCGAGCAACCCCCCCCAGCTGATAACACAGCGTACTGGCAGTAAAGAACATTAGACATAAGAGCCGGCTGTCGGGGGGTGCCTGGAGCACGTTTCCAGGGGTCACATCTTGTCACCCCGCGCACAAAAGAACGGATCGTGTCTACATAGGAGAGAAGAGATCCTATCGATGCGCTTGTATGAAAAATACGTCTCGTTCACACTTTGTTTTCGGGATGTTTCCAGCGCGCCGGAGCATCCTCACCCACCGGCGCCTTCCTTACTGCCAACGCGTTGGGGATCTCCCAGCGCCAGCCCTCGCCCCCGGGAAACAGGGGAAGCTGAGGGGCCCGTCCTGCCCGGGGGGGCGGCCCCGCCCCGAGAAGGGACCGCGGATCCCGCTGCTCCCCGGCTCCCCGCTCGCTGCCCCCCGCGCTTCTCAGCAGCCGTTGCGCCCTATTGCTGCGCACACCCGTAATTAATCCCGCTTCCAGCTCACATCCCGGACCCAAGGGGCAACTCGAACCTATTTAGATCGCCTTGCTTGGTTGCACAAATTTAAGTGGCGAATGAGTTATAAACCTAATAACTGCTTTAATAAAAATAATGATTTGATTATGGCAGAGGAAATTTGCTGGAGCGCAAGGATGCGGCTGGGTTTGCGTTTTGGAGGCGGTGAGGCTCGTCTTTGGATTAAACGCAAACGCCTTTCAAAAACATTACTCAGAAATAAAAAAAAAAACCCAAGACCCACCACCAAACCAACCCCAAACCAAAAAGCGCCCGCAAATCCCAATTCTAAACCCAACCCTACATCAACAACAACAACAACAAAAAGCCGCCCTGATTCGCGGAGCGTCGTGGAACATTTCCCGCGAAATTCGGAAGAAGAATTAATTTGCAAACAGAAAAATCCATCTGCGATTTGCGTGACTTTGAATTAATCGAAAACAATCAACACGAGGAACCATTAATCACGAATGCTGGTACCTCTGTCACTTTTTTTCCCCTTGAGGATAAAGTTTCTGCGCCTCTTTCAAGTGTATTTATGCTTCTGGTTTTACACGGAAAAGTGAGGATGCAACAAGACCAGTCGCGTTTTCCTCTCTATACTTTTAACGCTAGCATATTGTTTGATTACTAATTCGAGTTAATATGATCTTTATGGCAACATAACAGTGGATAATTGGCCCTTTTTCTGGACAACAATGTAAATCACAATCGCTTTATTATTTAATAACGTCAAACGCTTCGTTGGATTGGCCCCGACAGAGAAGACCTTTTCTTTCTAGGCAGTGTTGTTGAGAAAGAACAATGAAGATCTAATTGTGGAGATTTCAGAAGTTGGCTCCTGTAAATGAACAGCTTAGATATGGAAGTTCCAGCAGATGTCTGCACTTTTCCCTGTGACAAACCTTGTAACCCCCCTCCCTCCCCCGCCGCCCCCTCCTCCCCCCTCCCCGACTTATTGGAGATTTTTTGTTCTCACATCCTAGCAACAACCTAAATCTTCCAGTCGCAAATACACCCCTTTTCCCCTCCTTGGCATACAGCACTTCAGATGGCGAGCTCGAGCGTATGCACCGAATTAGTGCTTGGCCCGAGGCACGCTCGCCCCTCTCTCGCCCCGGATCCCCATCAGCTGCGGGCTGGGGGGTGCCGGGCCGGCGGCGGGGGCCCGGGGGCGTCTGGGCTCCCGGCGCTGCCGTTCGCCACCTTCTCGCCAGCCCCGGGGTTTGGTTTGCAACAGTTTGGGGGCGGCTGCGCACGCGGTTGTGTGCAGGAAAGGTGCCAGGGCCTGTCCATCGCCCGGGGGGAGGGCTGGCGGAGCCCCCCGATGTGCCACCCGCTGCCCGGGGGGGCCCCTCTTGCCCCGTCTCCGGCTCAACTGACCCAAACCGCCCCCCGGCCCCACTGTGGCATCAGAAATGACGCTGCCCGGGGAGGGGTACGGCTGAGGGAACAGGGATCCCCCTCCCCCGAATGGCTCTGAGGGAGAAGTTGCGCGACTTCTGACGGAGGGGGGGGCGGCAGCGCGCATCCCAGCGCGCAGCCTCTCTCCCGGCCCGACCCGGCCCTGGGCTGCGCGCTGCTCCGCGGAGCGCCCCGCGGTTTTTTCTCTTGCGCTTGAGGGGGGGGACATGCCTGGGATTCGCCGGTCAGGGCGGCGTTTCCCGCTCCCCCCCGGCACCGCCGGCCCCTCCGGGGGAAATTCCGCGGCGGGAGGGGTGTGATTTGGAAAACTTCAGCGGAGGGAGGGCGCAGCGCTGCCCAGCCCCCGCCCCATCCCGCCGGCCGCCCCAGCGCGGGGCGCGCACCGCTGCGGCGGTTACACCAAACCCGGGATGTTTTCCCTTCCTTTTGTCGCTTTTTAAATTCTTTTTTTCTTTTTCTTTTAATTTCTCACACCAACTGCAGCTAAGTTCTCTCCCGCACCAAGGGCGGCGGAGCCCTTTTCCGCTCCCAGACGCAGCGGTGCGGGTCCCCGCGCCCCCCGCAGCTCCCCGCGGGCACCGCCGCCCCAGAGGCCGGGGGCACCAGCCTCACGCCTGCGACAGCCTGCGGGGGTTGTTGGTTTGCAAGAACCCGCTCGCAGAAAGTGTTGAAAGCGCAGACCCGATCACTGAGACCCCCCGGAAGAGAACCCCGGGCTCGGGTTCCCCCGGCAGCCGTGGGAAGTGGCGAGTGAATCCCTGTTGACCCGTGAGCGGCGAGTGGGTGGAAAATCTTGATTTGTTTTTTTCTTTTCTTTTTTTTCCCCCCCCAGTTCTATCTTTCCCGGCTTGTTTGCTTGTTTTACAACTTTATTCTTCCTCGCTGGCATCATCTGCCAGGGGGACTACGGCGCAGGTTGGGTGCTGCCCGTGGGAGCGCGGGGTGGGGGGGAGTGAGCTGCCGGGGGTCGCCGGGCAGCGGCCCCGCGGCGTGACAAGGGTTAATCGCACCCGCGCCGAGACTCCGCTCAGCCGCGGGTGAAACTGCCGAGACTTCTCCCCAAACCCGTCAAGAGGCGGGAGAGCTCCCGGAGCCCCGGGCGGCAGCGGCGGGCCGGGCCGAGCCGGGCCGGGCCGAGGGCGGCCTGGGCAGCCGCCACTCCCCCCCTAATGAGCTCATTTCCATGACTGCGCCTCCCGCAACTGTGAGAAAATCCCACGGGAGATCCAGCGCGCCGGTGCGGGCCGGGCTCTCCGGTGTCCTCGGCGACAGAGCCCGCCCGGGGGAGCCGCGCCGGCTGGGGGGAAAGGAGAGAAATTAAATAAAATAAAACTAAACTTCTTCCGGCACCTCGCAGGTTTCCGCGGTGGTGGTGGGGAACCCCACACCCACGCGTGTCTTTCGCGGAGCCAGGCTGCCTGAACGCCCGCCCGGAGGATGGGGGGGTGCAAAAGTGCCCCGGAATAGTCCGGGAGGGGGAAGGGAGCGCTGAACAGCCCCACACTTATCAATAACAAGATGTATAAATATCAAAGTGAAGGAGCCCGAGTAAGTCTTTCTAGAAGCGAGGAGGAAGCTTAAGCAGCTTTCTTTAATGGTGATTTGTAGCTCTGTAAGGGGCACGGATAGCAAATACCCTGCAGGTGCATGTTGTAACACTGCCATCCGGACTTTAATGTAGATTACTCTCCAACTCGTTTGATCGGTCCTTTGAAACCCTTTACAATTGCCTGTGACGAACCGCCAGTCTCAGTTTTTTTTTTCTTTGAATAATGCCTTAAGGGTAAGTCCTCGGGGCTTTTAAAGATCTCCAGCACATTTAAAAAAATCACGTTAGATTTTTACTTTAGAGCGTGGGTCCATGTCTCTCAACTTGGGGCTGTTAACAGGCGTCTTTTAAATCATTAGTCATCTAATCACCAATTTCACTCTGGAAGGGAGATACAGGGATCTTCTAAAGGCCTCCAAACATTTCTATTGCTTTGGGGATGGTACTGGGTAAAATTTAGGAGTCAAACACCCCGTCGCCTCCTGCTGAAGCCCTGCAGCTGGTGGGTCTCCCGTGTTTATGGACCCTCTGCTGGGTAAATCTGTGCTGGAGGCCTTCCCTCTGGCCGGTAAGAAACCCTCGCTGTGGGTTTAGAGAGTGAACCCGAAGGGTGATGCAGGGGAGACGCCCAGGAGGAGGGCGGGAGGGTCGGCGGGGGAGCAGGGGGGGTGGCCTGGGTGTCCCTCCCGCCCCTGCCCGGGGACCTCCACCCGCTGCTGTATCGGAGCCTCCTGGCAAAGAGTGAGCATTGTGTGTTTGGAGGGAGAAAAAATAAAAATAAAAAAGAAGACGAGAGGACGCAATAAATCCCGCAGATGTTTCCACTCTCTCCGCAAATAATGTGTAACCTTTAATATTTATTTGTTACTATTAATTCAAAAAAATAATTACCGAACTTTTCGCCCTTCAACTTCCACAAGTGGCGCTTTGTTTCTTTAAAATAAACTTGGGAGAAGCGATCCCTCCCTATCAAACTAGGGATTTGAATTAAAGGCCCATTTGGGACACTTGAGACTACAAAGGGTTACACATAAATAAATGCCACATTTGCCTATTGCAAAAGTTTTCTCTGTCCTTTCTCAGTCACAACAGGGGAGGAAAAAGCCGTCGTTTATTATCTAGCGCTGGGCAGGAACAGCCTCTCCAGAATGTGTGCTCTTAGATTTGGCCGGCAGAAGAGGGACTTCCCCCCCCCCTCCAACAGCAGCTCCTTTTGTTCTCCAGATCTCTTTCCCAATTTCAAGCTTCACTTGCAGATCCTAAGTTTGTTTGTTAATGACGCTATTACCATCTGGCTCGTCCTACTTTCCAAAAGATATAAATCTCCCCAGTTTCATTGCCTACATTATCATTTAAGTGCCACCGTAGCTGGAAGAAAAATATGCTTTCAAGGCTGCGAATTCTCTCGCAGGAGTCAGTCCCGCCGGGCTGCGGCCGCCCGGCAGGATGGCTCCGAATGGATTTCACCTTGCAGGCGTGCCGGGAGAGGGGCAGGCCGCACCATTTAAGTTTTCCGCCAGAAACTTAAGTGAACCTTCGCGCCCCCCCCCCCCCCCCCCCGCCGCCCCTTTTGTGGCTGTTTAATGCATCTGGCTACTTTGAACCGTTAGCTTCGGCCGGGAGAGGGATGCGGGTGGGTCCTGCCCCTGGCCGGTTCCTCCGCTCCCTCACCCAGCGTGAACCCCCGGCTCTCCGCCGTAAGCACATACTCCATACGTGTGAATAAACCTTTCCCACAGGCGTCGTACAGTAAAGGGGAGAAAAGTTTGGGCTCCTCTTAGCGCAAAGCGGTCTCAGCTTTGCCTGCGCTCAGGCAAGGCATAAAGGGACGGGAGGGGGGGTAGGGAGAGGAGGGGTGGGGGAGGGAGTCGGGTCGGTTTGTGTACGGGCTCCACAATGACTCTATTTATTCGCTGCAACCAGCCTGGGCAGACTGAATAGGCGAGAGAGAGACACTCAGCCTTCCCAACGCGTGGGCTTTGTGGGATCTGGTCCCCACTAGCAGATTTCGACTGCTAATTTCCCGTCCCGCGGGGCTCCGCTGCCGGGAGACGCGGTGCTGCCTGTCAGCTCCGTCCCCCCCAAACATGGCCCGTGTTTCCAGCCCTTAACCTCCCCGCGGAGAAGTGTAGCCAGGGGAGAAGTTTAAACCTTTGCCGTGTCTTTGCTGGGTGTCCGGCGACGTTTCTGCAGGAAAAAAAAACCCCAAACCCCAAAAAAACCCCACAACAAACAAACACACCGTTTTATTTGAATGTAAGTGTATGCAGTGTATGTATAGGCGGACGTACACACAGGATTGCCGAGCGAGGGGAAAGGTACTCCTTTAACACGGGAAAGAAACACGAGGATTTTTTTTTTCCCCCGAGTGATCTAATTGTTATAAATAATTACATCTGAAAAGAAAACTCACTTATTATGCACTTCTAATACTGTGGCTGCACAGGAGAGAAAGGGGGCCAAACCAGTGACTAATTAATATCGCACTGGCGTAGCTGTTTTCTCGCGAAAGGCCTTTCCCTCCTTGCCGCTGCCGAGTTATCATTCCAGCTCGAGTCATGTGTAGCCAGGAAGGGATCTTGTTTATAAATTTATATGACGACCTTTTCTTTGTGTGTGCTCTAAAGTTGATATGGACAAATTGCAGAGGTATACAATTTAAGTAGATGCACTTTTAATCACCGATCATTAAAATGGTTATGTTAAATATACTCAATTACATGCATGACTTCACCCTAACAGTACTTTCTATTCTTCCAGCTGCTCACGTATTCCTTAACTATAGTCAGCAGAAGAAACTCGATTATGCTGAATCCATACATTTCTATGGATTTCATCAGCCTAATTAATGCTTCAGTGTGGTCCATGTGTCTGAATGGTCCCTTTGCTATTACTTGGGTAAGGAGGCAGTGCTGGAATGCAGAGGGTCTTTCTTTCAAAGATACCCATGGGGGTCACTCTAGGACTCTAATAGCAAAGGTAGCAAGTGTTAAATAGCAGAAACATGCAGAGAAAGGAAAGGAAGCAATGTAAAAGGGACATTGATACTGTAGGTATGCCCAACAGGTCAGTGATGATAATTAAAACGCTTGAAGAAGAAAAGGTATAAATGGAAAGCTTCCACAATTCGCAGCATGCCCGCTTAAAAGCAAACAAATCAGCCCACAGAAATGCACCTTGCTGATCCTGGCGGGAAAAAAAAAAAAAAAAAAGACGTTGACAGCAGATTTTTAGTCTAAATAACCATCAGGGCAGTCTCTTCTGCGAGAAATGTGTTTGAATGCCCCGTCTATTCTCTAATTTTCTCGTTGTTGAAATGCAGCATGTCAGGGAGAGGATGCCCCACTGGCAGAGCCGGGTGCTCCCAGGCGTCCCGTGAGCTTGTGGTCCTGCCCCACGCGGGGGTCCTGCAGCCCCCCATGTCAGTGCAGATAGACACGGAGCTGGTGGAAGTAGCTCGTCCCCTCCTCTCCTCGGCTTCCTTCTGAAATGAAGAGGCAATTAAAATAAAGGGGATGCGTCGCAGCTTTCATGCAAACAGCCAGTGGCTGCTTTCATAGCACATCTTCCCCTCTTCTCATTCAGTGGGGTTTAACAGGCAAGAGCACTTCCCGCTACCCAAGCGACGTTTTAATCGATGAGAAATGCATCGAGATGTATTTATTTCATGTTCCCACCTGTTGTAGTAGAAGACCATCCGATCACACCTTTCTCTGGCTGCGGGGAGATGTGAGGGGAAATCAGAGATCTTTCTTGTCACCCACAGCGCTGCCAAAAAGGTGGTGATGGAGCCCGGGTCTTCCCAGGAAGGGAAGCCAGGAGCCAGGAACTCTTCCCTGTTCCTCCGCCGTGCACGCTGCAGCTCAGTTGTCCTAATTTCGAGTCAGTGCCTTGCTGCAGCCTTCATCCTTCAAGTGGAGAGAGAAAGCAGGGAAGATTTCAGATCTATAACCAAATTATAACCTAGGAACTTTATGCTTGTCATGCTAATTTAATGACTTTTACAGTAAGTGTAGACTTTCTGTCTTTTGAAATTAGCTCTTCAAAACGCTTTGTGTAATGACATACACTAGACATAAGAGACAAATGCACAAGCAATAGTGGGATAATAATCTGGCAAACACTGTGCCATTTCATATTAAAACGGAGAACAAAGTGCATTAAACCTCAGTCGAGATGTACATCATTGTCTGATGCCATCGGCCTGCGCCTGGCCTCTGGGGTGACCTGAAAGGCGGGTGTCCTCCAACAGCCGCCGTGCCCGGGTTCACCTGGAAAATGGGTAGATGTCAAGTACAAAACAGCATTTCTTGCAGTATAGTGCCCCGTTGCTCTCTGGTGGTGCTTACACGTGTCTGAGTACTGGAAATATCCTGGTTTTGACAGGCTGGTTCTGCTGGGCCTGGCCCTACGCTCAGTTTCGCTGCGCTCACGTACACGGCTCTGAATGTACACGTCCCCTCCGTCCCTAAGAGCATTTCTGTGCTCCCATGTTATGCGTGGTGCAGAAATCTGCCCAAGAGATGGTCTTGATAACAAAGGGAGGGGCAGACCCGAAGCTATAGGTGTATTGCGATCTGGGCAACTCACTCATTGCCTATAATTGTAAATAAGGTAAGTTCACACGACGATTGAGTAACAAGGGAACAAGAGGCCCATTTTGATCAGGTGGTTATCTCTCCTTGGTGGAGATCAGAGCTCCATCGCTCCTGGCCTTCTCATGGTGTCCCCCCCATTGGAAATGACAGCTGCTTCAGAAATAAGCAACTTGGTCCCTGGATGGGGTTTCAGCTCTTTTGCTCTACACATGTACCAATTGTCATTTTACAGCTACAGTGAAGCCTCTAAATTATAGAAAGTGTATAAACTCGGCCTCATTAAATCCCCCCTTTTGGATAGCCTCAAGGTTGGAGAGTATATTACTGTAAGCCAGAGGAGACTTAAATGATATCCAAATGGGGATTGAAACGTGGTGGTACTTAAGCACACTCCTTGTCTCAGCTACAGAGGTTTCATTTTTCCCCTTTAGAGTATGAGAATATTAAGAACGCAACAGTTTCGTTATGTCAAATCAAACGATCTGAAATCCTATTTCTTGATTCAGCCTGCGGGTCCCTTTGTGGTGGGGACAAAAACACAAAGATATGATCAAACACCACGGCCTGACCAAAGAGAAATTTACCGTTCATCTGAGAGAGCTTCCTAATTTGAAGCTAAAACCCTCCCCTTCCAGCAGGCATCTGCCCGTGCTGTGTAAGCTGTTTTCTGCCCGGGTGTGCGGATGAACCGCGGTGTGCAGGGGGGCGAGGGGCCGAGGGCAGCGACCACCCCGCCCCGCCCTGCCCACGGCTTCATTTTTCCACCCGAGCCGATATAAAAATAAACCTTTCAGCGGGAAACCTGCCGCTGCTCCCACCGACCCCCCAGGCCCTGGGGCACGGCCGGGCCGGGGGGCTTTGCAGCCCGCTCGCCCTCCCCCATGGGGCACCCCGAAACGGCGGGGCTGAGCCCTCCTCGGCCGGCAGCTCTGGTGAGAGGGGCGTCGGGGCTCGCCCCGCAGCGCCCGGCGCGGACCCCCCCGAAGTCGGGCTTGCCGGGAGGGGGTCGCCTTCCCCCCCTTTTTGCAGTCCTCGCAAGAGGGTCAGTGGTTTAACCAGGCGTCACCAGGACTTCGTTTTATTCCCGGCCCACTGGAGCGTGCGGCTTCCAGTGGCTGATGGCCGCTGTGCACGGCACGGCCACTCTCACGGTGCGTGCTCCAGATGGGCACGTCCCGCGGGCGCGGGGCGGGGGGCACGGCCGCTGTGGAACGTTCACCGAGACACCGAGATTTGTTCTGGGTCAACCCTCCCCGAACGCCAAAGTTGGGAAGCAACTTTCGCAGCGTGTGTCGGGGAGGGAGGGAGTGGCGGCGGGTGCCGCGGTGAGGGGCGCCGGGGCTGGGGGCGTCGGGGTCGGGGACACCGGGTTTGGGGGCATCGGGGCTGGGGACACCGGGGCTGGGGGCCCCGTCCCTCTGCTCAGCTGTTCCTCCCCGAGCGCCGGACGCGCAGACAGCACGTTTCCAAACTTTGAAATGCCAAATCACGTTACGGCTGTGGCAGGAGGCTGCTTTCGGATCCGTGACAGCTGAGTTTTCCCTATCGATTATGTGACACTGCAGTTCATTTACACAGCTCAAAAGCTTAAAGACACTGGAGGAGCCCCCGGTTTAACCCGGAATCCTAACAGAAAGTGAATCAACTTTCTGGCCGGTGTTTAAACTGATAGATCAGAACTTAATTCGGAGAGACAGAAAGGGAGAGAACCGACAGCACGGATTTATCTTGCCCAGCGTCCTCTGCTGAAACTTTAGAAACTGCGGCGTGGAAAATCCAGGGCCGAAATGCTAATTAGAAGCAGCGCGTTTGGTGTCCAGATATGTTATGTATTGCAGAGAGCTGATTACAGCGTTTGGGGTTTTGGGCGGGTGCACCGAATATGTGCGTGGACCGAGGCTGCCCGCGGGCGTTCCGGGCCGCGGGGCCGGGCAGCAGCTCCCTGCGACCGGGCGGCCGGGAGGCCCCGGGCAAGGTGTGTGGGGAGGAGGGGGAGCGCATTTTCCGCTCCCAGGTGGGGACGGGACTGGCACCCTTCTGCTGCCGGGTCCTTTCCTTGGCTTCTCTGGCTGGGGGCTTTCCAGAGGCCAGCTCAGCTCCCGGTCCCTGCTGCTCCCCGCCTTGTCCTCGCCGAGGTTTCATTACTTGCTGTTAGTGCCTGGAAACAATACAGGATGTGGGACTGGGCTTTTATTGATTATTTGTCACCCCGTATTTGTCAGTTTCAATAACTTTTCCTGAAGTTTTACTTACGGGCACTTGAGCTTTCGGATTAGGCCGGCCCTGCGGATGGCAGTGAGGGGTAATTACCCGCTGGCCTGCTTCCCTGCAGCCGGAGAGAAAAGAGCATTAGCGTTATGGAATGGGCAGGATCTGGCCCGAGCCCCCCCCGGGCGCTGCCCGGGCGAGAGGCTGGAGCAGCCGGTGCTCGCCGCGGCCCCGCCGCCCCCGGCCCCGCTCGCCCAGCTCGGGCTGCAACGAGCCCGCGGCCGCTCTCCGCCTCCCGGGTGCTTAGGGCGGGGGCCTCACCCAGGCCCCCCAAGTCCGTCCTCCCGCCCCGGTTTTGGAGCAAAGAGATCAACCCTCGGGAGACGGCCCCGCTCCCGGGGCGGGGGTGGGGCGGGCACGGACCCCCGACGCTGGGGCCCGAACCGGGGCTTTCGGCAGCGGCCAAATCCCCGGGATGCAATTAAAGAGCTGGCTCGCGCCGCTGGCGGGGAGGCGAAGCCGGGGGATTTGTATTATGAAGATCGACTCTTCAAAACTGCCCGCCTGGCAGCGCGGCCGCGCTCCCGCCGGCGGAGGGGACCCGGCTGCCCCGGGCGCCCCGGCCCGGCCCCACGGGCGGCGGGGGGTGCGCGGGGCCCGGCCCCACGCGCGGCGGGGGGAGAGGGGGAGTCGGACACACGGCCCCCCGCGTCTCTCGTAGCCTTGTCAGAGGTGGGGGGGATCAACCCGTCCTCGAGAGGAAAGGCCGCATCGCTGGCCATCCTCCTCCTCCTCCGTAACCTCCCCGCCTCCCCGAGCGGGCTCGCTGCTCGCGGCGAAGGAGAGCAAGCTCCGCCGTCCCCCGGGCTGGCGGGCTGCCCTCCGCGTTCGGGTGTCCCGTCTCTCATGCCCCTGCAAGCTAAGAGACGAGCGAGCGCAGAGTGCTCCGTTATACAGGATTTAATTACAGCGGAATGCATTCTCCATGCTGATTAGGAGAAAAAAATAAATCGGGGGCTTATTTGCCACAATGAACCAATAAAAACCCAATTTATTAGAGCAATAATCTCAGCCCCAAATGGTCTAAATATTATTGTTCCAATCGCATTGAGGGAATTCAGACTGGAAGTGTTACACAGAGAGCATCAGGGAGTCCTTCTCCATGAATTCACTAAGAGTTTCTAACCTTTTTCCAGCTCAGAGATCTTTGAAACAGGGAGGCCGAGTTCCCCCATTTCAGGTCCAGGTGTCTGGGTTGCTGTAGTACCTACGGGGCAAGATGCTCAGTGGCCGACAGCTGCCTGTGCCAAGAGGCAAACGTAGCATACAGCTTCCCACTAGGTCTTAAAGATTTCTTGCTTTCCAGTGATTTATATGTGAAATTCCTAGAAGAGTAGAGGCCACACAAAAGATCCCCAAGCCATAGGCCGAGATAAATGCCTTGTTGTAATATCGTTAGAAAAACATCACGCGATGTGATGTGCCAACAATTCTCTGGTAGGGACAAGGAGAGAGAAAAGCATTCCCTCGGGAGGGTGCCGAGCACCGGGACCGGACTGGGGTGCGTGGGGAGGGTGGGGGGACTGCAGTGCCCTTGCTTCCCCTCTCCCACGAGAAATTGTTCCCTTGGTCTCTCGACGGACTCGTGGTGCGCAGGGCGCTCCCCTGGGAAGACCGCGGGAGCTGGAGGGCGCGCAGGCGATGCAGCGCTGGTGGGCCAGGTCACGCTGTGAACTGCGGGGTCTCCTAGAGCCTAAAGCCTGTGACTCAGGAGATGCTGATTTTGCTTTACAGCTTTCTGTAACTCCAGTCATCTCTGTCCCAAAGCGGAGAGGACCTCATTTCCTGCTCAGTGCTCTGCCAGCCACAAGGTCTTTTCATAAAGCTGCCAGGGGTGCCTGGCTGCGGGAAGGACAGTCAGTGTTTGTCACCAGGGGAATGAGCTGGCATCATAGCTCTAATCTGAGTCAACAACCTGGCTAGCCCTGAGCATGACTTCATCAATCATGCCATCTAATTGAAAGGCGCATGCTTATATACAGTGTTGTTCAAAAAGGATGCGAAAAGTAAAATAAAATGCAACAAACACTTCTTTTCTTCCCACTAGTCTATTAGTCAGTCACCTGATTGTTTCAATTTACATTATTTCATGTGGAAAAAAAAAAGGGAAAACATAAACCCACCTTGTATAGCCATAATAAAAACACAAATGAAAAAATTCATCTCTTAATGAGAGGCTTAGCCATTTTCTAACACATCCCTAATAATGGGAAACCAATCTTTAAGTTTTTTTAATTTAAATTGTTTTCATGTTAAATTCAAAATTACTAAATAATATTATCATGTGTCTATGTATCTATTTAGCATTGAGGTGTATGATATTTCAAAGCAATTGAACCAGTTTTGAAAGGAGAAAGAGTCCTTTACCATGCTTGTATTCACTTTTTTTTATGTTGGTTAATACACATACGCTGGCCTGCCTTTTTCTCATCTTTCCAGCAGAAATTAAAAAATAAATCTGTGACAAAAGATTGGCTATGTGCTTTTTGCTTTTCACATCCAAAGCTCTTGCTTTATTTTTTCACCCATTTTTATAGGATCTGTGGGATCTCCCCCTGTGAGAGGCAACTCGGCAGCTCGGTCCCCTCTGCCGTCTCAGCACTGCCAGTGGAGAAGCCCAGGAGGAGCGCAGAGCAGTGGCTGAGCAGCGGTCTGAATATTCATATTTACCTCTTCAAACACAGAAGATACTTCAAAACCATGTGTGAGACAAAATGACATTAAACTTTCAGTCATTAAACCCCGGTTTAGCTGTACTCCAGAAATGAGCAGTTCATAACAAATGGGGGGTTGATTGACAGTTTGCCATCAGGAGCCCGTAAGTAGGATTTTTCCGGCTATAGCACAGTGTACTCTTCAGTGCTCCCTTCAGCAAGATGCTATTTCAAGTATAGGAGCAGGAGGAATATTTACACTAAAACTTCGTATGTAATATATGATTGCCCTCAAATTAAGAACCAGTTTTCCCCTTACTGGTTTAGAAATGAAGGGTGTGCTTTGTTTTCTTGTTTACTTAGCACGCTTTCTCATCCCTCGATGTGTTTCAAGCGTTTTCTGTCAGCACCATGAGACCTTGCTTACCTGGTAAATTTTATGTGTGAAATGATTAGTGTTCGAAGTGCCTGAAAAAAACAACAGTAACGGTCCGACAACTTTTTTTTGTTTCTCTTAAGTAATATTTCATGGTACATCAAATGGGTTATGCAGTCCCTTTCTTAAGAGACCAAAGCAACATGTTGCTGCATACTTAATGTGCCATCAAGCAGCTAGTTTTTAAAAGGAAAAAAGCTGAAGGCAGCATGGAATCCTTCCCTGAGCCTTTTCTTAATTTGTTCTGAATTTGATAAGGAGTAGTAAAATAAATATTATTTCACAATAAACCTCTTAGTGTGTCATTTGCGATCACAGGCAGATACTAGAAATGCTACTTGTCGAAGTCACTGAACATTACTTTTTCAGAAGTCGAAATGTTTTTTAGCCAAAATGCTTTCTCAATGTTCACTTCGGGCGTACCAGTTAGAGCCAGAGCAGCCCAAGGAGAGAAGCAAACAATTAAAACATTTACGTATTTGACTCTTGATAGACATCCCTACAAGGTAGGCTTTAACATTTTTTTCTTCTTAATTTTTTTTTCTTTCCTTTTTTTTTTTTCCCCCCCTTCAGTAAGAAGGATAAGCTTGGAGTGCCCAGTCACCGTGGTAACTGCCAGAAAAATTCTCCTGAAGTTTGAAGAGGTCAGCTAACGGGGTCAACAACTCTGGCCTCTCTCTGAGCTGGGCCTGGCAGGCTCCATCCTGCGGTTGGGGTGTTAGCGCAGGCTGAGCCCTGGGAGGTGGACCATTCCAGCTCTGATATAAATTTTTTGAGTCAGTTCACGGCCTGGACTCTCCAGGTGGCCTCCAAAATCGATTGTGACCTTGTGACCCTGTCTAACGGAGGCATAGCATCCAACCTAAGTAAGGATTTAGCCAGGAACGACAGCTTTCCACTGAGTGTTATTGGGGACAGTACAAACAGTTTTGGAAGCAAGGAGGTAGGTATGAGGAGCAGAGGTCATTAAAAGAATATTAAAAAACAATTTTAAAAATCCTTGTTAGTAGAAAGTTTTTATTAGCAGTTACCGTTCCTTAAATAAACTCTTCTGGCAACAATTTTTTTCTTCCCTAACAATGTTGTATCAAGTGTTTCAGTGCATTAATATACGAAAAATTGGCACTTTATATATTCCAAATGAAACAAATTTTTTATCTACCTCTGGAATTTGAACTTGTAAATGAAGCTGGCTGACGTGTTAAACTGGATGTCTGTGAAGGATTATTTTTCTTTACTATCACGAAAACCAGGAGGCTACTTATTAAAGCGGGCTGTTTATTTTAGGAAGTAACTTTTCTAATATGTGCATTCTTTTTAGATTCAAAAGGCTCTTAATCTGTGTAATTTTATTTTTAAACTAGGAAATTAAGTAACATTCAGAATGGAAGTGTGAGAGTTTCACAGGCTAGTTCCTTTACTGATTTGTAATACAAACAGACAAGCCACAAATTTTGTTATGTATTTTTGTAGAAAAAAATTGTGGTCACACTAAGATCATATTTATAGAGAATATGGTATATTTTCTTTTAAGATTTTAAGCAACAAACTATGTTGGGGAGGGAGAGGCTGCTGCAGAGGTCTGATTTTGGTATCAAATCTAGAAACTTGCCCTTCCGAGCAAGTGGATTTGCTCTTGTGTTTTATTCCCGCTTCTAAAAACCTCAGCTCCGCACGCATTGCTCACATGAGTAATCAGTAGCCATCGGGTGAGTAAGTGGAACTACACCGAGGAGCGAAGTGCAGTCTCCCACGTGGAAAATGCTCTCAGACTTTAAACGACTTTAAGACTGCTCTAAAGGAAGAAAATTGCATTAGTATTTGCTCACGGTCTTAGAAAAATTATGCAAACTTATCCCAGCAGGTATCTTGCCCAAACACTTCTTGTGCCTTGCAGGAGAGGGCCTGGCTCTGACGTCCTTCCTCCCAGTCACTTACTTGTTGAGCAGTTCCCCTGAGGTTGGAGGGGCTGCGCAGAGCTGGGGCTATTAAATACAGTTCAGGATGAGAGTCCTGAGCTGCTCTACATGCTAAATACCATTGTGCTGCTCAGGAGCCCCGTAGGTTACAGCAGCAAGAGTCTCTAGCTTCTACGTGCGGTTACACCTTGCTCTGCAGAAAGTCCCCCGAAATCCAAGGATGTCTGTTGGCCAAGGTTCTACTTCTCATAGTGTTGGCATAATCTGCTCCGGTGGGATTATTTGAAGAGTAAGAGCTGAATTACTAGGAATAAGAAGCGGGCAGAACTGTGCCCTAAAATAATTTAGGGTCCAGACCTGCACATGCAGATATCAGTGGTGGTACTATTTAATTCCACCCTGAATACTAATTGTAGTTTGTTGTTGTCGTTGTCAGTTTTCAACAGAACTATGCCGAAAATGATTTATTCACGTTAGTGAGTGTGTTGATTCATGGGAGTGCCTTGTGTGACTAAGCTTGGCAAAACAGAGCCTACAGCCCTCAGTGAGAACCAGCACATTTGCTTGGTATTCCGAAAAAACATTTAAAAATAGGAACGGTGAGCAAGTGGAAGGTGAATCTTCAATATTTTCAAAAGTATCTACAGAATTTTTAGCAGCTTTTTTAAAAAAATACTTATATCTCCTTTGTAATGTGAGCATATAGTGTACCAGTTCTACCTGGCAAACAGGAGAACACTTCTACAACAGATGATACAACTATTCCACTGGAACTTTTAGACCAATATTGCCCGAAATTTGCCCCAAAGGCTCAGGCTTGGAATGAGGAATTGTTCGCAGTGGGGATGACAAGGGGATCTCAGGAGCTTGGACTTGCTGCAGATTCTTTAGTGTAGATTTCTGTAGAGCCTGTTGAATTTATAATCAACAAATCTACAAATGTCACTTGAGACAGGTGGGCTTGCATCTTTGGTACCTCTTCACGTTGTTCAGTTGTTCATCCACATCCTGGGATGTGGAGTGCCTAGAGGTGCAGATGTTAGCGGTAGCTGCAGTGGGACTATCGGTCTTCCTCTTCCCTTTCATCTCAGTGAAGTGCTCACTCAGATTCATTTGATTCCTTGAAATATTTTCTGGTGTGCGGGCTCTTTTAGTTTTAACAGAGTGGTATGTATGAATGGGCTGTATTAAATATTAATGTTCCTAGTCTTCAATTAAAATTTTGATGAGAAGAGTGTGTGGCAGTCTGCAGGAAAATCTGAGAGCTGAGAGTGATCTACTAGCCTGAAAGCTCTGAGGATGTCTGCTTTACAGGAACGCGTCTCAGCCTGTGGTCCATGAGGCATTAGGAAGTATTTTGAGAACGTTTTCAAATTAAATACATGCCCAGTTAAATGAATGCACTTTATTACTCATGCAAAGCAAAGCAAAGAAAAAGCAAGCAAAAGAAAAACAACCGAAACGCCCCACTTCAGAATAAAATGAAGAAAATAGAAGTAATAAATGAACACTGAAGCCTCAGCCTGGTTTGTGTTTGCTTGTATATAAAGTCCACGTTCCCAGCACTCCGCGGAGACTGAGAAGCGCTTCTCTAGAAAGCAGCATGTTGCCCCAGCCTGGATCACGCCGGCAAAGGTCTGCGCGTTCTGGAGGAAGCAGGGAGGGCAAGCGAGCGCCGGGACTTACAGGTGTGCTGGCAGAAGCTCCTGAACAAGTGTTGCGTTTCCTTCCTTTCCTCCCCGCTCCGAGTGTGTGCGCGGCTGGTGTGCAAGAGGAAAAGTCAAACCGATTCTGGTGCTTTCCCCTGCTCCGGGCGGACGAAGTCAGAGAAAGCACTTGCGGCGGCCTTTGTGGAAGGGTTACAATATAGGTTGATACTTTAGGAGCTATAGGAAGTTCTTAATCCTTCCCTGCCTACAGGACTGTCATTTATAGACCTGCTATTGTCTCATCTTTTATAAGGCTGTTTCCTTACATTAAGGCTCCAAGAGCAGCCGGACTTTGCCATTGTTCACAGCTATTTCAGTTTGTGGCTTAATGCACATCTAATACTCTGTTTATGCTTTCACTGCTCTCCTACGCAGCAGACTGTACCTACACACTGGCTTCGGTGACATCACTCCCAAAACATTAATTTCTGTGTTTCTTTTCTTTCCTGATTTGTCTGTGCATCTTGATTTTGCATTAACCTGGTTTATTCCAGGTAACATGATAAAGCATGTGGAACTTTATGCGTTTAATTGGCCATTCACGTTCAGCTTGTGTTTGATGAACAGACACACTTGCTTATAAAAAAGCTTCTATGTGTTGTTTTTCCACCAGGTTAAATCGGTTTTATAAAAAAAATAAATCACTTGCTACATAACAAGAATGATTCCAGCCATGAGCAGACAAAATGGAAGTGTAGATTATTTTGGATGTATAAAATTTAGCTTGAGGTTAGTGGTGGTTTAATTACATGATTTTGTTTTAATTGCTATTCATACAGACAGCCATTGTTTTCTGCTTTGGTTTATCTCCAGCTCAGCCCCCTTCAGAACCCCATTTCTGGCAATCTCAGCAACACGTGGGGGTCTGGCAGCTTCTGCAGACATTGCCATCTTCCCTGCACCGCTCCTTCTTCTGCGCCGTTACACCAGCTCCGCAGCCTGTCATTTCTCGGAAGCCCTTAATGATGCCTTTCCTCCGTCATCTGCCCCACGGCTCTTCCAGAATCAGATGCTTTTGTCCAAGTTTTTCAAACCGATCTAGAAATAGATACTGAAATAAAGGCAGGTGATCTGGTGATCGGGTGACCTTCTGCCACTGCCCTCCTGCCCTGCTTTGGGCAGATTACAGACCTTCTCGAGAGCTCAGCTCTTTGTCCGCAACATACGAATAATAATAACAACTTTGTAAAGTGCTTTTATTTGTCTGAAAGATTTGATGCAAATTAAAAGCTACCTAAATTTTGTCAAACCTAACTCTACCTAACACTCTCCGCCTTCTCCACTGCTGTCTTTTAGCTGCTCCAGATTTGCTTTTCGAGTCAGGCTTTTGCTTCCAGCTTTGCATATAGCGACGTCTGGGCTTTTAAATTACCCTTGTGTTCATAACATACATAGCAACGCTGATACTTTTTTTCCACACGCATTCCTGCTTTGCTGAAAAAAAAAACCCCAAACCCTGAACAAACTGCAAACAGCTCGATGATGCAGAGTCTGGAGTGCCGGTAACCTTCGTGTGCTCCAGGCAGCGCCCAGCTTTATCCCGGTCGTTAGTGGGCCAGCGCACACCGAAATGTGCGATCTGTTCCTTCCTGAGCCCCAGTTACGCCTTGCTTAGCAGTTCCTCTCGCTGGTGAGTTGCTCTTGTAGTTTCCAGTTATGTAACCCATCTCATTTTGTGAATATGTGAATTTAACAGCTGTCAGTGTCAGCAGCGGTTGTGGGGGGTGGGTTTTTTTTTTGTCGTTTTTTTTTTTTTTTTTTTTGGCAAGCTGGCATTACTCATCAGTCTCATGGTAGTTTTGTTTGAAAAATGCTTGTGTTAGAAAAAGTGGATTTATCAGCTCAGCACTGTATGGTGCTAGCATGCAGCACAACAAAAGACAAGTGCTCATTTCAGTAACGCTTGCAGCATTTCATGGGGCCCCCAAATAGGCTGAACAAGGCTTCTCTGGCAACTAACCCCAAGTACAGTGAGAAACTGTTAAAGTGCCAGTGTCACTGCCTGGAAAAGGGATTCAGTTTTCTTCCATCGTTTATCGCTGCCTTTTTTTTTTTTTAATAAAGACTATGAACTGCATTAGGAATTTCACTGAATATTGGAGAAAAGAGAGGCCTAACTGAAAATGTTATGCTCTTAGAAGTGATTTTTTTCTCATGGTTTCTTGAAGCGTAGACCAAACTGTCAGTCTGTCCTTCCCAAAGTGGGTCTGTTTTATGGGGAAAAATAAGATACTCGCAGCTTTTTCAAGTAATACTACAAAGTCAATTGTGCTGCAGCCTTTCAGGGAGAGCTAATTTTCTGTTTAAATCAGTTTATTTTCAGAACGATTTGCTGCACTTACACTTTCTTTTGTAACTGCCCTTCCAGAATGCAAATACAACCTGGAGAGTTTTCTGTATTTAATTGAATGTGTCAGGTGGTTAAAATAATGTTTTAAAAACAGTATTACATCCTGCATATGTGCCAAACCCTTTGTTCACATATATTTAAAACAAATGTATTTTTCAGTATTTGTTTATTTATTCTCTCTGTTTACACTTCATACAGATGGTAAAGATAAACCAGTGAATTTCATTTTTGCTGAAAAACTGGCTTTTACATTTTCAGGTTTTCACATACTAGCAAGATGCCACAAACCCCATGTGACAAAGATCAGAGGGAAATACTTATTTGAAGAAATCTTTGTCATTAGCTGTATTGTAAGTTTTATAAAAGGTTCAATTTTATAAAATGCAAATTCTGGACTAATTGTTGCTCTGCAAGCCTTTACATTCTCTTTAGCTGCATCGTTACTATTCGCCTCTACTCAGGTAGCCGAAAGAAGTCAGAGCTGGGTAAAACATGTCTTCACAGATGAGTTACATTTATTTTTAACTTTTATTTGCTAAAATGTGATTGGTTACCATAACTTGCATCCAGACAAATGTATTTAAACGTGCATGCTTTTAAGGCTGCACAACAGGCAAATGCAACCCCCCGTGGGGGCACGAACACGTTTCCGTGTGTTCGCGTCCCACACGCAGGCGCGGTCCAGACAGCACCATGGCTGGCTGGGAGGAATGGGTGCAAGCAGCTCCCATCTCATCCGCCGGTTCACCGTGGAGAGATGTGGCTACGGTGAACTGTCTGCTCTCTGCAGGGACAGAGGTTTGCGGTTGTCAGCTGATGGAAAGCCTGTAGCACCCCAGACAGAGGCGTAGAGGCCAGAGACATAAATGCACTCCGGCATCACGTCGTGTCTGCACACACAACGTGCAGCCCCTCGAGCCTCCACACCCCTGCCCGCAGTGTCCTGCAGCATCCCCTGGGCGCACGTGAAGCAGCCACCTCTGATACCAAGAGCTCGCTGTGATTAACCTGTCGGCTTTCACACCCGTCTGAAGACAGTGCTGCAGTAGCTGGTACCCAGAAAACTGGGTGCTTTCTAGAGCATTTCTGAAGTAGTGTGGACAAATTGGCGACCCTTAGTCCTTAGCCAGACCAGGCACAGATAACATACCAAACTGATGCTTCAGGGAAGCAGGGAAGATGTTCAGGAGTTCTTTCTCCCTTGACTGGAGTAAATTTGAAAGCTATGGAGAGGCACCAAGAACAGGCTGGGGAACCAGGCTTTGAGGGCACAGAAACTGTTGAAGACCTTCCATCACTGATGCTCCAATGCCCTCTATCGTGTTCCCACCCAGGACCAAGCTGTGTGGAGACTGCTCACTGCCCCCCAGGGGCTGTTAGTAAATGATATTTCCTTTGTGGCTCACTGTACCCTCACGCTTGTAGCTCATCCTCTGGTGCCTGAGAGAGTACTCAGAGCCAGATACATCACAAGACGCCGGTGCAAGGGTCTAACGAAGAAAATGCAGTGGGAAAGACCAAGAAAAGGTTATATCAGTAACTGTGCAAAGGTGGGCATGGCTGTTTCAGCATGGAGGGCAGGTACGGAAACATTTCTCCCACACCTACCGCAGCAAAGCCGTGGTCATTGCCTTGAATGACAGGGGAATGGGAGATTGGGATGTCTCAGCCCAAACTCCCTTAAGCCTTAGCTTGATGGGTGAGATCTTGAACACGGCCAGAGTGTTAAATGCTTTATCAAGGCGACAGTGCCAGTTTAAAACCAACCTCCCACACCAGCAGCAGCCCCGGCAGGTGTAACGTGATGCGGGCAGCCCAAGCCAGCGAGTAAACAAACGGCTGCGTTCTGAGGGAGTCGCAGCAGAGAAACGCCCCTGACCGGGAATTGCAGTGGATACTTGTGCTGTGAGCTGTGCTGCTGTTGAAAGATCTGTGGAAATGGACAGGCTCCTGTGACTGTTAATCCTCCTCATTCCACACAGGTTTTTCCCTTAAAATGAGGTAGGGGGAAAATTGCAGGGAAAAATTTCCCTAATAAGCCTGTAAAGTTTAGTGAGATTTGGCCTGATCTGGCTCCTTGAACTTCAGTGGGGTCTGTTGCTGGGTTTCCCTAAGCCAGAGCTAACGATCCTACTTCTTCAAAATTGCCAAGCCAGGCAGGGACATTTAATATTGTCCCCAAGGAAGCTGCTTCCCTGCTCTTCCATTGGGTTCCCAGTCCAATCTCCAGTGAGCAATATTAACTCAAGGCTACAAGATCGGTTACTTTTTCCTCCTTCAGTGCCATCATCTAAGCCCCTCCAGACAGCCTTACTGTACCCAGACCTTCTCGGGCTGTTCCCTTGGCTCCAGCTGAACAGAGGCTGACTGTACCATTTTAGATCACCTCGATGTTACTGCCTGGCTCCCTGGCTGGGAGAAGGGCGTAAAAGTAAAAAAGGTGCATTTGTCCAAGTAGAGTCTGGACCTTGACAAGTATTATGGGCTTGGCAGGCTCTAAGACTCACCGCAGAGTCCTTGGAGTGTGCAGACTGTGGGCACACTATGCTGAGGTACCAGCGGTCCAGATCTGCTCCAGCGTTTCTGCTTCCCAGCCTGGGACCCATCCTGCCCCAGAGAGCCTCTCCCCCCTCCCCATGCCCACGCTCCGGTTACTCATGAGTTATGATAACATATAAGCAGCTTAGAGAATTCTGATCGGAATAAGTTGAACACAATGCAACATTTAACTCTTAATGACAGCCACCTCTGACTGTGAGTGACATATTATAAATTATGTTTGAACTGGGTTTTTTTTTCAGAGGCAGATATTCCCTCTGCCACCCAGTCAGCCCTGTAACGTTGCACTTGTGGCCTTAATCCCACTTGGATGCGTGCCCTGCTGCCTCCACTTTCCGTCACTTGGGTACTTTAGTATTCTTGAACAAGTGAACAATCTTTGTTTCTGTACCTTATTAGGCCAAAGACCATAGCAGCTAGCGATGGCATCAGCAGGCCCTGCAGGCAGGATTCGCCGCAGACACAGCCAACCTCCAACAAACCCCTTTTTATCCTCCTGTTTCTAGGAAGAATTATGATGGTGGTGCCCTGCTGTTGATCAGTCAAATCTGTGGTAGGCCTAGAGATAAGTCCTGTAAGTGTGGTGTACTGTAAAACAGCGGCTCCCATTCATTAGTAGCTTGTGTGTAATAAACCACCCGACGGAGGGGGTGGGGAGGGAGAGGGACGAGCAGCTGCAGTGTGCAGGAGCAAACAACACAACTCATTCTTGGGAGCCAAAACTTTCTAATTTGCTGCTGGGCTGCTGGGAGCGCTCAAATTCTTTCTGATAATACGCTCGTGCCCTCAGTGTCTCTCCCTGCCTTGCCCGAGTCCTGCTCTCTTGCGGTCCCCGAGCCTGGGATGGTTTCGCTTTGAACCCAAAACACAGAGGGTAGTCGAACGGGGAGGAGGGGGACACACTGGCCACCCAATCTTTGCAGGCTACGGCGTAAGAAAGCGGTGGACTCGGAGGCTTGTCGTTCTGCCGGGGAATGGCTGTTGCGCGTATCTGCTTGTGCAGTGAGTAAACAAAGCATGACATGGGCTGCAGAGCGAGCACGAGACGCGGAGCAAACTCACGCGTATCTGAGGCACGCAGGAGGAACAGAGTATCTCGAATGTTGTTACTGATGTAGAGCCTGGCAGAATATTTAGTAACATATCTCCCAAGAGGCAAAACCCCCCAAACCTCAAATCAATAATAGCTGAAAAACTATTTGGCTTCATTTCTATCTTTTTTTTTTTTTTCCCCCCACAGGTTCCTGTAAATATTTATATGAGTATAATATTTCCCTGTTGGCCTGTATTAGAAACGGATTATAGGTATGTGAATTTAAATGGAATCCGCTAAGTATAAAGTAAGATGTTGCATGTGTTGAGACATCAATAGTTCCTAATATTTGCAAAGCTGTGAATACGCTGGTGCCTTAGGATCTCAACGTTGGACCCTCCAACTGCCTGTAGAACATTTCAGATCAGGAATTGAAATTACTGCGTGTTGCACAACTGCTCTCATAGACCAGACCTTTGTGCTAAAGTTTGTATTGTCACAAGAAAACTAAATTATTTTCAGATAGATGCTGCTCTGGAGGACCACTGTAGCCTTGCAGAAGATGACAGTGACTGCTTTTTCACAGTGATGTGCCAGGCTGTGACAGTGCTTGGACTGTCTCCTAACATTTGTATAGACAAGGGTTACTTAAATGGCAAATTCAGGCTTGGGCCAAACTGCAAAGCACTGTTTATGTAGAAAAGGCAAAGTCTCAGATTTGAGGTTTTCCACTTTCCTGCAGGAGATCCATCTTTCTTTCTCCTCCCCGACCTCCTGGGGAGCTGTGCTGTGAGTTGCCAGAGCCTTAAGCTCTGCAATGAGACTGACTGCTGCTTGGTAAGGTGACTCAGTGGGTTGAGGTAAAAACATCCCAAAGAGCCCTCGCGTACATCTGCAAAATGGTGTTGACTAAACCTGGGCACAAAATGGTTTTCTTGTCTTCTGAAAGTTTAGTAGAGAAGTTTAGGTAGCCCACCACCATGAGTTCTGATTGTGGCATTTCGGCAATTTGACAAAGGCAAAGTAATTTGGCATTTTGATTTTCCTTCCCCAAACTTAGGTAGGTAGGTAGGTGAGTAGATACTTTAATAATCGAAATTGTCTGGTCAGTGCCCATTTCCAGCACAGAGCCTGATTTCACTATGTTGTTTCCAGGATTTCCAGCTGGAATTGCAATGAGGAGGATTTTATGGGAATCTCTCCATGACTTCTCAAAGAAAATGACAAAGGTAACACACCTCTGGTAACCGCTGCATGTCTTCACTGTATGAGTAGATGAGTCTGTAGCAGAGAACCATCAACTGAAAAACTCCAACACTGGTCCGAGAGACCTGCTCCCCTGCTAGCCGGTGGCACACAGCCATTACCTGTCCGTGATCATGTTGTAGCAGAAGGTTTGAAGTTATGGATGAGACCGGCAAGTTGAGTGAATGTGCTGGGCGGGTATGAAATCAGGGGAAAGAGTTTTTTTCTGAGGGTTTGAGCCCCATCTCCAGCACCAGCAAAGCCATGTAATCCTCCTCTTTACAATTAGAGCTGCAAAATAACCCCCGGGCCAGAGCACTCACACAAGGAGCAATTAGACAAGCTAGACAGTGGGAAAAGCTAAAAATAGTAGATAATCTGCCTCCACAAAAATACTTTGAGTTATTAGAAAAGGACGTTTTATGAATTTCCTGGGAATCAGTTACTGCTTTTATATTTTCATAGTGTTCTGCTAGAAGGGATATATTCTAACTGTTGTTTGACAGAGGTAAACAGGAGTAACCCAATTCTCTTCTTAAGCGTGAGACGCTGAGAAAAGCTGAGTAAGTTCTGAGATTTTCACATCTTGCCAACTGAAATTGGGGGAAATTAATTGGTTCATATTGAACTGAGGCAAAATATGCCTCAGTGTTCTTTTAAGAAAAGCGGTCTAATAATTTGGGGGTAAAAAATTACGTATTTTGGGTTATTTAATGACTCAACCCAGTTTTCTTTAAAAAAGGATGTATGAATCAATGACATGAATCCATTAGCTGCATCCAAACTGTTATAAAAACTCTCCTTTTAGAAAGTATATTGTTTGTGAAAGGATGACAACTGCTGACTTATTTTGCAGCACTCCTGAGCTGGGTGAAATGTAAAAACAAAAAGGCTAATCAGAGCAGGATTTTTTTAGACCTTTGCAGGGTGCTATATTTGATGCTATTTAATTAAGAATTACTCTTAAAGGATGATTTGAGTGTTTCTGGCAGAGAAATTAAATTTCTGATGCAATTTTAAAAATGTAACAAAACTCAGACCTGAAGCTTGCAAGCAAAAAAGGTATGTTCAGAATTAGCTGTTTACTAATACAGGTAAAAACGAGGTTACAGGTTGCTATGATTTTTTTTGTTGGTAACTTGTGTAATACTGTATGGAAAACGTTGTGAACAGCAAATTACATTCTGTTCTGTCTTTTCTATCTACAGGAGGTAATTCAAGAGGAAAAAAAGCCGTGTATAACATTAAACAGCAAACTCTGTGTGTATCTGTGTGCACATGCATGTGCATACGCATGTACTGTTGCTGGCATGCTTGTCTTCAAGTGGAAGTTTTGTCAGTGGATGACCTAACATAAACTTTAACTGTATGGCAGACTCTTTTTTGTGGTGCCCGCTGCTTATTTCATGAGATGCTCTTTCCTATCCCAAGCAAGCGAAACATGTTGCAGGGCTGTCAGCACCCCAACCAGCCTCGTGACGGGGATGTGATATTGAAAATCCAGCAGCTCTTTTCCCACTGCCGACGTGGAGCAGAAGCGACTTGGGTGGCCAAGCGGCTGCGCTGGGGCCGGCCAGGCCCTCGGGGAGCTGCACGGCAGTGGGAGGCATCGCTGGCCCTGGAGGTGCTGCAGGCGCTGAATGTCCAAAGGGTCTCTGGCAGCGTTGCATCCATGTGCGTCATGTGCATCCGGACGTGTGCGCGCGGTGGGCGTTTGCTCGTCCGGATGCCGGACACGTAGTGACCGTGGCTGGGGAGGGCGGCTCTGGGGCTGCTCTGGGTGCTGGAGCTGCCGACATCCGCCCCAACCCTACGGCTCTGCACGGTCCCGGTGTCTGTGTGAAACTGTGCACAAAGTTTCTTCTAAACATGAATTTAATACGCTTTCAGACTTGACAACCTCCTTTTAAATGAAAACATTTATGTTGAGCAAAAGGCACGTTTGCCTCTCCAAATAAATGGAATTATGGTTCCAAGATCTAACTTAATCCTGAAGCTCTTACACGGTACAGTAAGTAGAAAAGAAAGGGGATTGCTCAGAGGAGCAGGAGTTAGAAGGATCAGGCTCCATTTTATATCATCTCGCTCATTTTCCTTCTAGTATTTAATACACATTTTTTCAGACCTCGTGCTGGCTGTTTATAACAACGTCAAAGTAACTTCATATCTGTTAGCTAGGGGCAAACAAACTAGTAATTTAAAATAATGAGGGATGGTACAGAGAGTGCCCATCCAGCTTTCCTGCTAGGGAAATTTCAGGATTGTTAAACAAACCAAAAATGCAATTTTTCCAGATGTATTTTTATCACAAAGTCATGTTGTTTTTCAATTCTTCTTAGGACTTTTCTCAAATGAATTTTACTTGTTAAAACTATTTATTCTTTTTCTACATTGTTTTCTTTGTGAAACTGTATTTAAAATCTGCATTGACATTTCAAAGGATTTGAGGAAAGACATTTACAAAATAATGGTGCTGTTTGTTGTATTTCCAAAGATAGAATTTCTGATCAGATAACATTAAAGTATTTTTGTATTAATTTTTGTGTGTTTTCATGACAATTATTTATTTCTAGTTATGATTTTGGTACCTGATCCTGTGTTACCTGGCTAATTAAGTGGGATTCATATTTTTAGTCTTCCTACATGTCAATCTGTTCTAGAACCCTGCTGCTGGTCTTGGTACTCTCTGAACTCAATGATTTGGATTTTGAGTTTGTTTTTTCCTTTCTGCTAAAGCCGTGAGGTACCTGTATTCCACTTTCAGGACATCTAAAGTTGAAAGAAGCCTGGGCAAGAGGAGTAGTTGGTTTAGTGGATGCATTCAAAGGAGTCTCCAGCAAAGACTAAAATGAAGACTGAATGAAATACATTGTGGCAAAGTTTTCTTCATGGGCTGCAAAAAAAAAAAAGTACGGAATTGGACAAAGAAAGTTTTGCAGCCTTCATTTCAAAGCTGAACCCTCTTGCACGGAAAAAAATTTTTAAAAATCTTCCTGAAAGTTGAGACTTAGTTTTGTCTGTGCAAAGAGGATACCTGGCCGGTACTTCGTACACTGCTGTTTTGTGACCCTGTAAGGGGATTTTGTACGTAGGCAAAAATTGGGCCCAGCAAGTGATGTGGTCAGTGTTAGAGGCCAAGGTGAAGCTTTGTTTCTTCCTTCTGCCTAGGCTGAGCTGTCATGGGAGCCCAACTGGATGTAATGGGGGGTTTCTGCAGCCCCGATCCTCCTGCCTGCACCTCCCTGCCGCCTCATCCCTTGTGGCAGCTTCCCATCCCTCCTTCCATCATCCCTCGTGGCACCTTCCCATCCCTCCTTCCATCATCCCTCACGGCACCTGCCCATCCCTCCTTCCATCATCCCTCGTGGCACCTTCCCATCCCTCCCTCCCTCCAACAGAACAAGGGAATGACTCTGCCGGCTCAGCCTGCAGACCTGGCTCGGTGCGGGGTCAGAGCAGCGGGGACTTGGCTGGGGCTGCCACCTGCCGAAGCCCCATGGGGACCTCAGGGACACCCTCCGGGGCTGTTTGGGCAGACCGGAGCTGGTGAAACCCCTCATTGTCATTGCCTGCACCAGCCCACCTCCCGCCTGAACCATCCCACCTGCACGCGTGGGGTGGTCTTGGGCAAACGCTGCTTCCTTGAATCAAGGTTACTGGCTGCGGTGCTGCGTTTCTGTGCACGGGGCCAAACCCAGCCAGAAATACAGGGGGTTTCCGGGCAGCGTCTCCGCCCCGCCGCAGGGTCTGGCTCTTGCTGCTGTAATTCTGGAGTGAAGTGAATAGTCTGTGCTAGGAAAATAAAGCAGTGTTTTAACATTGTGCCACTGGAAATGATCAAAAGCAACAATTATATTTAAAATAAACTGGTTTTTTTCCTGACTGAGGTGTTGCATGAAACATTTTAGCCAGTTCCAGGTTGAAACCAGCTCACTTTTTCTTTTTAGATTAAAACGTAAACTAGTTTCTATTCAAAGCTTTTAAAGGGACGTATACAATATCGTTCTTCAGCATGACATTTGAGTCTCACCCCCTACCACGAAAGATACCTTAACCTCCCTGTTGCTGAAAAGCCTGGGGAAAAATAGCTTGTTTTTTTGTACATCGCTTCACATGGTCACTTGGTACTACTTGGAGTAAAGTGAGTTCATTGTAACTCCTCTGCTTTGTATCTCACCTTTCAGTTTGTGTGGGACTTTCTGTAGCTGTACACACATGGACTGAGAAAAAAATGAAAAAGCAGGGAAAATTCTGCCCTCAGAAAAATCACCATGCGGATTATATGGGCTACATGGGCTAGACATAGGTGGGCTATGTGAAAAGAAGATTGTTTTGTAGATAATTTTGGGGACCATCAGGTTATCAATGTCTCTTTCTCAAAAAAAAAAAAAAATCAAGCTAAACCATCCCTATGTGCCAGTGTAACTGTACTACAAACTGGTTTTGCAGAAACCGCTTTAAACACAGCTGTGAAATCAATGTGGGCAAATCTGTGAATTGAATTCCCTTAAGTTTTTTAAAGCAGAAATCAAGGAAGGGTGTTTTTGTTTGTTTGTTTGTTTGTTTTGTGACAGGGAAACAGACCACAGTTATGCAGAACAAGTATATTATTAAAGTATTCCCTACGTATCTCCCTAACTTTCTGAAGCCATTCCATCCAAAAGCTTTTGTAAGCGTGTGGGGGCAGCACTGACCTTTTCATTCTGTTTATATGATGACTAGAAAAAATAAATCCCTGGTCGAGGAGGACCTGAACTTGCGGGAGTTGCCTCAAGATGTTTTAAGCAACTATAACTTGAGGCGTTTCCGCAGGCAGGCAGCCCAGCTCCAGCACTCCCAGCTGGCAGCAGGCCCTGCCGGATTGTCACTGGTTTAAGGGAGACACGAGGCACAAGCACTTGTCCCAGTGGGCCTAAGAGATGGGCAGTGCTGAGGTCCTGTGCCCGTGAGCACGGACACATGGCTCAACATCTTCTCAGGCACAGTTTTGCTCGTGCCAGCGCCAGAGCCCAGCACCCAGGCCGGTGGTCGGCCGTCGTTCCTAGGTTGTTCTCTGCAGCGGGCTGAGGTGCTTGGTGGGCGCTCACTGGATCCAGAGCAACCTGTGGGGCTGCCCCATGCTTATGGCAGGTCCTGCCCCATGCTTATGGCAGGTCCTGCCCGGCAGTGTGACTCGAGGCTGGCAGCATGGAGGTTCGCAGGCTGGCTGCTTTGGAAGCACCCTCCGCCGCACCAGCCGCCTGCCCTGCTGCCAGCCATCTCCCTGCTGTGCCACGCGGGCCAGCAGGACCCAGAGAAGAAGCCATCCACGCAAGGGTGGGCGTTGCACGACCGGCAGTGCCACGGCTCAGTAACCCGTCGCTGAGCACAGCGCTGCAAAAGCACTGGGGGGTGTTCAAGGGTGTGGCTGTGGCGTGACCGGTCCTGAGCTTCCCTCGGTCCGGGACAGCCGCTCACCCAGCCCCACAACTCACCTTGTGTTTTGAGTTCACTTTCAGCTGGTTTTGCTTCCCAAAGCAGGTCCTGGGGGAGCCTCTCCTCCAAGGGACAGCTGTGTCGCAAAACCATGTCCATGGAGGGTGAGGATGAAGAGTTAACGCACAGCAGCAAAAGAAGAGAGGGAAATAAAACGTTGCACTTGTGATATGAGGGATTGAAAGGCAGGAATGGGGGCCATTTTAGTCTCTGTCCCTAGAAGTCAGACTGCAGCTTTTTCTTTCTTTTTTTCCTTTAATTTTTTTTTTTTTTTTTTTTTTTTTTTTTTTTTTTTTTTTTTTTTTGTGCTTAACCACTTGCTCCTACATCATTGCATGAAGAAGATACGGAGGCACAACCAGTGCAAAACCGCAGCCACTACCCGGGGCTGCCATCCTGTGCGGTGCTGAGCCCCTGCAGGGAGCCAGCCAGTGCCCGCTGCTGCCATCAGCGCCAGGGGAATTAAGGGCATTTCACAGCTTTCAGGCACAGGAACAAATTGTAAACTGTAGTGTTGCATCCATGTGTGAACACACACACACAGACACACAGAGAAAGCCGCCAGCAGCTGATGCTTCACACTAATCACTCTTATAAATGCCTCTAGTTAGACTTATAAATACCTCTAACTTTCCTACAGGGAACAAAATGCCCAACAGGCTTAATGTAAACTCAGGGGAAAAAAAAAGGGTTAAAAAGATGAGTAAAAGCTATTTTTAAACCTGGCAAGTCCTAAACCAGCACTCTTGAAAATCCAACCAGAGCTACAGAAATCCTAAATTGCAGTGCCCTGCACCCCACCGGAGCCCTTCAGGCTGCTGGAGGGAGGCGCAGCATGGGCAGATTGGGGGTGAGCAGCCGGGGGAGGGGCTGCAGCCCTCAGCCTTTGTAGCCGGAGGGCGAAACATTGGGATCCTGCAGAGAGGGAACACAGAAACCCTCAAGGCAGAGAGAAATAGGCCTAGACAAAAGCCCGTTACATGGTTGCAAATCACCCCACTGCTGTTATTTTATTTACCGCTGTCCGCAGGAGGATTGTTTTCTCTTGCAAAATTTTCAGCTTTCCTCCCCTCCTTCTTCGCCCCCCCCCGCGTCACAGCCGCGGTCACTTGTACCACAGTGCCACATACAGACGGAACTCACCCGCTCCCGGGCAGCCGCGGCCCCGCCGAGGAGGGGGTGCTGCCGGCAAAGGCCGCCCCAGCACCCACGCCCAGCGCCCTGGCTGCTCTTTTGATGAAGAAAAATAAACCTTTTCCCAGGAAACAGCCCATGGGCGCTTACTTCGACGCCCGGGTGAGGAGCACAGCACCGCCGAGCCACCCTGCGCCATTGCTGGTGCCCCGGCACGGGCACCCGCACAGCCCTTGTGGCCTTCCCGGCCGTGCCAGTACCAACTGCCAGCGATGATCATACCGCTTTTTTCATTGACCTTTTTCAAGGGATCTCTATATTATTTTTTTTGATGGTGCGAGAAAGAGGAACAAAGGCCTCTGGAACATAACATTCATTTCTTGGATGTTTGGGAAATGAATTCCCCGTTCGGTGTCTGTGCAGTGCGCGGAGTCGCGCTCCTCTTTCCCATCCCGTTCAGGCGGGGGAAGTTTAGGACTGCCAGGTTTTAACCACCGTGCTCAATATGAGTCCTCGGCAAAAACAACTTGCAGACTCCTGTGCTTTGAAAGATGTGCCAACATGGACTGGGGTTCGCGGGCGGCTCCCCCATCTTCAGCTTTAGGGTCTGTAAGACACTTTTTGGACATTATCTGCTGTGTGCATGAAATCATCGTCAGCGTGGGAAGGAAGGAAGGAAGGAGGGAGGGAGGGAGGAAGGAGCTGTGTCCCTGTGGGGAAGAAATTACTCCTGCCTTTTCTGTAAACACTTTTTTGTGGTGATGGCTGCGGTGGCCTGGCCATGGGAAGCACAGGGGGGCAGGGGGGACCCCGGCGCTGCCCCAGCCCCAGCCAGCCACCTCGCAGCCAGGAGGTGAGCTCTCCTTCCTCTGACAGGTATTTACAAGGTGTTCGAACAGGTAATTGGTGCCCAAACCAGGCTGCAGGAAACCGTCCTGGTCATCCCTCCGCAGCACACACAGTGAGCTGGCGGGCTGATTTTCGACGGCTGATTTACCCTGAACAAAGGCCCCAAACAACACTGAACGCCCGACGTAGGGATGGTAACTTTAGAGCCAATGGGCCCCTTTCCCATCAGTTTAACACAGTGTTATTTTTTTCTAAGCTGATAACATTTTAAACATATTGCAAGATGGAGTTTTCTTGGGAGGCAGGGAAACCCATGAGTTTGCTATAAAAGAAACTTCTGTGAATAAGGAAACCCGTCCTGCGAATTCACCTGTTGCCAGCCAAGGAGAAATGTTTGGTGTTTTATTTCAATCAAGAATATGCCGCGTATCTGGTGCTTTATCTAACCTCACTCTTTGGAAGATTTGATGTTATGCTTGGCAGAGCTCTCAGGTCCAAGCTGCTTTATTACGCCACGCTCTACAAGTTTTAACATATTACACTGGTGGGATTAAAGGAATAAAAATATAGCCTGAAATCCTCGCAGAATGAGAAAGGTGCATTTAATGTGGGCCAAATTAATCTTGAATTTTTAATCAGGAGTTTATATAAGCAATTTATGCTGTTGAAAAAAACCCAAAACCACCACTTGTTTTCTATAAGCAAAGTCTTAGAAATGCACAGCACATCCATGGCTATTGGGAGATCATTTTTGGCCTTGCCCAGCAGCTGGATCACCTGTACCCAGCACATCCTCCACTGCAGATGTGGAAACACCAGAAACCCTGTGCCACCACTTACCAGCTGAGGAAATTTGCCAAGGCGCTACTAGTGTAAATCTTTGCCATATCCCCAGTGTGGGTTTCAACTCTCTCGGTTCAGTGCAGCTATCCTGGAATTTGAGCAATCCAACTAGTTCAGGTGAAGCACAAGGGCAGAGGGTGCCAGGCAGAGCCATTTGCTGCACAGAAGGAGGTGTGTGCCTCACGCCCCCATTTTCATCAAGCCTTGTCTATGGGCCTTTATTTTTTAACTTTGTAGAAAGGCAGAGCTGCCCTGCAGCAACAGACATTGATGGGTAGTCTCAGCTTCTCAATATCTGTGTAATGCCATTGACTACTTGGACCGACATCTGCAGCGCTGGCCACTTTCTTTGGCCCACTGCATTTGTGGAGGTCACTCGCAGGTGCTGAAACATGTGCGCATGCTCTGACCATCCTTGTCCTTCATGTACATCTGCCTTTTGGAAATATGGGGTGTTTGAACTGCAGCGTTTGGGGCTGCTGTTCATCTCAGGTGGTGGTAGCTCCTAAAGAAGGTGCAACATCAGCTAGCTGGGGACATAACCTCTGGTATTACCACAGCTGGAGCCACTCAGATGGTGTCTGTCGTAGCACTGAGACTGCCCATATAGAAATGTATATTATAGAATTTAGGACAACTGCAATTCACCAGTCAATGTGGGACATGGTCCTGTTGCAACCTGTAATTATGGGTGGTAACATCTTGAGCACAGGTAGTAGGGTTTTGTTTTTACGGTGTTAAATGTTGGGCCTCACTCTTTGGTGCATCAGTTAAGGCTGCAAATAGGAAACCTTCTCTGCAGCGAAGACCCTGCTTAGTCTAACCAATAGGTCCCAGCTGTGGTTTTTGTTAGTAGAAAATTCATGCCACCTGTTTGCTTGCAGTCCCTCAGTGTGGGTCTGGTTGGTGCCCAGCAATTGCTGCTTCCTTTCCAGGTAAAGATTTTTACTTTTATTGATATTTGTATGTTTTTTTCTTGTAATTTATAAGGTGTGTTGCTGTTTTTCTGGAGAACAAGAAGAAAAATCTCTGCTCTTAGGAGAAGGATGGGTGCACTTCTGTTCTGAGAGAGGTGATTTGTTTGTTTGTTTAATGTTGTGAATGCACTGTGTGCATAACCTGCAAATGTGCTTAAATTTGGTAGAGGTTTTCCTGAAAAAATTGAGTTTAATGTATAAGTTCATACTGAAGCTGAAAATAATGAATGCATTTAGTTTCAAATGTCTGCAAAGTTAATTCTGTGCTCAGAAAATACACATTCTTCATCGGGGATAGCAGTGCTGCGTCATAACTGTAAGTGGAATGAAACAAAGTTTGCTGCTTTGGTGATAAATACCTTCTTAACCACCATACTGCATTTTGCTGTGTACAGAGAAGTGTAATGGTGGCCTGGGTTGGCATTGAAATGGTGAGTGGTTTTAGGAGTCCCAGGGATATTCTGAAAAATAACATGATGAGAAAGTTACTCTTTAAAATGGAGGAATAATGTAGGGAGCTGTTGTCTGGTCTCTCTGTAGATGGTGAAGCCTCTTCGTAGTAAGCACAGGGGAGGCGTGTGGTAAGAGACGGTCTTGTTGCCTATGAAAAATCCTGGGTCTGGGTTATGCACAGAAAATGTCAATACGTTAATAAACCTTGGATTGTTTGTTTACTGGGTTATGCAATTAGGGTATGTTTTCTAGCTTTGTCTTTCCGCCTGGGATTGGAGATGTGCCCTGTATTTATTTGTGCCTTAGAAACATTTGTAACTGCAGGAATGGGGGTTTTAAAGTCCACCCCAAATGCCTGTGGGATTCCTGACATCCCCTGGGGTTCCAGCTCTGAGCAGCAGAAGGAACCGGGGGTACGGGGCTCGGCACGGACCCGCTGTGGGTGCGCAGCACCGGGGGCAGCAGCGCAGGTCTTCTCCCAGTCCTGGCCCGTGTCCTTTCCCAGCAGCAAGGGCTGGAGTGTCACTCACGGCTGGGCTTTAGTGGAGACACTGGGAATGTGAGAAACTAATGATCAGAGAGCAGGATTCGTGTGGTGGGGTGGGTGAAGGCACTTCTCTGTCTGTACCTTGTAAGAGCTTTTTTGCATTGCTTGGGACTGGGGATCAGGCAGCCTCACAACCCTGCGAGTGCCCTGCACACCCTCCCGCCGCGTCTAAAACCACTTCCCGGCCGAGGATGAGGAGGGCCGATGCTTCTTGGCGACTGACCAGGGGTCACGGTGCTGTTCTGACCTGCCGTGCCCATCCGTGAGAGCCAGAGCTTTGGATTTGGGGCTCATGTGTGAAAGATGGTGGTATCTGAATGAATATTTAAAGGTTATCTCTTGTCTGTAAACCAGGTATAGGGAAGGCAATTGCCACACAAATCTTTTCAGTGTCTTCAAACGCAACTCTAAAACACTAAAAGTATGTCATTAATTTAATCACCTTCTGGCCTACTTATACTTTTTAAAAATCAGGATCATATCAAGTATTTTCCAGCAACAACAAGGAAGAAACTAAAGAAAAGGGAGCCAAGGTAAGTGCTATGTACAAACAGCTTTTGGCTCTTCATCTGTGTGGAACTTATCCTTATTAATTTCCATAATGACTAATGTGATACTATAGTAACGTGATACTATAACAAAACATAGTTATTACAGTGCTAAGAGTTCAGGAAATAAATTAGAAAAAACATCTAACTCGCAGGAAGGGTTTAAATATCTTGCTGAAAGCTGCCGGTCCTGGGCTCCCAGATCTCTGTCTGCAGAGCACACTTTAGCTTTGGACGTACCTTTAAAGACTTTAAACAGCTTGAGACTTGTAGGTTTGCCACAGGAGCTTAGAGCAAATTCATGTTTCTAGGTTTTAAACCCTGAGCTGGAGTACAAGAGCCCTGCTCAGGAGGGTAAGGAAAGGTGTAACAAGGTCATTTGGAACCACATACATCCAGGTTGTACCTTTAAAGTCAATTCTAAATTTAATTGAAAGTTGAGGGCATGGGAAACAGGGTAGCCGCAATGTGCTGATTTATTTTGAAGTGTGTGAGGAACCGTGCCGTTGAATGCTCGATGAGCTGCAATCATAATAAAATGGTGCTGGGCAAGTTGGCAGGAAGACGGACTAAGTGAGATGAAGGACGACATCTGGGACAGCATGCTGGGGTGCCCGTATGTGCAGCCTCTCCCCAGAGTCTGGTGCTCTCTCAAGTTGATGGCAGCATGTGAGTGTGTGAAAGATGGCAATGAAGTCACATATTTACCCAAAAGCTCCAACAGAAGATTTTTTTGCAGGGGTTTTATTGCACTGGCGAAGTGATGGATGAACAGAACCCACCAGATATGGCTGTTTTGAAAGTGAAACTGGAAAAGGCAATCACTTCACTGAACTTGTGCTCAGTTTGTATAACAACACTTCTCTTCCCCCTCCGTTTTTGAGGTGTTCAAGAGATCCCCTGGTAAAGGATCACCCTCTTTATGGGTGGAAATGCTGAGGTTTAGGGGGATGCAGTACCTTGTCCTGTGTCACACAGCAGGCAAAGGGCAGCCTGGAAAAGTCCTTCTGCTCAGGACTTTGTGAGCCTGATCTTGTTTTAGCAATAATTGCTGATGATGGTCTGCCAGAAGAGCACCCGCTAAGGGGATAACTGCTCTTGGTGATATTGGCGATTTTTTCCTTTGCTTTGGTAGTTGTTTTATACCAGAATAATAATCCCTTTGTAAGGCTTACCCCCCTTGCTGAAGGAACTGCTCAGACAGATGCTTGTGTGCACCTTCCAGCCAGGCACACCCAGAGCAATCTCCCAAGGAACCCAGTTGCCTTCTCCAACCAGCTGTGATGCACGAGCTCCTCTGCCCCAGGTCCGTGCAGTGCCACCCTCAAGGGAGAGGTGTAATTAGCACAAGCTTTTCAGTTTCTCTGTAACTGCATTTTTTTTCCTCTTAGCCTCATCCTTTGAATAAGGAAAGTAATGTTATCTGTGGTGGCTTTGGCTGTCAAAAATTTGCATTACTTTGCCATAAAAAGAAGGGTGATTATTATGGTCTTTTCTGTATGAATTTGTGGGTGCTTCTACTGCCTTGTTGGGCTGATTCGTGGCTGGTCAGTTGACCACAGTAGTAATGCAAAGTCTTGTTCTCCTGGAGTCTGAAATGGAAATAGCAGAGATCTGGTGGGTGTGGTGCTAGACCCTAAGGAGAAATATATCTTACAGTACTGGGCTGTCTCCTTCAGCTGTTGATATTTATAGCTGTCAGCTGTTATGTTTATTGAGTTGCTTGATGGTCTAGGAAATCATGTACTCGGGACAGTGGCAGTAGTGATGTCAGTGTTTTCCACTGTAATTTTACCAGCAAGTTTCCTGTTCTCTTTGCTTTTTAAAAATGTGAAACAAATACAGAATTCATATAAGAGATTTTCTAAGTCGTGAGATAGGTTTTTTTTAATCTGTGCATCACATATGTGAAATTACTGTCCATTTGAGTACAGTCTTTGCTTTTTTTTATTTCAGAAATATTCTGCAAGGGCTTCAACAACCACCACCCTTCCCAATTCATACCAGGTCTTACTAAAAGCAGACTGCAATTGTCTCCTCTAGTCTAAAGTTTCTGAAAATTGCTTCCCAAGTCCCGTTTGGTGTTGTTCACCTCAATATTTATGGAGGATAAAATTAGTCCTTCCACCTGCATTACATACCAATTCCTTAATCTGTTTAAGAGAAGGCTTGCATGGGTTGTTAGTCACATGTCGACCACTTTCACCATGTCTAGACCCAAATCGAGAGCTCATGGGGAATTTGCTAAAATGCATCAGGCTTTTAAAGCATATATTTTTACACCAGAAATGAAACTGCGCTGACCTCAAAGATTTTTTTTTTGTGCTGGATGTTCCCAAATATTGATGTGAAGGGATAGGGGTGTCATGTCTTCTGTCAACTCCTGCAACTTTTGGCATCTTATTGCAAATCTTTGACTTGTAAATTTTAAAAAATTTTTTAAAAATTATTTTGAGTTAGCTGCAGTGCCTCTATTAAAATTCTTGTGGGAAATATTTTTTCTGTTTTTTCTCTGTATGTTACTTCTCCATTAAATATCTAAAACAAAGCCTTAACATTCTAATTCATCAGTAAAGGCAATTGCATTACATAAGTATTGAAAACTGCCCTGTTTTTCTTTTTTTGGAAACTTATGACAACAATACTTTTTTTTTAAGCTTAAGCCAGTGTTATCACTTTCCAAAATGAATAATGCAGTTGAAATTGGTCTTCTGACTTGCCTGTTATTGATCTAGGTGCGTTAATAACTTTGCCCTGGGAAGGTCACGATATGTGGTTTTGTATGTTTTTGTTCTAGCAGCGACTTGGTTTTATCTGCTTTCCACACCTTCCAAATTATTTACAGTTGTAATATTTCAGGATGATTTCACAGGGCTTGTCTCTGCTGCACTAAAGTAAGTGGAAGCCAAAAGTATGCCCACAAAGTTATTGAATAGCTAGAAAGATATCCAAATGTGAAGATGATCATGTTCATCTTTGTGAAATTCTGCTTGCTATTATCAGTTATGAACATCAAACTAGTCTGATTCTGAACTTTCTGAATACGTTCCTGTGAAATTCTGCTTTGGCCTAAATCAAATATATTGTTATACTGGAAACAGATGTTACTGTTTCCATTCTTGCTGAAGAGAGTATTTAAATACAGGTAAGGATATTTTTTAAAAACTGAAGAAAGCTTAGACCCATTTTTTTTATAAAGCATGAATCATTGTAACAAGATTATTCTTTTACTACCTCTCTCCCAATTTCTCCCTAAGGCAGTTTTTTTTGTCACTTTTGGGCAGAGCTGTCATGGGAAATCCTTTGCTCTTCATCTCGCTAATATATATGCTTAATCATCTGTATTTAAAGTTTGGCATATAAATTAAGAGAATATTTAAACTGTGTTGAATAAGTGAAGTTACCCAGTAGTACTGCTGGTGTAACACTTTCTATTGATCCTGTTCTCTTCTTGTGATCCAATATTGCTTAAATCAGAATAATTGCATTTGTTATAATGGCATAATTAATACATCTTTCAGAGGTATGAGTGACTAAATATATAATTCTCCAGGTTCCTGGTGACATACCCAGTCAAAAGTTTTTTCATTATATTGACAGAGCATCTATCAGATTATATACTCCACCAGTTAAAGAAAAATAGTCTTGCATGTTCATTTGAAAAACATCTTTAATAAATAAGTTTTGGCTGTGATCTTGCAAATAGTTAAGCATATGCTTAACATTATAGTGCTACTTCAGCTAGATAAGAGCTGGACTGTGCCGAGGATCAAGGGAGATGAAAACTAAATTCCCATTGCTTAATGGGAACTGACTGTCCCCTTTTTTTTTTAAAGGGGGAAGGCTTTTTTTTTTTCTGCCTATGAAGAGTCAAACCAAGAAAAGAACATGCATCTGGGCCTAGTGCCTTGATGTTTTACAGTCCCCTACAGGCGAATTTTAATGTTTTGAGCTTTAGATTCATAATTCAAGTTTCCAATTATTCCTTGCTTTAACTGATGCATAGCGGGGGGAAAATCTGAAACCTGAACTGATTTCTTTCACTTTTTCTAGTATGGTGTTAGTCCCCACCGTGTCATCTCAGTTTATTTCCTCTGGTGGAAGTGGTCCAACAACTAGGAAATAAAAACTTAATCAAATCAAAGCTGTGGTAGGGATCAATAGCTATTCCATGCAAACTCTTGTCATCCAGTGAACTATTGGGGTAATTTCTCCATTTGAAAAATGTCAGTCTGACTAATTAAATTTATTCTACAAGTAATGTTTTTTGGTTTGCCAATTAATAAAGCACTACCAATGTAGGTTATACCAGATGTCTAAAGTTGCCTACCTATGTCTACCTCTACACTACTTGTGGAGTTTTTTTGGTAGTAAGTGCTGTGAACTTTCTTTTGGTTTTCTTGTCCCTGATACTCCCAAGCTAATTAATATTTGCAGTCTTCTTTAACTATCAAATGGGTTTGCAATCATAAGCACATTCTTAAACCTCTTAGTGCACTGAAAGGAAGACCTAAATAACTTTTAAATCTGTGAGACAATGTCAAGAAATGTACTTGCTTAAATTTAATCCATCACTTTGTGCCAGCAACACATATAGCTGAAAGGTCAGAGAATCATTGAGAGGGAGAAAAACAATTAATTTGGTATCAAAAAGGTAATAGGATAAGGCCTCACCAACCCTCTCCTATTGTTCTGCCGCATTAACTTCAGCAGGTCAGATGCCACTGGTCATTGACCTCAGGCTGAACAGGGTCAGCCTGGGCTGATTACAAAAGAGATGTGTTTGCACTTACCCAAGTGTGTCTTAAAAAAACCAAACCCACATCTCTGTTGTTCCTGGGGAGGAACACACAAAGGGTAAACATTTTTCAATGCAAATATCGCTTACAGAATCTTCTGTATGAAGAACAGCATCTCCCATCGTGGCGTGGCCCCTATGTATGAGCTCTTCCCACCACCATGATGCATTGTAACCCCAGACCTGCCAGTAGGTGCATGTCAAAGAACTGGTGATGCACTGGGAAAATCTGCCATGAAAGGAACTGGTGGAAGAGAGTTGTATTTTTTTTCTTCAACTCTCCAAGATGAGCTGCTGATGTTATTAAAGCAGAAGATGCCAGTGAGATAGATAATTTGCTCTTGGAGCGGGGGGAAAGGTGCCAACATTTTAAATCCCTACAATTCTGGTTTTATGCAAGTCTTCAGTAAAGCTCATCCCAGTGTAGTGGGCAAGATCTTGGCCTCACCATGTCTTTTAAATTCACCTGTCTAAACTGTTGGGATCTGCTCTGTGCTCCTGCTGGGGTCAGTGGTGCTCCCCTCCTGGGGGTGACTCATCCCACTGCTTTTAGGTGCTTAGCTGGAAGGAATCACTTTCTGTTGATGCTGGATTGGCCTCATCAATGCCGCTGGTTGATTTTTCTAGCGCAGGTCTAGGCAGGTAAGGCCCAGGTGAGGATACTGTCTGTCTCTCCTTTCAAACAATTCTGATGCTTTTGGTTGACTTCAGACAAAGCCTACCAACTGGTAAAGAGCTACAAGTTTCTACAAGATTTATGACAGCAGACCACAAGTAGGGCAGAGAGAATCTGGAAGTCTCGTAATCAAGATGGTGAAAAGTCTGTAATATCAGCTCACTTCTAATAGTAAAGAAGCCATGGCGGGGAGGGAGGAAGGAGCTGTGTGGCTCAGCCACAGGTTATAGATGAGACAATCAAAACCAAGATGCAAATTGTGGCAAACCTGACTTCTGTAGCTCTTCAGTTTTCCAAAGCTAACTTAGACCCTGACTGGATGCAAGTGTCTTATTTCTGTACCTTATGCCAGACTGCCCTGTCCAAGCCATCCAGCTAGGAGCTCTGGAGTTCAGACAATTTTAATAATTACAAAGCTCTAAATATTCCAGCTGACAGATGTGAACTGGAGTATCACTGTGTGGTAAAAACATTTGAGACTAGCTCCAGGCTAGAGACAGTTAGCTAATTGAGGGGGGGGGGGAACAACCAAAACCAAACCCTCCTACTTTCATATGCCATCTACCTGCTTAAATTTTAATAGGATTTCTTCCCTAAAGATACTCATTTAGTCTATGGATGAGACCTTTTGGAACCAGTTAAATTTCTATTACCTTTATTGCTGGGCTCAATTCTGCAAAGTGCTGGGCCTTCCCCACTTCTGCTGAGGAACAGGAGCTATAGGTTTGATTTTAAGCACCAGTGTTTCTAATGCAGCCAGGGAGGACTCCTAATTGTACAACTGTTTTTCTAGGAAAGGAACGAGTGCAAGCAGGGCTATGATAATTGCTAGTAAATATATACTGCATAGTAGAGTTTGAGTGGGATGGGGGAGCAATGGCAGTCCATTGAAGTAGGAAAAGTAGGAACCATTTGCATTTTTAAAAATATTTAACTGCAACAATTCTCTCTTCTGGAGCATGCTGATTAAAAGCATTAATTGTGAAGATTTCTAATATGTTCTCGAGTGTTGCTAGACTTTGTTTTGTGTTGACCAACAGCCCTCTGTGCAGCTTCCACATTTGAAGTCTTCTCTCATGCAGTGCTTCCACATTTGAACATTCACTGGTCATGAAGAGAATATTGTAATTGTCCCAATGGCTGTGCCAGCAGGTGGTGGCCTGCTGTGCTGAAGGCACTCAGATACAGGTATTTCTTCAACAGGAAAGAGTAAAACACATGCACATGCATGCACTCTGCTCAGAAAACAAGACAAAGGGTGAGAAATTAAAGTACTGAATGAAGAATAAGTTAGATAAGTGGAAAAGTAAGGAGGATTTTGCCAAGCTGAGACTGTCCTGTGGTGTCTGTCACTTAGAAACCCAATTGCATGTTCAACTGGAATAGCATGAAAGCCCATCAGCCCAGTAATCTCTAGCTTGTAATTGATTCTGTTTCTACAAATGTTAGCTAAAGCAAAAATCTGCATTAAGGTAAGTGCTAACCATCCATCAGCCTGACTGATTAGTCCAAGTAGGAATTGCTGGAGAAATGCACATTATTTGCCATCAGATTAAGTGAAGTTTTGCTTCCACAGTCAGAAAGCTAGTAATTTGCTTGTGGTGGGATCAGTTCAGTTTTCAGCTCCGCTTGCTGTACAAATCTCAGTGTTTGAGGGTGCATCTCTTCAGATCACAAGGCAGATAGGTGAAATAAAAATATTTTCTGATTAAATAGATATCAAAAGACATTGCAAAGAGCTTGAATTGCAAAGATTGAACAATTATACTAGACAAATAGGCCAGACTCTTGATATAAAGACCAAACTGGACTTATCTGTGGACTGTCTAAATCTTCCTTGATACTGCTGCTTTTGTCTTATACTTGTTTGGTTTTTTTTTCAATTTTCTTAAAGCATGATCAGCTTATAGTAGTTTCCATGAACTTGTTAATTTAACTATGGTTTTGTGAACTGGGCAACTATAATTCCACAATTCCGAAGAATGTATACAGGGTATATATATTTTTACGATATAACAAATATCTGAACTTAGTGGGGAGATAATAGTGATTTTGACAAACTCTTAATTTTTTTTAAACATTCTGTAATGATTATGTATGTCCATATTAAAAATTATTCCTGGTCCAACTAAAATCCGTCATTTAATGCTGAGCAATTACGTGGCAGATGGTATTACTTTCTTTTCTAGCTTATGTAACTCCACAAGACATTATGAGTTTTATAATATCCTGCTCATACTTTCATTGAACATTCTAGTATTTAAACTTAAAATTCACTTATAAAAATGTTCTCTGGTAATCACAGGACTCTAAAGCTTAGAGAAGATGAATGCAGAAGGGTTATAAAGAGATTAAAACTTGGTTTTCTTTGTATTCAAGCAAGTACTTGTGAATAATTTTTTCTCTATTTGCTAGCTAAGCATCTTGCATGTACCTCGCCAAGAAATCTAGTGAGTATAGAGCAGCTCTGCGGTTCAACAGCAGCCCTTTCTTTGGCAAAGTGTTATGGGATTTTTTTAATGACCGCTGGTAGTCAGAAGGCTGCTTTTACCACGACCAGTGACCACCTTTGGCCAGGTGTGCTGGGCTAGCAGGTTTGATGTCAACAGAGCACGCTTACCTGAACCAGTGTTTTGATGTTACTTCCTCAAAATACCCAATACTTAATCACTTCGGAAAGCCTCCTCATTCCTAACTTCTCAAAAAATGTCCTCCTACACACTGATGATGAGCCTCTTGGCCTTGTGATCCCTGATGGCTAGTTAGTTATCTGCGGGATGGGAGAATTGCCCTGGATGTGATCCCATAGTGCTGGTCCCACCAGACACCCTGCAAATCAAGCCACAATGGTGCCGAGATCCTAATAATGTCTGAAGCTATTTATCAATTAGCCAGATATTGCTCTGAACACATCATGACTTGGCAAGCTCAACTCTTGGAAAAAGATGAGGAAAAAACGAGCCATCTCACAAGCAGAAGGAAGCTTCTCGTATGGATATGCCTATCCTGGTGGGACTCCTGTGGGGCTCTGAGCTCTGATGAAATGTTTCCTGCAGGCAGGGTGAGTTGTGAGTTTTCTCTCCCGTGCAGGTGCTGTGGTTTGTGTTCATGCTTCATCCTTTCTACCTGCTGGGACATTCCTTGTATCTGTGGAACTGGCTGTTCCCCAGAAACCTGTCAGGCTGCTGTTTCTGAATTTTTCAAATTTAGGCAAAACTGCTCCTTGGACTCAAAAAGAGAGGCTGACAACAGGAATGCTTGGACCGTGTTCTTCATGCTTATTTGTGATATCTTACACAAGATAACAACTAGCAGTGTTGTTTCTTCTCAGACTTGGAAATAAAATCTCTCCACAAGGGCTTTCCTTTCCCTTGAGTGCAATTTGCAGCTTGTGTGTGTGTGGCTGGGTAAGCTTAAGCAGGAGCAGGGAAATTCACTGCCAGGAACTGTGCTTGCAATATTTGTTCACAACAGAAGTGGGAAGAGCTGTAGCCTTTGCAGGGTAACATTCTTCAAGACTTTCAGCTGACTTTTCTGGCCCAAAAAGAGTTGATGAGACTTTGTGTAAGTACCTAAACATTTAGATACATGTGAACTAAATAAAACCACCAAACCATGTGCAGTTTATCTGAGGTTACAATAGCTTTATTTCTTAAGCATCTTTGTGCAAAACGAGCAACAATTCAGCCTTTAATACAACATCGAGCTGTGATTCATAGTTGGTGGTAGGAGAAAGCGGTGAACTAATTGCTTGGATCTGGTCAGCAGACAGTGAAGCAGCTCCCTTGTCCATGATACTATCCCCCTTCCCTTTCTGATTATTCACCAGAAAACATCCTATGGTCCCATTCATAAAGTTCAGTAATGACACAAGAAATGTCAGGAGTATCTGCTGAAAGAGTGGGAGGCTGACAGAGCAGCACATTGTGAGCCTGCGAGAGCCGCTCTGCGTTTCCTCTGGGGTTGTTTTCAGTTCTTTTGTCATCTGATTACATGGTCTTTTAAAATTTCTAATCTACAGAATAGAGCTATTTGCTTGTGGATTATGTGAAAGTCGCAGGCTTATGCAAAAGAAAAACAAAATAATCTGAAAGTGCATTCTGTTGGCAAAAGTTAAACTTCATTTAGGTGACTTTTATCTAAAGAGGAATTTAATCTGGGGGTATGAAGGAAAAAAACCCAAAACTTCTGTCAGTCTTTGAGGTTTCAGCCTTATGGCGTTAATTCACCAGTGCCCCCATGCACGTGACTTAAATTACTTTTCCCTATTCAGCAAAATCTGTTTAAGACTGTGCTTAAAATTAAAGGTTGGTTTTATGTGTTTTGGTGAATAAGAATGATGTTAAATGTGTGCTGAAGTCCTTTGTTGATTTGGTGCCTCTCCGTTAAATACCATAAACAAGATTTTTACATTTACTGTTGTCTTTATTGTTAATGAGAGCAGTGCGTACTTACTGTGATCCTTTTTTATGTTAGTCTGTGGAAATGGGTGCTAAGATTTCACAGACAGAAGGAACTGCGAGATTAGGATTGGGATATAAGCAAAGTGAGTGGCGAGATGTGTTTATGTTGGTCACCAAGCTGCTTTGGGTAAATCTGGGTTTGCAGTGTCAAACGGGGAGAATGTGTCTATTGAGTAGAACGTGTGTGTATATGTACAGAAATATATAAAAGAAGGAAGTGGTGAAATAAGTTGAAAATGGTGCTAGTGAGCAGTGTGGTTTCTTGTGGGTCTCAAGACTGAAAGAAGGACCTTGAGGTGGGACCTGGTAGAAACGCGGGAGGTTCATCTCGGCAAGCATAAGAGCCAAACAAGCGAGAGGGATCTGAAATTCCAACATGGATGGAGAAGGGAAGGGTTTGCTCAGCTGTATGTAAAACCTCCCTCAGCTCCTTGCAAGACCTCCGTGTGACTTGCAGATGTGAGTAGGTGTGTGCAGATGGCTGGTGTGATATGCTTACAATTTATCAATATGAACTTTGGAAGCTGGCTTAAACTCCTCTCCTTAGCACCTGCAGCAGGCCTCCTGCTATCTACTGTGCAAAGTGGACAGATGTGTATCGAAGAGGCACACTTTATTTTTCTTGGGTCAACATTTCACATGGAGTTGTAGCAGGATAGTTTTGTTTGTTTTTCATCAAGCCCCTTATTAGCATACTTCTGTTGGGGGGGTGAATAGTAATGCCAGAATAATGGGATCTGCAGCGCAGGGCGGTGTGCTGATACCACGGAGTTTGGCCTCCCAAGAAACTGCTCTTCCACTTGTGCAAATGCACTGTTGGGACAGAAAAAAAAACTACCACGAAAAAAAGCAACAGGACGCGTGATGCACCAGTGCAGAAGCAAATGGTCTCGGGGATGGAGTTTGGCTCCATAACAAAAATGAACAGACCCCAGCCCCGAATAGTAAGTCTTCTGATATCTCGTTTTGCTATGAAACCTCTAAAAATTAGAGTGAAAGAGTCTTGTTGGCTTTGATAACTATTAATAAAGTGTCTCAAGAGACATCTCAGTGCTGTTGGATTGATGTATTTGGAAGCATTGTAAAAGCTTCTGTATGGTAAAGCTTGATTTGAGAAAAAGACTCTTGCTTCGGGTTTAAGGTTTGCTGGCTTGAATAGGAGTTAAGTTTACAAATTGGGGTTTCTGCTTCCTAGTTCAAAAGCAAGTACTCTCTACTATTTATGTTGTCTGCAGATAACGTAGAATGAATTCTCTTGTATCACTAAAAAATGAATTTGATAGTTTCCTGAATAGTTCTCTTAATCTGGAAATGGGGGGTCTGCCCAAGCCATCTAGATGCCTGTCCTACTTGTGCGTTAACCTGGCACTCCAACGAGAATTTTATCCAACATAAAGAAGCATTCACCTTGCAGAAACATCGTACAAAACCCCTTGCTCCATGACTGCACTTGGGGGGGGAAAAATAAAAGGAGCTATTTGCTCGGGGATGCATGTGACTCCTTCCACTGAGTCAGAATGGGGCATTTGACTTTTAATGGCACAAAACCCAGTAAAATCTATGGTATATGTTCTGCTTGTGTTTTATTTTAAATGCTTCCCTCAGAGTTTACCACTCTTATGTTTAATAATAGTTTTTTGTCTCCAAGATTATGAAGTGGTTTACAGACTGTTTATGGAGGGATTACTTTATTTATCTCTTAGCTGCCTCCTACAATAATGCATGATTATTTTTGTTAAAAAAATCATCTGCATTATCAGGATCTAGTTCACAAATCCAGACTCGCTCACATTGTTTACATGAAGACATGTCTTTGGGTAGGAGTTTAGACTCAAGCCTGGAGCAGAGAAGCCTTGTCCCAAAAGTGAAAAGTTAAACTGCGGGGTTTTTTTTTGTTGTTGTTGTACTCCTCCTCCTTCTCCTGCCCCCCACGACGGGGCTGGACAAGGTGTACCCTCACAAGGCCAAACGCAGTCAGGTATCTGGCAGATATATCTGACTCCTCCCAAGTGCTCTGCAGATCCTAAGTCTGACCAGCGGCCAAAAGCGTCGTTGGGAAGCACGCCATCCAGGAGGCTCAGCAGCTTTTGTTGCTGTTCACTGTAGACAGACTTTTTGTTTGTCTAGTTGTAGGATGGGAAATACAGATTTAATTCTTGTTGTAAACAGAAAGTTGAAAAGTAGGAGAAACTTCAAATCTTGTGACCTTACAGGCTTTGCTTCTGGCTGTGGTCCCATACGCTGTGGCTCACATCTTGATTTTTGTACAGAACTAAACTAAATCCTCAGATTGGCCCAATTGCTCTTTCCTGCCAGAAGCTCCGGAGAGTTAAAGATTTACCTTGTTGGTTCCTAAGACACTCATATAGTCATTTTTATACTGACGTCACCACTCACAGCTTTGATGCTGAGTCAGCTCAGTATAAAAGTAGTTTACAGCTGCAAAATATCAGTACATCTATATACAGATATTTACATTTACCCATAGAGCTCTCTTTCTTGTCTTTAGTCATAAGACCAGGTGTCACTTTTTTTTGTCCTTGGAGCTGGCAGTCGTTTTCCCAGACACTGTGCCTGCACAGCCCTCGTTTTCTGTCGTGCCAGTCAGCGCTGTCTTCTCTCCAGTAACAACCGCAAGAGCCCATTCTGCTCCTACGGAAGGTCTCCGTCATCAGAGAGGAGAAGTTTGCCCTGCCCAGCAGAAGCTGCTCTGCCCCTGCTTTCAGCTGGACTCGCCCTCTAAATCCAAGGGACATCAAAGGTTTCCCCCACGTGATGGAAGCTTCCTGGCCTGTTCCAAAGTGAAACAATGGCTTCCCTATATTCTGGGGTCTATCCCTGAAACGCGCCTGTCTGCCCAGCTAATGGGGCTCAGACAGCTTTTGCTATAAAGGACTGGTTGTCTTTTGCGTAACGGCCTTTGATAGACTCTGGGTGGGTGCACCCTAACATACAGTGTAAGGAAAGAGGGTACCATCTGTAGCCATGAATGTTTTGTTTATGAGATTAAAATCACACATAGTATTTGGAGGGGGGAAAAAAAAAAGGAATGAACTATATTGTTACAGTATTGGCACAGAGAATGTTTCATAAATTACCTGAGGGTGATGCTCAGGTGTGAATATATAGTGTTTGTTGAGACAACTTTAGCTAGACCAGGTAGCAAAACATTTGAAGAAGAAGAAACGGTTTTTTTTCAACAGTGGGTTGACCAGTTGACCACCTAAATGGAGTCAGTGGTCCCAGGTGATCTTGAAACATGTCGTTTTAAAACTTTGGGAACAAGCAGGGATGCTGCAGCTGCGTTGCTCTTTGCACTTGGAATATATAGAGGAAGCTTGTTTGCAGACATCCTGCTGGCACAGTTCTCTGCCTCATTTTTAGAAATCATGCAAGTCCTATTTTTAAAAGAAAACCTACTTTTGAAAATCTAATTCTGTATCACTGGAGCCTGATAGTTTGTACTGATGGAAAGTTCTGTTGTAAACATATCCATCTGATCACTGCTCAGTGTCGCATATTACTGCTGTCTAACTTCCACCTCTTGGGTACAAGCATGTGATCTTCAGAAATGTGGGGATCACTTCAAGGGGAAATGCAAAACTAATCTAAAGGCAAAGGTGTCTTTTGGTTTTCTTTATTTTGATTACTTTTGGAAGTTTTGTCAAGATACTTGGTGTTTTTCAGAAAGGGAGTTGGGGGGAGTGTATGTAAAGATTAATTTTGCAGAGCACCTAAACTTTGTTGCATGTTTTCCATCTGAAAAGGAAAATAATTTGGCTGAAACTGAATAAAGTTAAATCTGAAGAGAGAAAATGAGAGAATAAAATTGGGAGGGAAAATAGTATCTTTTACTGCTTGAGAAAAGGCTTTAGTAATGAGAGTATCTTGCGTATGTTCCGTCAAAAGGGACATTTATGGCTGAGACATGGCTGGTATCAGCCAGGTTAGTGTCAAGTTTTGCTGTCTGATTCTAGGTCACTAAATATCTTCTCTTGCACTAAGTTTTTGTTGCTTTTTTTTTTTTGCCTCATCTGTGCCTGAGGATTTCTATTAAACTGCGAAGTCATTGTTTCCTCTGTAGCTTGGATTCCTTCCTGCAAACAGATGTGCTGACTGCAGAGTGCTCATGCAGCCATGGCTGTGTAAGCTGGGAGACAATAGTTCACATCATCACGTATATTAAAAGCCAGAACATTCCTGCTTGGCCAACTCTAGTTCTGACAACCATTGTTGTTTTTGTGTGTGCAGTATAGTATCACAGGCAAATAAGGAAAAATTGCTTTTTATTAATAACTGTATGAATCGGAATGAAATAGTGTCCCAATTCTATTTCAGTCAACCTGAAAAGAAAATCCCTCCTGTCAGGATATTGATGACACACTCAACTAATGAAATACAAGATGCAAGGGTTGCATCACAAGAATGTTTCTCATCAGCTAGATACACCTCAGGGCAAGCTAGAAATACATAGGTACTTTTAGGAGCTTATAAACCTTCTGGTTGTGGCCTTTAGGCTGTTACATCCTGGAAAACTATTTCTTTCCTATCATTCAGCTTCTTTATTTTCTGATCACTTTCTAATGATGGTACTTGTTTGCTGACTCCAAGTCTACCTACAAAGGCTCATGCTACTCTCATTGGGTGGAGATATGATTTATCTTCATCCACCTATTTATATCTCATGTGGGGAGCACTATCTGAAGTTATTCCGAGTTATTGTCATAACACGCAAGAGAAATGCATATTATCTTTGGGGTGTACTGCCTGAGCGGATTTGGGAATGTAAATCGTCTGGGCAAAAGTGCTTTCTGGAGGAAAGCAATTTTACTACACCTTTTACCGCTTTGGTTGTTACTTGTTGAATACAGTGATGGCAGCTATTCTGGAAACCTAGATTTGAAAGACAAAAATCAATGATGATGCCCCCCCAAATAAGTTAAAAATAGTTTCAAACATTTCTGAGGTATTTGGTAGTGCTTCTTTGTTTCTTTTGTGGGTTTTAAATCAAATCTGTGTTAGGTGACATGGCCTTGTTGCACAGCAGCTCTGACTTCATTGTTTGCTCCTCACTGCTAGTCAGAAAGGAAGAATTAGAATTACTGATGTGGTACAGAAGTGACTGATTGTTGCTTTAGGGAACTGGCCCTTTTTAGCACTCAGAATAAATACCATTAATATCTCTGTATTATAATATTATTATATCTCTATCTTACTCCAGTAAGCAATATTAACACCCTTGTGCTATATGGCAAGTCACCAGTGCTTAGTTGCCTTCATGGTCTAGTGGACACAAGAGGTAGAAGCATTATGGGCCATTCCCACCTAAAACACATTACCATCTAAGGCTGATGTCCAGAGGGTCAACCCAAATGTCAATTTTAGATGCCTGATTTTAATCCTCCCCCTTAAAATGTCACAAGAAGAGGTAGAGGATGCCAATTGTTCCCAAACAGAGCAGATTAGGGCAAGGTAGAGGATTAGGGGTGATGTGCTGCCAGAGTGTAAAACAGATATCCCTCATTCCCCATGCTGCTTGATAGAAACTTTGCAGAATGCTTAAGAGATCTGGCTTGAAGTTTGCTAGTTCAATGTTGTCTCTCTGAGACCATGTACTGGTGTGCTTGACTTGGGTAACGGGATGACATACAGCCCCCTTCAGTTTAGCTACCTCAGAAATTAGGCATCCAGTTTCAGGGAGCTGGGTGTGCTCCTCTGGCAGTTTGTGGCCAGGGTTGGCCTCCTCTAGAGGTTGCCTTGTCCTACCCTGCAGCAGCTAAAGCGAGGTAAGTCCCACTCAGATCCTTCCTTTCTTCCCCACTACTGCCCTCTGAGCTCTGCTCATTGCTTTGGAGGTGGAAAATGGCTGAGGGCATGCTCATGGACTAACCACAGGCAAAAGCCAAGCTGAAACTGAACTGAGGAGAGAGTTTATCTAGGTGATTGGTGATTTCTTGACTTTTCTGAGAACAGTCTTAGGCCAAAATTTTTGGCATTTGAAAAAACCAAGTTCTGATCTGAGCCTTTATCATCTGCTAGTGTAAACCTTGGTAGTCCTGAAGAGCATTTCCATAACAGCTTCAGCTTCTCTAAATTGTTTATCTTTTACTGCTGTCTCTTCCTCTGTCACCATCCTTCTGCCCCTTTGCTCTGGCATTAGTGCTTGCCTTTGAACCAGCTCGCCATGGGCCAGATCTCATCTGGCTGGAAACAAGCCCACCCCAGAGAGGTGCAGGGAGGGATGTGTGGCACCTTTGGGAATACTGTGGGGTTTGAGAACAGAATCCTTGTCTGCTTGACTTTAAACACATGAAAAAAACCCTGAGGGTGGATCGTTGGGATCTGCAAAGATTTAGTTGCTGGTACAACCGCTTCTGTTGTAAAAAGGCAAAAACTTGCTTGCTGCTTGCCTGGATAAAGGAGTCCTTCAGGTGATGTTAGCAGGTGTCACCAACAACCTGCACAGTGGTCATCAGCCACCTTGATCTAGTGTCCTGTGTCGTTCGGCCTCTGACATCAAAGTGAAGGCAGAACAAAATGGCCATGCTGACTTTTGCATCCCTGTTTTCTGACGTAGTAAAGTGAAGAGTCTACACAGGTAATGCCCATTCCCCTGCTAATTAAGCAGTAGGCTGTGTTTATAGATGCATTTTTCTTTCCCTGCTTGACTGCAGGGTGTTGGAGTGGTCCCTTCCAGTTAATGCTGAGGGGTATGGATGATGAGGGATGGAGATATACCACCTTATTCGCATTGGTCACTTATTGCCTGGGACATGCCAGCCTGCAGGCTTCTTCAAATGCAGGCTTATTTGTGGAAGGCTAGTGGAGCCTTTTGTGGGCTAGTCTAGCCAAGAGGTATTTTGTCCCAAGGGGGAGGGAGCGAAATGCATCTGCAAAGTCTGCAGGAACTGCTATGGAGGCCTCTGCTTCGGATCTGCCTATACCTGTCACAGGGTAAACAAAGCGCCCTGGGAGGACTCGGGGTTAGCCGAACACCTCGGTCACACAGTGAGCAAACTATCCCCCAGGTGTGCTTGCAGAACAGACTCTCCATCAGCGTCCTGTCATGCACAAAATGTTTATCCAATTTGTCAAGATAATCTTTCTTCAAATAAGCTCAGGTCCTCGGCCTCAGAACAGCCCAATTTCAAGCAGTATAAAGTAACTCTTCTTTTTTTTTTCTCCTTTGCTTGCCCTCCCCCCATCTTTTTAATCACTGTGTCAACTTTTCCTTGGCTTTAAGCAAACCGAAAGTAATTATATCATTCTCAAGTGAGTTATCTTTTGACTGAGTTAGCTGACTTGTAAGTTACTTCAAAATACTCCCAAGTTGTGGTATCCCTTTCCAAACACATGTTGTCAGATGCTTTGCAAAGTTGAGCTCATCAATGACCCAACAATTTGTTTATACAGGCACATGTAATAGCTAACTAATGATAACTAATTTAGGGCATCTGTAAAGAAATAGAATTTAGATTTTTTTTTTTACCTTAATGATAGCTTTACCTATAGTTCTAGATTTCGCTTAGGAATTTAAAAGAGCCTGTACGTTGTCATTTTCTGCTTGAAGCTGTCAATACATTTTAAGTCTATTCTGATGTATGGATTAATAGATAGATCAAGTGTTACTGCCTAAGACAATGCTCACTGTTATTTTTGACAGACAACAGAGTTTCTTAGTTATATCATGTGCAGAATACTACTTCTGTGATCACTCACAACTGTCAGATTGAAAGTCATTTGTGCATTTTTTTTGCCCAGCTCCCCCAAAGAACTGAGTGCATATCCAAAAATAGAAAGAAAAACTTTCCTTTTTTTTTTTTTTAAATTTTCTTCCACCCTGATATGTTTCATTCATCGATTTCCCTCCTCCTCCCACCCCAGGTAATACTACAGAATCTGTCATTTCCTTTTCACTTCAATTAAGGTAGAACCAAACTTTATGTATTCACTTACAGTTCTTCGCAGCTAGGATCTCTAATGCAAAAGGACTGCTGTACGTGCTGTTTAATTTTTATACTTGGTGGGCAAAATCCTGTGCAGCTGGAGACAAAGGATATGTTGCTGTGGGGCTGCCTGGGCCAGAGGTGGCCAGTGTGTTAATAGGGAAACTTGTGGAAGGAGTTGAGTAGGAGCCAGTGTATGTTCTTATGTTGCCTCCATCGGTGCAATGGCCAGGTCATGCATAACAGCTATTTTTGAGCTTTGCATTAGAAAGCCTGTGTTTAAAACCTAATTTTTAAAGGGCGTTAAGTAGCGCCAATCGTTATGTTAATGACGCTTATTGTTTTGGGAAGAATTGCTATGTTTAAGTAGACTGGTGATATCCTATTTATTGTTTGTGAGGAGGAAATGGTAAAATTCGTGTCTGCAGTGGATTATGAACTGGAAGAGGGGGAAAAAAATAGTTCATTCTTAAAAAAACTCATGTCTGTTGCTTTCTTTGCATAAATTCCACCTGGATTTAATTGGCCAAACTTTCATAAGTGGTAGCCCTGCTGTGTGCCTCTAGCAGAGCAAAGGGGTTACAATGGGCAAACAGATGTGGAGTTTTGATACAACATATTCTCTCTCCCCCATCAGTCAGTTCTAGATGTTCATAAAAATAAATCTTTGGACTACAATATGGCAAAAAAATTAAAAGATTAAAAAATGCCTCGAGCTGCTATAAAGATAACGATTGGCATATTTACATAAGGGATGTAATAACCAATAAATAGAACTTAATTAATAAAGATTGCTGTTATGCAGCTGAGGACCTTGAAGTGCTTAACAATTAATTAAGCCTCACAATGCTTCTGCGTTATTAATAAGTGTTGTTGTGATTATATACCTATTCTACAATAGGTAAATAGAGACCCTGTGCACTTCAATGAATCTTTTTCCTCAAGGTCGCATAATGACTTGGCCATAGAATTCAGGAATCTTCACATCACCAGCTGAGACTGGTCCTTAGAAAATACATTTTTGGCATAGACAGGGAGAAAAAAGTATATTCATGCTGGTGTCAATACAGCTCTTCTGTCTGAGGAACCATTGTCTTTGGTTCATGTGGAGTACATGTTATATCTGCTGTTCAGGGTTGTTTTTTGAATGGTAAATTCATCTTTTCTGTTGCATCATCAGTCAACTAATGGCTGGCTGTGCAGCCTTACAACTGTTCTAAGTTTGTTCTGTATAATTTTATTTCTGCTTATGCTCTTTCATGCTTTTGTTTGTATAACTTAGTTTGTACATTATACAGCACTTGTCAGACTCATTTGCAAGGAAATAACTGAAGAATTGTGCTGCATAATATTTTGAGTGAGAACAAGTCAGTCTTCATCTGGTTGATTTGATAGTCCCAGGAATCACTTTGCTAGTTGCCAAAGAGTGAAATACTGCCTGCAAATGGCTGTGAACAGGCACACACTCAGTCACGAAAGGAAAATTGAAAGATCAGCATATCAAACCTGAATTTGGACTTTGCTGAGGTAAGCTGCATATTGCCTGACACATCAAAGGTAGCAGGAACCTATTGCTTTCGGGTAGAGAAGAGGCAGCACCCTCCGTCACAGGTACCTTTAGAGTTATATAAAAAAGGCTTTCCTTTCTGGGTGGTGGTATGGCAAGATTCTTGTTACTCTCTGACAGACTCCTCTGCTGGCCTCATGCAAAGAATCTGTCCCAGTGCCCTGTGAAAATAATGACCAAGTACTCCCAGAAATTATTAGGAAGTATCTCTGGCAAAAGAGAAGTGTTCTCTGAGCCTATGGTCTGGCACAAAAATAGTGAAATACATATGACCAAGCCCAAATGTTTACTATTCACAGTGAGTCAGATCTTTCAAAACAATGAATATGGATTAAAAATATTACTTTGCCCACATCAGTGAGGGTTGAAAATATGTCCCTTGTAAATAAAATAGATTCTTAAACAACAAGATTCTAGGAACTGGAATGCTTATGAAAATCTTGCTATTTTCCATCAGGCTATCACAAATCTTAATAAAATGTTGAGCTTTGGCAACAGTAATGTTTCTTTGTGACTGTTAAAAAAAAAAAAAAAAAAGGTTTTCAGAATGATCAAGTCTTTAAAATTTTGTGGGTTTTTTAAAAGCAAAATTTTATTTTTATGTTTTAGCAGAATAAATTGTGCTGTTTTACCATGTGGAAAAACATTTTTTTCCCAGATATTGTCACATTATGATTATTGGAAAGATATGCTTTTAATTTCCCTTAGTTTTGGAATCTCAAGGATACTTTCATTTCACTTTTCAGATGTTTTTGTTGCCTGTCTGGATATAATGTGCTGCTGTTGGCCTGTACTAATTAAGGCTTCATGTCCAGTATGGACAATTAAGGCTTCATGTCCAGTATTTTAGTGTCATGGGAAAACCAAAGCCTCTGCCATATGCAAGCAAGCCATACACTTGCCAGTTGTGCTAAGGACAATCTCTGTGACCTGTTGGCTCCATGCCATGTGGGAATCGACAGTCTTACTTTAATGGTATATGGTCAAGTTGCTCTGGACGCAACACTGAAGTAAAAACATGAAGCTTTGATTCTCAGACCCATGCATATGTGTAAAATTAAACTAAAGAAGTTGTGGTTTCTATGAAGCATTATGGCAGGAAAGTGGCCAGACTTTCCACTCGCATATTTGTTTTGTAGGGGTGGTGGACTTCTGTCATTTAAGTCTGAACTCTGCTGAAACTGAAGGTAGTCATAAATATGTTGCTGTTAGAATACAGGAAAGTGTGCATGCTTTTCAATTTTGCTTTCCCTTTCTCCTGATTTATTAGCTGAATGTGGTTTTTTTACTAGTATCTTGTCGTATTTTGGGAAAATCAATATATCAGGTTTTTTTTCCTTTACTGAGAATGTATCACATGATGAACGTAATCAGACAGTGGTGGTTCTTGGGGAAAAGCTCAATCTCATTTTGCAGACTCAAGTTCAAATAGTTCTGGCAGCATGCAAATGTTGATGCTTAACCAGGAATTGTCTCTGAACCTTTATGTTCATTGCTGCTTCTTGATTGAGTATTCATGTTGTTGTATGGAAGAAGAAAAGGTTGCAAGATAATTTCTTACCACTCTGGCAAGCTGTGATCTGGGGTGTAGATGGAATCATCTCTCTTGTTTTGTCAGTGCTACCCCTTTGAACTCCTGGCTGAAAAGCTATAATAAAGATCTGTCTCAAAAGGAAGGTCATCAGGCAAGTGCTGAGACTTCAGGAAGTCTTAAGCAAACCTACAGAGTCTTTTTGCCATTCAATTGCTCCATCTTGAGCCAGGCCCTTCCTTACCGGTGTGTACTGTAATGAAAATGCCAGTGCTGCTCTAGCTCCTGCTGCTCTAATGTGCTTCTTCCCGGCCCTTGCACTGAACGCTGATTATTCCCTCAGTGGTGGTGCCCTGTGCATGAGGTATGTTGTGTAGAGTCCTGGAGAAGCAAAGTCATGAAACTGAAAGAAAACAGGGCTGAGTCTAATCATAGAGGCAATCAGATACTGGATGGTAAACAGTATGTTGGGGAAGCTGAAAACGTAGGGGGGGAAAGAGCAGCTAAGTTTATCCACGTACTTCAAAAACAGATGTTTCACAGATTTTGGTATGTACCTTTCCCACTTTTAAAATAGCATATTCTGATACTTCCGATTTATTTACCTACCTGTTCCAAGGAGCATGGGGTGCAAGAGTAGAACTCTGTTACTGTAACCCACAATACAGGATACGTAGCAATGGCTGGTGTAGAAAGAGGGAGACTGTGCACGGGAGTTCAAGTAAAAGTGTTCCTAGAAGTCCTTTTCTCATGAATTGCCCCGAGGGCTCCAGCTGCTTGAAAGATGTGTCCCAAGGGCAAACTTATTCTCTAAGAAGACAACAGAGACATCAGATCTTGGCAGACTAATGCGCAAGCTCTTTAATGTCTGCATTAACTCTTTAGCTGTTAAGCTATTTTTTCTTCTTAGATGTTAATAATATCTTTGGAAGGAGTTGACCTAGAAATTTATGTTACTCGGGGAGTTTGGTTGTGAAGCTCAGCTGTGCTCCAGGTGAAACCTTAGATTTGATTGCCTAAGGCTAAAGCATATTCCTTCTGGGTGAGAGAGTTTTGGATGTTATGTTCTCCAGTCAGTGCAAACACACAAACTATAAAAGCTGTTTGCAAATTCTTTTCTTTCATGTGGTGTTTTTGCAAGTTGCCCATTTGCTTAGTGGTTTTCCAGGAACTCTTTTTGTTTTTCTGTTCTTTTCATGAATTGTTGGACAGGGTCTGTGCTCCAGAGTCAGCAGGAGTGTAGACTTTAAGTTAGAATATTCAGATTTGATTTTCCCCTCCCCTATACCACTACATTCTTTAGGAGCTATCCAGCTTTCTCAGAGATGCTCAAAGCTCAATGTTCATCTTATGATCAGATTCTCAGAGGTCTGTGGTAGGGTTTTTTGTTGGGTTTTTTGTGTGTGTCTTTTTTTTTTAAGAGGGTCTATTATGTAAATCAAACACCCACAATTACCACGGATGTCAATAGGAGCCCATAATCATTATAGGGGGGTTATTACCTCTTGCAGAGTGATACTCCAATGACTTAAGAAAAGTAATTTGGAATAATAACTGTTTCCATTTCACTGATAGAAAAGTTTTAGTCTTGCAAAAGAAGAAACAGATGTCTGGTTTGGCATCAGTAGGTACAGTTCTGCCCATAGAGGAAGCCATAATGTGGCCTCAACAAGAAAAGAAACCGTGCAGTTTTAAGCAGATTAGATAATTGAGATTAGCCCTCTGTGATCTTGCTGTGTTTTAATTTATTTCAAAACAGTCTAACATAGAGCATGTTGAGCAATCAGTTGAAAATCACGTGCAAACACTGCCTAAGTACCGATAAGAATCGTGGAGGTAAACAATGAATTCCTACTAATGGCTAAGTCACCAAGGTAAGATCAAGTCTAAATACACACCCTTAGTTAAATATAATTTCATTAACTCAGGTTACGTGGCTTTGGTAAAGGTACGGTTTTTTTTTTTTCTCTCCCTGCTCTCCACTTTCTGATGCTTGTCAAATGAATTGCATACAACTAATCCATCATTTTCAACTTTGTTTGTCTGTACCAGAGATGTGTTTTGAGCTGAACAATAACCCAGCATAATTCTGTAAATCTAACAGCGGATCAACACTAGGTGCACGTGATAATGCTGGTTAGTAAAGCATGATTTTAGTGCATTTTGCATAAAACATTTCTATATCTGAATTCTACTAAAAATTTAGATTATCCTACTAAAAAAAAGACCATTGCCTACTATAAATAGCCAAATATCACAGTATTTCCCATTGAGAAGACATATGCAGATCTTGCTACACGTTTTTATTGCTGGGGCTAAAGGGTTTTTAATCCACTGTTAACATTATGCATTGTGTAGTGCGCACTTGATGTTATTCCCTCATCACTTTTCATCCTCTCCCATTACGGAATTCTACTAGATGTTTGTTTTTTTTTTTTTTTCTCCCTACACTCAACAATCAAGCTCAGGTATTTTAAGTATAAACAGCTTAGCACTAGTTTAACATTTTGTTGAAAATCCTAGCTTGAGTATCTAACTGATATTTATATCTCGGAATTTGCCTCTCTGTGTAAGGCTTGTTCTTCTTTTTTTTGATATCTCACGTTCTTTGCTTTTTCCTTCCCATTTAGCCATTTGTTTGGATCAGTTGTCTTTCTTTGGTTTTCTGGCCAACCACCCCTTCTAAGATATCCAGATTCCCTTTTGCTAAATATTCTGTAGTAAAGTTTCTAATCAGCAATGCAGCAGATAAAACCAATGGACGAACAGCATGAAGGCTCCCTTTTCTCTAGGAGTTATTGCTCCCACAGAAAATGTTCCTACTTTAACATTCCTCTCATCCTCCCTATTAAGTTCTACAGGACCAGTTTTTTTAATGCAACAGAAGACTTTTCACCCTGCTCAGTACTGCCAAATGGTCCAGTCCCAAGGAGATAGTTAACACATAAAAATGACAATAAATAATAACAACAATTGAAGCATCCATGGTAGTAGATTTAAAATTTATTGGCTCATTTATCAGCCAGTATAGAAAAACAGCTGTTCTTGCTTCCATAGTCAGTAGCCTGATACGGGCCAGTAATAGATTCTTCAAGACAGAATACAATAAAACTCATAGTGGGAACATATGGGCTCTCCTGACTCAAAAAAAGTGGTGGTGGTGTTGTTTTTTTAAAAGTCCTGTTTATATGCTGATGCATGATTTATCCTATTACCTGGAACTATGAAAGTTCTTTATACCAATGGTATCTTTTGATGATGAATATTGTAGGTGCTTATTATTTGTCCAAAGACTGGACCTCTGTGTTAAGCAAACACAGAGCAAAAAGTTACCTGTTGCCTCAAAGAGCTTACAACCTTGCAGAAGAACTAGAGATGGATAGAAAAAGATGGAAGAGTGTTATGAGACTATTGACCAGCATGAATAGTAGTGGCCACAGAATGTGAGTTGTCAAAGCATCACCTGTGATTTTTGGTGAGGTTGGTGGGAGAGGACACGAATGAGCTAATAGCCTTGTGGGTGCTTGCAAGGAACTCCCACTGAACAGAGAGGCAGTGTGGTTGAAATCATGAAGGTGTTTTTCCGTCAATGTGACAAATGTGTTTCAGAACTGGTATATTGAGATGAAGAAGATGCAGAAGATGGGGTCAGGGGTCAGAGATAAGCTGTGAAAGACCTTGTCAAGGTAGATAAGCTTATGTTTGATGTAGTAGAAAAGGTGAACGAGCTGAGAGATTGAACATATAGTCAAAAAGAGGAGCTAAGAAATGATCTCTTCCCCTCATAAGACAGGAGCAAAACATTGTGGTGTGTAATTGTGGCCAGAGGATAGTGGCAGGAGTTGATATGAGAGTGCTTGGATTAGAGTTGGCTCAAGTGCCTGCTGTTACACAGAATGGTGGAAATTTTCTATATGGGACTCTAGAGGAAGCTCTGAATCTAAGGTGACTCTTTGATACTGGTGAGGTCTCCATACTTAGGATGACAGAATGGACATGACTGATAGGGAAGATGGTGGTATGGTCAACAGTGAGAAAAGGACAAAACTGGGAAAGGAGAGAATTTAATATATCTGCTTTGGATGTGGTCTGATTTTATTTTTTAAAATCCCTATCCCTCATGGATATCCTAGCAACAGAAAAAGATCCAATGTGGAACAACAGGGAGATCTGGAGTAGAGATGTGGATTTTGAGAGACACTAAGATATGGTGAATTTGTGAATAAGATCATCTGTGTAAAAGGGGTATAGGGAGACAAGACAGAGGATAAAACCTCCCCCACTCCCAGTGTTGCCACCATGAAAAACAAGAGAGAGGGAGGACAGATTTTTCCATAGGATGAAAAAAATTACATATTTAAACATGTTCTGTTAAGGCATGCTGCCTTTTAGGTCCACTGAACATCTCCCTGTTCTTATATTGCAGAAGAAGCTGTATGAAGTACCCATTTTAATCCTTTACAGTTCATTATTTCTTAGATTTTTTTTTTAAATTTGCTTTTTCTCTAATCTAAAGAGCAATCATCTCAAAATGGCAAAGTAAGAGAAGTAATTGTAAACACTGTGGCACGTAAGTAGCGCATAGGAAGGAGCTGAAGGCATCCATTATTACCGTTAGCCTGATTTGCCTCTTTAATGTCTTTCATCTCTCTGCACTCAATGCCCTTTTCCTACTTGGGAAGCCGATAGTTTAGCTTTGTTCCAAGATTTATGTGATTACAGATACAAATATCTGCTGTATGTTTTGTGTGTTCTGAATTCTGGCATGAATCTCAAGAAAATTTCTAGGTGTTTTGCTATTACTGTCCAGGGAATGATCTAAACTTCCAGCAACTTCTTTATTTCTCCAAAGTGTAGCTTGCTTATTGCCTGCATTGCTGTTTGCAACCTTTAGTCATTGAATCTTCTAGTTTGTGTTTGGATCTGATGCTTTCTGTGGTGGTTGTGTTTTGGTGTGTGTTTTTGGTTTTTTTTTTTAACCCTCCTGGCTGGAATAGGGACGTGACCTTGCTGCCTCTCCGCTGTGGCAGTTAAGGGTATTTTTTTAAAGACCGTGGGGGATGGATCTCCTTTGGGATCTGGCACAGCATCTCCAGTGAGTGCAGTCTCAGGTGTGTGCTGACCTGCTCTGCCAAAAAACTGTTTAAAGAGGTGCATGGAAAGTTAGCAGAGATCTGGCTTACTGTGTCAGAAATGATGTAACAGAATGTCCCCTGTCCTTTGCCCCGAGCTGTGTTGCTTCACTTGCAAGAGCAGCAGAGCAATACAAATAAACCACTCGCCTACTTTAAGGCATCTCAGTTTACTTGGGGGCTAACTCAGCAAAGGCAACTATGCGGATTGTGATCTACGTCTGCTCTTCCAGGTCTTACTGCCTCTTTGTGCTAAGCCTGCCTCCAGTTTTGGGACAGCAAAGGATGTTGAGTATGGGAACAGATCATGGGAATTTTCCTAGGAAAACAAAAACAACATTTAAAATCTGTTTATTTTCTGTTGAAATTAAAAAATGTTCTGTTTGTATCTAAATAGGAGAAAAATATTTCTCTTTAAATAATGTCCAAGGGTCCAAGTCTGATGATGTGAATCCCAGCTGCTGACTCCACAGTTCATAGTTTAGGAAGTTTGAAAGGAGGCAGTATGGAATAGGAAGATTCTGACTTCCAGGACAAAAATGTGTCTAGGGAGAGAAGGAGCTACGCATTGCCAAGTGTTGGCTCTTTAATGTCATGCAGGCAAATATCAGTCAGCAGTGTGTGCTAAAAGCAACATGAGTGCCATGTGATATTATATCCCAAATTGCACTTAATAAAAGTCAAGGAACAGGTATGTTTTACCAACAAGCTTGTTGTAGTCCAAGCCAGGCAGGTGGTAGCTATGGCTAGTTCAGTGGGTAGATGAGGCTCTGGCCAGGTCACAAGGTGGAGGCTGGCTTGGGATTCGGGCCTGAGTTGGGAGACAGCAGTGTGGTACCTCATGAAGTTTGGCCTCCTGATTTTCTTTAGTTTAGAAGGTGTGGCTGATTTTACATGATGGATTGCAAGGAAGGATTTTTGTAGTGGCATTTTTAGTACCTTTGGCTGGAATTGGGAAAGGATCATTTTGCAACTAAATCCAACCCACCAGCACACCCAAAAGATCTGAGGTTGTATTTCAGTGGTTAATCCCATCTCTGATGTCAGATTGCCTAATCCTCTTTATAAATTCCATCTGCCCAACAGCACACAGTCTCACGCTGCCCAAACCTCAACACATGAGGACACTGGGGAAGGGGGACAAGTTAAATAATCAGAGATTTTGGAGCCAGTTTTGGATCTGTATAGAATGAGATGGAAAATCATGGTATTTTAGGGCAGCTTAAAGCTTGTCAACTGATTAGTTGTAGCCAAGTCATTTATTGGATTTGAAACCATTGGCCAAGTGAGATTGTTATTGTGTCCATGAGCAACTCTGCAAATATGGCTGAGCCTTGTGAACCTGAGGCTGTGGGAGCATGAAGGGAAAGTTAAACACCAAACAGCAGCCAGGTGCTGTTAGCAAATGTTTCCCCAATAATTAGATCACCCTGTGGTGGGGACAGTTAAGCCAGATGATGCGGGAGAGTGTTCACATTGTTAAAAACCAAGAGGCAATGCACTTTTACAATAAATTTCACTTTCCATGTCTCTTAACGACAAGATTTTTTTTCCTCTCTTTCTATGTTATCTTTTGGCGATGCGGACAGTTTTCTCTTATTCTTTTGGAAGTCTTTTCAACATTGCACAGCTGTTTGTTTAATATGTCTCTAGTGCCTCAGCAGATAATAGTAAGTCAGAGTGAATATTTACCTTATTTCTGAAGCACTATTCCGTTCAGCACTTCTAGCACTCTGGTGGTTTCAAGTGAGCAGCGTAGCATTTTAATTTTTCTTTACTTTGGGCATTCAGTCACTCTAGAACAAGACTGTTGCTTATGTTCTTTCTCCCATTATCTTTTCTTTCTCATCAAATCGTAAATATCTTCGTTACCTCTTTTCACTGACAGGCTTTCAAACTTTTATTTCAGAGGTTTGAGTGACCTCATGGAAAAGAGCAGTTCCCATCACCTTCCCTAGAAGTCTGCAGAGTGCACAGGACAGTACCTCTGGGTGTTACAACACTCCCAGTCCCGCTACCAGCGGTACCAATTAGCTAACAAGCAGACAGCAAAGTCCATTAACATAAAGAGAAAGGAACCCCAAATACTACTTCCCTGCTGTGAAAAAACTAAGCTGTGTTTATTCCACTACTCATCCTGGTGTTGGTTTAGGGGTGGATTCCCAAAATTTCTTGGCGTCGCTTCCGCTGAAGTCCTAAATCTCTAATAAACTTCTAGTGACTGCTGAGAACAGAAACCCTGAACAGAAATGCCTGCCCCAACAGGCACTTATGGAGGGACTGGGGGAGGCTGCTCACCACTTATTTTGTACTTGTGCAAAAACTGAAGAGATTAAGAAATATTTTCCTTACTTTTCAGAAAGAAAAGTTGCCCACAGCTGAAGCTAGGGCATTTGGTTAACATTACTCTTTTTCACTGCAGTATGCCACAACATGGTGTTTCATACTGAACGCATGATCATAGGAATCTATTCTAGTCCAAACAAGATAGTTTTATTTTGTATCTAAGCATCCTTTCTTTTGAACCAGATCAGGAATTCTCTGTATCTTGGAGAATAGGCAGCAAGGGAAATATTCTTCAGATGGCAAGGGTTATTTTTGTGCTTAGCTGCACATTACATCAGCCAGAGCACTTCTGTAAAGGTCTGCCAAGTCCTAAATTTTCAATAATCCCACTTCCTTCTCTTAAATTGAAAAGGTAGTGACTCCCCTGGGAATGCATGTCATTTCAGCATTCCCGTTGACTGTGTATTCTGAAATGCTGCAGTCTGTTTGCTTAGTAATCCCCTTGTCTGTGTAAGTTGTTAGGGGTAACCAAAGGCAGCTGATTACTTAATTGTATAAGGCAGGAAATCGGGTTCTTTCATTAGTTCCCATAATGTTCTTGAGAGCAACCAGTATTCTGCCTGACTGAGTTTTCGATCCTTTAATTCAAAAGATATACTTTCCCTTGGCATACTCAGTGACCCTTTATCCTGATAGGCTAGTTACAGAATAAACTGAACTTTTTAGATTAAAAAAAAAAGAAGCCTAAATTTTCTAAACAAAATAAAATGTTATCTCTTATAATAAAGATAAAACGTGTTGCAACCCAGAGGAGAAATATGACATGTAAGGTCTTCATGTCACTTTGCACGTTTGTAAGATCATTGATTTTTGTGTGTGGTGCTTGAACTGATGGGCCCAAACAGGAAAAGAAATATTGCTATCAACTTATCACAGCCTTAGAGATCTGCTTTTGTTCAGTGTCTTATGCTTAGGAAGCTCTTTTCCCTGCTGATGATTAGCTTTCTTTTACTGAAATTGATAGAGAGCTCGGGGCCAAATTGTGCTGTCTCTGTCTCCATTGGCAATAGCTGTCAGGAGGAGACTGTCACAAAGTCTGTGCTTTGCCATGTGATTAGGGTTATGTACAAGGTCCTGGGCAACGCTGGTGGGGGCTGTGGCTCGGCTATGTTTCCCTCTCCCACCCCAAACCCACGCAGCGGGTTGGAGTGTGGAGCTGGCACGGGGTCTCTGCTCTCTTGCTCCCCACCAGTGCAGCCCCTGTGACTATGAGCAGCTGGGGAAGAAAGGTACAACTGCAACCTGATCTTTAGGAGTGTCTGTTGGTTATCTCATCAAGAAAGAAACAGCAGGTTTTTTTTCTTCTTGGTTCCCCACACCTACGTAAAGTTAAGCTGATACAAACATGGCACTTGCCTTGCTCTTAAGAATCTGCTTATAAATGATTCTGTCTCTCCTTTCTTTAAAACCCCAGAAGATCAGTTTGTGTCAGATTGTCCTTGTTTTCATGCTGTGGGAGGCAAAGGGAACTTTGCTGTAGAATTCCGGGTGCTCATGTTCAAGTCTGTCAGGAGTCTCAAGTGAAGCTTTTTTTCGAAGCATCTTCTATGAATCTGCTTCAGCTTCCCAGGCCTAGTATTTCCAGGAGGAGTTTGCTATGGGGAGAGGTTAGCCTTAGTACATGAAGTGGTGGCATGTAGAGGCTGGGAAAGAATATCAGAACGTTTCTGATGCCTTTGGGTAATCTTTGGTTCCATAAATTATATTAAACCCTCCGGTGTGAATGCTTCTCCCAGCATGTCCCTATATTTCTGCTCCTGAAGAATTAAGGGTGTGTTTGCCATAGTGGCTTAAAGAGTGCACTGAACACTTTCTGTGTAATCAGGAAGATGAAGTACGCACGCTCATGACGGCAAGAGTAAGGTGTGCTGCATTTCTTCCTGCCAGTGTGTGGGGATCGAGCCTTGATTTGATTCCTATAATAACAGGTTGCCTTGGGTAGAAAGCCTCTTCTACCCGGCAGAGATATGGTACGCAGCTGCTCTGCCCTACACTTCCATGCTGCCCTACGTTCCCACACAAGGGAGGACGCTGTTGACTGTGTGTGGCAATGCAGAAGTAGCAGGGGGATGGGAAGACCCCGGTGTCTGTTATCACACCCGAAAGCAGCAGAGCTGTTCTTGCATCTCGGGTCAATGGAAGCTCACAGCCCACCCCACCAGTATCCCAGAGTCTTGTAGGCTGTAATATTTTCATCTATGTACAAAGCATTTAAGATAACGATGCTGTCCTCCTCACTCTCTTTTTGGAAAAAGAGGTTATAGAAAGGCTTAGTAACTCATGGAAGGTGTGCAGAGCAAAGAGTTAAACGAGGTTCTTTCAATTCTTAGGCAAGTCTGCCAGTAGACAACTCTTGGCTAATTTGAAGCACAGCCTGCTACAAAGTTGATTTTCATGGGCTGATGGATCCAGAGTAAGTCTAGAAGTTGATCTGATGAACTTCTATTTCAGGTCATTGTTGTACTGCCCATACTAAAGGGGATAAAATGGATGTGTGTACCACACTGGGCAGAGCTACATTCTAAATAAATGAAAGTATGATAAAAACAAATTGAAGATACATGGCCCTAAGGCCTTAACCAGGAAATAAGACGACAGTTTCTATTAATCAGTGAAGTGAGTTTGTAAGACAGCTTTCTCCTAGAAATAGTGGGGACAGAAGCCTAGAGTGGTTAGAATGATTTGGTGTTAAAATTCAAAGCTTTCTAAATTCTTATAAACCCCAGCTGAGGTTACAGTCACCTCTGGGAATGTGTGACCTGCTCTTCAGGCTTTTGTGGGTTTTTTTAGTGTGTGTGCGTGGTGTTTTTTGTTAATTCCTTGCAACTACTATGCACTGTTATGGAAGGGGCAGAGACTAGAGGGACATAATTTACTCTGGTTGATGGAACTCCAGCTCCACTCTACCTGAGAGTTGCCCACACACATGTATTGGCAATTTTGTAACCTTTAAATAAAAATGTGGTAATTGTGGAATGGAAGCTCTTATTGCTCTGAATGGAAAGAAAGGCGCAGTCCTGTCTCCGTTATTAGCTTTCCCAAAATTTTCAATGATCTTTTTCCTGTGCCTTGTTGCAACCTCTTTCTTTTCAGTACAACTGTATGTCCTGTGTTTGATGTCAGTGGGGAAGAAAAGCAGCAACTGTCCTCTGCTACCATTTTCCAGGCGTAACCTTATATGTCTTGCTGGTTCAAATAGAAAAGCAAGGGGGAGATTTGTGAGCTATCCACACGGCTGTGGATAACTTCAATACTAGGTGGTCTGTGGCTCATACTCCTCAGCAGTGAGTTGGTTCAAAAAAACCTCCAAACCTCTTCTGCCCCAGATCCTCTTTCCACCACTTCTCCATTCCCTCTAGCTAAAGCTGGGGCTTGTCCAAACTAGACTCAAGTACCCTGTGTGCCTGCACTGGTGCTTGATGTCACCTAAGACATTTTAGGCACAGCTTCAGGAGGAAGCAATATTTCCTCTTACCTGTCACACATCACTCGTGTTACCTGTCACTGAAGGAAAACATGACGTTCATAAATTTGTAGACTTTAAAGAATAAAAAACAAAAAACCACAACTTAATAAAATTGCAATTGATCCGTATAGGCAAAAATATCCCTCGTAAGTATTTTTGAACACTTTGGACAGTTGGACTGCTACATCAAAACTGTGCAGGTGGGTGAATTTTGCAGGGTTATTTCAGATAAAGATGGATATAGTTTGAGAAGAGAAGCCTTAATCACTGAGCAAGGGTGTTCACCTAGTTTGGACTGATCTGGGAACAATCGTATCTGTATGCTGTGCGTCTTAGTGGATGTGGAAAAGGTGAAATGAACTGTGAAAATGTTTGCGAAACAGGCATAATTTCAGTGGACTGTGGTGGTAGTGCCCTTTTATTGAGTTTGTGTGTTACTTTCCCTGGATTTGTAAGAGGACACCTTCGCTGGTCACTGGCCTGTGTTCACATTATGCAGAAGACAGATCTATAATGGGGTGTTTATTTTGGATCTGATTTAACACTCATGGCAATTGATGAAAAATCATCAGGTGATATAAATGTCCTTTATATGAATAGAACAGCCATTTTTTTCACAAAAAAATAGGGCTGCCTAAATGAGTAGAGACTAGAACCATGTGAACACATTTAATATAAGTCTAATAATTTCAGACAAGTATGTGACTCAAATTAATTGGAGGTTTCTGCTTCTAACTATAATATTTCTTATCATGTAATGCATTAAGGCAGCATAACATATACAAGACAAATATTAAACAAAGGTATTATGGATGGGAAATTCCTAATCTAGCTCACTATGTTGGTACAGTGGAAGTTTCTTAATCCAATATCTGATGAAGGAACAAGGAGAGAATTAATTTACTGCACACTAATTACTGAGGAGTATGCACTGTATATACAGTGAAAGGCACTGAAATGAATAGTTGATAAACAATATCTGGCAAATTAAAAATCTGAAATGTTAAATGAAATGCAAATTAAAAATCTGGACCGTTAAATTAATTGAATGCAAAAAAACCCTGACATTAACTATCATCAAGGGTCGAAGTTATATCAGCAAAAGCAAAGCTATTCAGAGTTAAATTCTGCTTCTCTCTGTGATTTACTTGTTGTGAATAGGTAGGCACTAGAGGAGCCCCAAAGATATGGAGGTATATGCTGTCCTAGGAAATGATGGGGTTGGTTTGCATCTGAAAGAAGGTCTACTGAAATCAATGGGTGCAGGCAAAATGCAAGACTTAGCTGAAGTTGGTACAGACACCACAACCCAAGCTAACAGTGTACGAGTTTTAATCTAGAAGAGACTTGATTTTGTTTTTTGCATTATATTTTAAGCCTAGTTTTCTCTGTGTGCCTCATTTTTTGGTGGAATAGAGTGTGGAAAACACTACAATGAGGATGTAAGATGTTTCAAAGAATTAATTTGCAGGAACTTAATTAAGGCTTAATATATAGTCACACATGCATATTAAGTCATGTTTTTCCAAAAAATATGCCCATCAAGGGCATATTTACATACAAATAAGTAAACTTCTAATCCAATTGAAGGAAATGGAAATATGTTTTAAGGATCAACTTGGTCAACAAGAGACTGAAAAGATAGGGAAAATTTAGTATTTTTCTCAAAATTCTGGGATATACCACAAACTGTGCTTTTATTTAACCAGTTTAAATTTTTACTTATTTTCCTCCATTTTAATCTCTATTCATGGTTATTTGTGTAGGGTATAATGTTATATAAAGGACTGAGTGTAACAATTGTTCCAGATGAGAACTGTTTCTGCATGTCCACCAGGCTGGGGTGGGGGCTGCAGGGAGAACTTGGAAACTGCGAAAAAGGTATGTTGTAGGCCAACCTTAAGAAATGTAAACCCCCCCAAACAAATGCATGTATATGCATATGTGCACCCTCGCCCTTACAAAGTGCAAGGGAGATAAGAACACTCTCAACTTTAAGCATGTGCATAGTCCTATGAAAGTCAAGTGCTGAGTAGGGGGATCTGACGATTCAGGTTCTATTTTGGGGTCACAAGAGCCATCTCTAACAGCTCTGAGACAAATTGTTCAGGCCACAGTTAAAGTGTGAGGCTCTTTGCAACCAGATGGTACAAGCAAGCACCTGCAAAGTGAGGTGCGTTATTGCTGCCTGTTAGACTTGAGCTGACTTGAGTGTGTATCTGGAGAAGTGGGCAGTGTGTGTTCTGCATCTTTACACTACTTTCTTCCAGTCCTGGATGCTCTTCCAACTGAAGAGCCTACCAGCGATGAGGGGGATTGATTTCACTGTTTGAAGACAAAGGTCTCAGAATGGCAGTTTTCATTGATTAAATGAAGGCACTTTTCAGAGGAAATGTGATTGCAGTAAATTCTAGGTTAAACTGATACTAGTATTTGAATTATAGACAAGTATAGTAACGACTAAGTATTAGGAATGTATATTAAGATAAGATCAATCTGGGAGAGAGTACTGCTAGTAAAAAAACCTCATGATCTATATATTATCCTTGCAATGTAATGTCATGACCCAATTCCAGTGTACCACCACTTAAAGACTGGAAAGAATGCAATGCAATTAGTTTAACATTTAACAAATCTGAAATATAGTCTAGCACTATATTTCTGTTAATCTTGGTTTGTTCCAATGTGTTTTAATAGGTTTAGACGTACAGTAGGAGATCTATTGCAATTAAAAGTTCTTACATACTAGTAGCGATTCCCTGGAGATCTGGTCAATCTCCCACAGTAATGAAGATATAATTATACTGATGTAAATCACAGCACCATAACTAGGAGGGATTGGCCTTTCCCCTCCCTTAATTCATTGAAAGATTTTTATCTTTGACAGGTACTTTCAAACAGGGTGATGGGCTGGAAGGCAGGATGTTTTTTCTGGTAACTTATTTGCTTGGGGAGAAAATGTGGTTGTTTTGGTGTTTGTGTGGTTGTGTGTGGGGGTTTTTTTTGTTTGTTTTGTGTGTGTGTGTGGGGTGTGTGTGTTGTGTGTGGGGTGTGTGTGTGTTGTGGTTTTTTTTTTTTTTTTTTAAGATGGCTTGAGTACTGAGATGATTCTCAAATTCTGCTTCTCCCATTCTGGGATAGCAGTAATTCTTTTAGGCTTCTTAATGAAGTGTGGTTGAGATCAGATTTTCTGCTCTGGCTGTGGTGTTCTCAGCTTGAGAATAGGAAAACATGTCTGAAGGTAGCCTGAGGTCACTTTTTGGGTTTCAGTGTAGTCGGGTCTGCAAAGAGCCTACCTGGCTCCTGTTGTAAGTAAGAAAAAAAATGGCCTTAGGGCAGATTTATGTTTTACTCAACTGTGATAGTCCCAGACATCTATTCTTTGCTGTGAAAATAGCCAAACGCAGCATGCTCAAACCATAACATTTTCTGCCTTGGTAGGCTTCCAGATATACTTCCTACCTGTCAGAGCAAAAGGCTACTTTGCCAGCTTTAGTACTGGCTGAAAAAGTCCATTGACTTAGGATGTTTTCTGCAGGTTTGCTTCTACTTTGTTTCTACCTGACTACTCTAAACAAGCCATAACAGAGGGACACTCCTGCCAGTTGGTATATTTTTCTTGGCCATCAAATATGACTCATCCCACCAAGCTGTCAGCTTCTTAGAAAAAGACTAAAATTTAAAAATTATTATTTTAAAGTGAAATAATATATTTATTGCTGCCAGCTCATACGTTCTATGCTGGTTTTGTGTGTGTATATAGATATATAGAATATATATGTATAACCTCCCAAAACCTAAACCAAAATCAACATCAGAAGGCGGCAATGTGTTAGGAAACACTTCCCTTCAGGCAGTAGTTTAATTTATCACGGTTTTTTCTGTTGCACTCCTGAACTGAAACAGCATTCAGTTTTCCCCTAGTCCCTTATCTAGCAAACACCATTTTCTTTCCCTCAATCTCCTCTCCTTGAATCTGTGCATGTGTCCTGCCATATTTTGTATATACTGTTAAAGCCCACAAACAAAATACTAAATTAAGCCCAACCAGAAGATTCACTCCTTGTTTTATTGCATGGCTGGGACATGATGTCTGAGAAGGGAGATGTCATCACTGCAATAAGAGAAAGGGTTGTGTTCTGCAGGAATGCAGAAGAGTCTGAGTGGTTGCATGTTTCAAACACTGCCTCAGTGGTCTGAGAGCAAGGCAGGACATTTCCACAGAAATGTTAGTTTTTACCAAAAAATCTGGAGGGCCACCAGAGAGGCTGTTCAACGCTTGTCATCATGATCCTCCTTTCAGCCAACTGATGGTTATGGTATGTTCCTCAACAGATGGGTTACCAAAGATTTTGTAGGGACACCTTGAGGTTCCATTAACCTCTGACTTTCTGGGCAATGCAGGTGTCAGAGGAGATGTTTGAGGCAAGCTGTCCTCAACATCTCTCCTAGGAGAAATTCTCACAAGTTCTCGCAAGACAGATTTCCTCCCCACCCCCATCAACGATGACAGGTTTAGGACTAAGGCAGAAGTGAAGAAAGGTTACCATTATATTACTGGGAAAAGACTACTATTTTTGTTTTTTGCCATTGCTTTTCTTGGGCAAATATTCTGAGGTTTTGCATATCTGTGTTTGTCATCTCTGGCAGTCAGCAGTTGACACCTTTCTTTGGAAATGAAAACAGGGCTTAGGAACATGGCAGAAGCCACAGACTGCCTGAGTCTGCAGGTGACTCGCTGCTGACCCATGGGGACTCCTTCCAGGAACAGACAACAGCTGTGCTGGTCGTGGCACTGCTATCTGAGCTGTGTGTGCTCTTGGGAGAGAGCTTCAGCACCAAGAGTCCAGTCCTCTTTCCGATTGCTGAAATTCACTAAGAGAATTGGCTCTGTATGTTAGGGAGTGTTTTGATTGCATAGAAATCAAAGATTGTGAAGACCAAGTAGAGTGATTGTGGGTAAGGATGAGGGGGAAGGCCAATGAGGCAGATATCCTGCTGGGAGTCTGTTACAGACCACCCAACCAGGATGAAGAGACAGATGAGACATTCTATAAGCGACTGGCAGAAGTCTCGCATTCGCTGGCCCTTGTTCTTTTGGGGGACTTCAATCTACCGGACATCTGTTGGAAGTATAACACGGCAGAGAGGAAACAATCTGGGAGGTTCCTGGAGTGTGTGGGGGATAACTTCCTGACGCAGCTGGTGAGTGAGCCCACCAGGGGAGGTGCCTTGCTGGACCTGCTGTTTACAAACAGAGAAGGACTGGTGGGAGATGTGGTGGTCGGAGGCCGTCTTGGGCTTAGTGACCACGACATGATAGAATTCTCAGTTGTGAGCGAAGTAAGGAGAGGGGTCAGCAAAACTGCTATCACGGACTTCTGGAGGGCAGACTTTGGCCTGTTCAGGTCACTGGTTGAGAGAGTCCCTTGGGAGACAGTCCTAAAGGACAAAGGGGTCCAGGAAGGCTGGACAGCCTTCAAGAAGGAAATCTTGAAGGCGCAGGAGCAGGCGGTCCCCATGTGCCATAAGAAGAGCTGGCGGGGAAGGCGACCGGCCTGGCTGAACAGGGAGATTTTGCTGGGACTCAGGGAAAGGAGGAGAGTTTATCACCTCTGGAAGAAGGGGCAGGCAACTCACGAAGAGTACAAGGATCTCGTTAGGTCAAGCAGGGACAAAATTAGAAAGGCAAAAGCCCAGCTAGAGCTCAATCTGACCACGGTCACAAAGGATAATAAAAAATGTTTTTACAAATATATTAACAACAAAAAGAGAGGCAAGGAGAATCTCCATCCCCTACTGGATATGGCAGGGAACATTGTCTCCAAGGACGAGGACAAGGCTGAGGTACTTAATGCCTTCTTTGCTTCAGTCTTTAATAGCCAGTCCAGGTATCCGCAGGGTATTCAGCCCACTGAGCTGGAAGATGGGGTTGGAGAGCACAATATACTCCTCATAATCCAGGAGGAAGCAGTCAAGGACATGCTAAACCACCTGGACACTCACAAGTCTATGGGACCTGATGGGATCCACCCGAGAGTACTGAGAGAGTTGGCGAAGGAGCTTGCCAAGCCACTCTCCATCATTTATCACCAGTCCTGGTTAACAGGGGAGGTCCCAGAAGACTGGAGGCTTGCCAGTGTGACACCCGTCTACAAGAAAGGCCGGAAGGAGGATCCTGGGAACTACAGGCCTGTCAGCCTGACCTCTGTACCGGGGAAGATTATGGAGCGGTTGGTCTTAAGAGTGCTCACAGGGCACCTGGAGGACAACCAAGGGATCAGGCCCAGCCAGTATGGCTTCATGAAAGGCAGGTCCTGCTTGACCAACCTGATCTCCTTCTATGACCAGGTGACCCGCCTAGTGGATGAGGGAAAGACTGTGGACGTTGTCTACCTGGACTTTAGTAAAGCCTTTGACAGCGTCTCCCACAGCATTCTCCTGGAGAAACTGGCGGCTCATGGCTTAGACAGGTTTACTCTTCGCTGGGTGAGGAACTGGCTGGATGGCCGAGCCCAGAGAGTTGTGGTGAGCGGCGTTAAATCCGGCTGGTGGCCGGTCACAAGCGGTGTTCCCCAGGGCTCGGTTCTGAGGCCGGTCTTGTTCAATATCTTTATAGATGATCTGGATGAGGGAATTGAGTGCTCCCTCAGTAAGTTTGCAGATGACACCAAGTTGGGTGGGAGCGTTGATCTGCTGGAGGGTAGGAGGGCTCTGCAGAGGGATCTGGACAGGCTGGATCGATGGGCCGAGGTCAACTGTATGAGGTTTAACAAGGCCAAGTGCAGGGTCCTGCACTTCGGCCACAACAACCCCATGCAACGCTACAGGCTTGGGGAGGAGTGGCTGGAGAGCAGCCTGGCGGAAAGGGACCTGAGGGTGCTGGTTGACAGCCGGCTGAACATGAGCCGGCAGTGTGCCCAGGTGGCCAAGGCAGCCAACAACATCCTGGCCTGTATCAGAAATAGTGTGGCCAGCAGGAGTAGGGAAGTGATTGTGCCCCTGTACTCGGCACTGGTGAGGCCGCACCCTGAATCCTGTGTTCAGTTTTGGGCCCCTCACTACAAGAAGGATGCTGAGGTGCTGGAGCGTGTCCAGAGAAGGGCAACGAAGCTGGTGAGGGGTCTGGAGCACAAGTCTTATGAGGAGCAGCTGAGGGAACTGGGGGTATTTAGTCTGGAGAAGAGGAGGCTGAGGGGAGATCTTATCGCTCTCTACAACTACCTGAAAGGGGGTTGTGGCGACGAGGGTGTTGACCTCTTCTCCCAGGTAACCAGCGATAGGACAAGAGGAAATGGCCTCAAGTTGCGCCAGGGGAGGTTTAGATGGGATATTAGGAAAAATTTCTTCACTGAGATGGTGGTCAGACATTGGAACAGGCTGCCCAGGGAGGTGGTGGAGTCACCATCCCTGGAAGTGTTCAAAAAACGTGTGGATGTGGCACTTCAGGACATGGTTTAGGGAACATGGTGGTGCTGGATTAATGATTGGACTTGATGATCTTGAAGATCCTTTCCAACCTAGTGATTCTGTGAGATGATATAAAAATAAAATGTCTCGGTTTTATTTTCTATTGAACTGATGTTTCTTTAGAATTGTCTGTTCCGCATACTACTCACCTTGCTGGCAAAAGCATTGGTGATCAGTGAGGACAAAGTGATTCTGACTGTCAGCTTGCCACATAGATCCAGAGCAAACGAACACATCAGAAGCTGTTTTTGTGCAAGGTCTGCTTTTGATCTGTGCATTTTTCTGGCAGAGTCGGGCTATGCCCTATTACTTTCTTACAATAAAAGGGAATGTTTCTTCTAGGTTCTGTAGTATGCAGCTGCAATAATCATAGGGGAGCCCCACATGGTCTGATTTCTGGTGTTTAATGTGAACCCCTGAGGTTCTGTGGGGAGCAATTATATAAGGTGTAAAACATTTTTCAGAATTGTTTTGCCACACTACAGTTAAAGCTTGCAGTGAGCCTCCTTCATTTATCTCTCTGCCCCAAGATAGCTTATCTAAATGCATGGTTATTAAAGAGCTCCTAAACCATGTTAAAGTTGTTTCTGAAAATATTCTGACTAATGGCAATGTTGACAAGGGTGAATCATCATGGAGAACATTGTGCTCATCAGGACAGTTTTGCAGCTGATGGGATTTGGCAGAATGCCATGGAAGTTCATGGCACTTCTCTGCAGATTGATAGTGGGCAAGGATTGATATGCTGGGCAGGCGTTGACTGACTGAAGCTCTGATGGAGTGGATTTGTACTGGCCCAGAGCCTGCAGTTCATAAAAGGAAACCCTGAACTTAAATCAAATACTTTTATTGTACAATCGTTATACAGGGAATATTACTATCTAAATGCTAGTGTGCTTCTGTGAGGATGTATCAGCAAGTTAGGCAAGTAGCAAGAAGCTATTTATTTAACTTTGCTACCATTATTAAGGTATTGGCTACAGGTTTCATCGCTGTCCTTCTCAAGAACAAGTCAGAGCAAGCTTGGTTAGTGCTACCCCACACACTGGAAGTCTGCGGTGGGAGCGGTAGAGGAGGTACATTGGCTGCACCCATCCATGCAACTGCACTGGCACCAGAGGCAGGGAGTGACTGGCTTAGCAAGCTGAAGGGATGTGCCTGAGGCTTTGGCTGAGTCTGTTCAAACAATAGTTTGTCCAGGCAAGGAGATGGATTTCCACCCCTGGAACAGCCCATGACTCAGAGTCCGTGCTGGAGCCCTTCTCAGCGTGCTTTCAGTGAGCAGGGTTGCTAAATACCATGACAGATCCAGATCTCTTCTCCCTTCACTAGCCAGGGGGGCTTAGACTCAAGGTTTAAACCTCGGTTCCTCTGTAACTAGAAATGATGTAGTTGCATAGTATTATGAGCACAAGATAGTCCCGAAGATGGAATTCATGTCCTGAAGCATTTAGTGAAACAAAATAAAATGACAGTAGCTGAGAAAAGAAGGTACTTGCTATAAATTGATGCTTGTTTGATGAGGAAGTGAAGGAATGAAATCAGAATAAGCTCTGGATCGGTACAGTGATTAAACTTGTACTGGATCAATGGTAGGGGTTTGGTTTTGTTTATTAACCCTGACCATTCCTATGCTACCTATGACTGAAACTTCCTGATTATTTTTTTTTTTTGGCAGAGAACAGATGATGTTTTTTGTTATAGCACTTAGTTTCACCTAATGACAAGAAGACACAATCTGTAATCTTGTCTATTACCTGTCCTGTATTATACCCTTTCATTTACTACATTAAAGTAGCAGTAAAAAGCATTCCAAGAGACACAATGGAGCAGTATACATCAGCCCCAACAGTTTAAGGCTGTGTATTATATTACAAAATTACTTTTTTTTTGGGGGGGGGGACGGGAAAGGGGAAGATGTTGTGCCAATTTACAGGAAGGTTGGGCAAAAGGTCAGGGAAAGTGCGTAATTATTATCGGCTCTGCTGAGGCCACACCTGTGTGAAATGTTTAATGCTGACACAAGAATGAACTTGAAACATGTTTGGAACGTACAAGCAGTAAAGATAACTGGAGAACTTAAACTGGAATTTAAACTGCATTAAAAAAATAATAAAAAAATCTGCTATAGGATGGAGAGACTAAAAGGAGCCCACAGAGACCTAAAAGTGTAGTCAAGGTCAATCTCATCTTACTAAGGACATGAGGTACGTACAAGTCACCGAGCTTGGCATGAAAATGGGCCATCAGGAGTAGTCTTGGCAGCAGAGGGCTCAGTTTCAGTTTAAAGTCAACATATCCTGTTTGTAAGTGGGACAGACTATTACTGTGGTGGGATGACTGCTAGATTTGGAACCTGTAAACTATATAGCTGACTTTTGTTCGTGCATGCCTACTCTCACAGGAGGCAGGAACTGGTTTCTGTATTACTGCAAATCTGCTTAGCTTTGCTAGCATCAGTTGGTTTGTGACTGTCTATACCAGTTCAGACTTAATGCCAGTTGCAACTTGCTCACCATGGCCGGCTGGAATAGAACTCAAACCTGGCTCCTGTACTTACGCTTTATCATAACACCCTTCTTCATCTCCTCCTCTGAAAATCTTGCACTACAGATATTGAACCCTAAAGGAGAAGTGACTCTCAGCAGACATAATTTTGTGTGAGTAATTCACTTTTAAAGCTTGGATATATTCCATCTTTCATGTGACTAATGGTACCCGAACAGAACATAATTGTATAATCATTTTCCAATTGCTTAATAACTCATTTTCCTTGTTTGTAAGATGCTGTTTTTCAGCATTTCAGAGAGATGCGAGGACCTGCGTGCAGTAATGAGTGACAGACAATTGTTTCTTTCTCAGCAACGACGCCATTAAAGAAAACCTCTTTACGCTTACAGCCCTGACAGCTGGCCAGATCTTGACATTCTTTCTCATCTCTCAACCCAGTGAAAGGCCTTCTGGAAGGCAATTAGTCCACAGTTCCACATCCTGTTGTCTTTGGTGGCAATGCTTGCTTGAGGAGTTCTGACCCCACCACTTCTGCCTGCTTGCCAGCACATCACAACTGCTTGGGGCTCTGCTGTAGGCACAAACACTTCAGTTCCACAAATATTTCTGTTGGTGTAGCTGGTGGAAAGGGCAGGAAGGAATAAATAGGTGGGAGCTGAGGCCTCTCAAGCTGTCTTTTCTGTTGGAGGGGGGTGAATGTCTTCCTTGGATGTGGAAGGAAGGCACTCATAGCACGTAATGTCGTTTCCAACTGCTGGACCAGCTAAGTTGGAGAAAGTTATTCAGGGAGAAAAGGGCGGGCAGAGGAGAAGGAGCAGAGAAGTGAATGTGTGTGGAAATGTGATGCGTCTCTGGTTTGGCAGAAGAAATGTGAAGGGTGCGTAAAGACCAGAAATTTCCCAGGGGCTTTGATCTAGTTGCAGGAAATGCTTTTGAAAAGAGGGGACCAGTGCAGGAAAATAGTTCGTATAGATGCCATAGATACCTTATGCTATTTCAAACAGAGCTGATGTCTATGTGCGATTTCACTCTGTTGTATTCTTAAACAGATGAACAAAGAGTATTCCTCTTATTTGTGAGAATGGATGCCTGAGCCTTAGGAGTCAGTGCTGATGTTTAGGGGTAGAAAGAAAAGCCTTTTGCAGGTGGGCAAGAAACTTTCATTCCTTCAAAGAGTCAAGAGGCAATCTGTGCCCAAGATATCTTGCCAGGAACAGCAAGTGCCATGACCTACTGAAATGAAAAGAAATTTAAAGCACACAGGTCCAGATGGAATGGGACTGAATACAAGGCCCAGTGAATATCCAGTTCTAGCGGGGTTGTGTGATTCCAGCTAGGACCAAAAAAATTAATTTTATACTGCAGTCAGACATAAATGCAAAAGCCCCTGTTGCATTTGGTGGTCCAGTATCAAGTCTTATGTGAATTGATGTTTTACCCTTGGAGACTTTGCTCAGTGGAGTCTCATACTAGATTTCTAGGAGATTAATGAAGGGAATTTGCTTTAGAGTCTTTTGAGATCTATTGAACCTGAAAACAGAGCTCAGAGCTGTGTGATGCTCATGGGAATCCTGACTGAGGAGAGAAAGTTATACATGTATCTGAATACAAAATAAAAAGGCTCAATTCTTACTCGCAAAGAAATTCCACTAACTTCAGATCAGCACGAGGTGTACACTTAGAAGTAGAAAAATGTGTTGTAGAGAACAGTGATTGGAATTTTCAGGGGAGTGAAATATATCTTTAATTGATGAAGCATGCTTAAAACTGTATTGCATCTGTCAGTGAGTGCTTGGAGGTTGCCCGAGCTGGTGCAGTTGGTGGCACTGCAAACAAAGTGTGAGGACCATTTTGAAAATCAAAATTAAATCTTGCCTACCAGAATGAGTTTTTCTGTTCTGCCATCTAGACCTGCCTTCAGGGATGCCCGACTTGCCTGCTTCCCATCTTCCAGATGAGGAAGGAACCAATTCAGCCATCTGAATATGTTTTCCCTCTTGCAGAGTAGAGCAGCTGTGTTCAAACTGGGACTTCTTTAGAGGAAGAATCTGTTTGGCTTTTCTTCTCCCTCTCCCACCCCTTCCTTTTTTTTTCTTGGTGTTAAAATATTTGGATCATCTCTTAGGAACCTGCAAGCATGGGAGCTTCTGCAGATTGTCCTGGTACAGGAGCATTGCACTGTCTATTTTGTTTCCCCTTGGTGTGAATTTTTAGATGTCTTTTTTTTGATATTGCCAAAACATGCTATAGCAGGCTGTGTTCTCTTACAGCCTATTCCATGTTGAAATGTAAACTCATTGCAACACAGCCTGTCTGGCATATGTTGTCATAGCTTTTAAAAAGTTGCCCTGCTTTTCTGTTGGCGTTGAGAATTTTATTAAACAAGAGTATGTATTTTTCCAAATTCCCCATGGGCAAAAGCAGGTAGAAAACAGATACCTATGTCTAATTATAACCTTATATTTCATATTAATCTATCTTAATTTTCTTTCATCCCACCTCCAGCATGCATTCTCTCGTTCATAATTGCCACTGCATAATTTGAAGTCATTTGCTTACTCAGGGCTTTATGCCATACACTCATGGATTGTGGCAGATGAATCCTTCACAAAAAATAAAATGAGAAGCTCATTATTGCTGTATAGGTAGCTCGCTCCCTCCCTGTCCGAAAGTTACTGAGCAAATTGTTGCTATTAATTTTTAAATTAGTGTACTTGTTGCTCAGGGAAAAGCTAAGTGTTCAGAGGAATTTCGCAATAGATTCAAGACTGACTTTGCCTCTTCAGGAGAGATGTTCCGTGCTGTGTGTTGGTTGCCAAAATACCTAGTGTGTGGTTACTCCTTGGCTGTTGTTGTGGGAATTTCATTGTTCCCAAGGAACTTGGTTGTTAAGGGAGAAAGGATTGCTCAGCTAGCTCAGTCTTGGTCCATGGGGGATTTTAGACTTGCGGCACTGTCAACTCCCATATGGATGCTGTAGCTGATCTTAGTGGCAAGTGCAAGGATGTTGCATTCTAACTTACCCCACCTCTGATCAGCGTTGGTTTGCTCTGCTTTGTTCTGCACTACTCAAATATTTTCAGGATTTTGGGCTCATTTGCTGTCTTTGGAAATATTACTGCCTCTTGATCCACAGGAAAAAACCCCCCAACATCCTAAACCAGGAACCCTAGGAGCATTTAGTGAATGGGGAAAAAAAAAGCACTTTCAAAGCTTCTTGGTATGGTAAATATGCTCCAACTTATATTACATGAATGTATGGCTTGATCATGGTGAGATTATTAGTGGTAGTTATCCTAAAAAGAGATATAATTCATTTTTTAGCTAACTTCCTATTTCTAGCTCCCTTGAAGCTGTCTCTCTTTTTACGGAGTTAAGTCACATTAGATATGGGTACAGGTGGTCTGTAGTTCATTAGATATGGGCAAACAAAAGGGGAAATACACTTTCAGTTCTTAAGCTAGCTCTGTCTTGGGAAAGGCCCGCCCCAGTTTCCAGACAGACTGAACTCCTTGTGTAGTTTTCTTTCCTTTGCTTTTCTTTGGCCCCTCAGCCCACTGAGTTGGGCAGAGAATTGCTCTTATTGTCAAAGAAATGCGTTTCGACGAAAGCAAGTCCTAGCAAGGCCTCTTGTGCCTCAAGAGGGAACATTCCCGTTGCCTTCTCTCTTGCGGTTCCGTCACCAGTGGCTCAACCTCAGTTTCCCTTTCTCTGCATTAGGGAACAACATGCACAGGGTTTTACTTACCCCAAAGCGCTTAAGCCCCAGTTATGAAACATGTTTCAGTGACCCACCCGCCTTTCGGTTTTGGTGAGAATTAAGACCCTTACTACCACAGAGGGAACGGTTCTACACAGCACCATAGTCTGACCTGGATGTTGTACCGTGTATTTTTTTTGCGGCAGATGTCATCCCACTGGGTTAACCTGTCGGGCACATGTTGATCTCTTGCTTTGTATTCACTTTCTCTGGTCAAGAAGTATGCAAAACCTTGGTCTCCTACACTGGTTAATGTTTTCTGCTGTTCACACTTCTCTCAATCCATTTTATGCAGCCCTATTTTTTTTGGTCAAAGTCTTTCATTATCTTATAAAACAGCTACTTATTTGCAACTTCAGTGTTAAGAATTTGCAGTGATAGGGCTGGGGAGGGGGCGGCTGAAAATCAAACATTATCAAGCAAAAGCACATGCCATTTCTTGTGTATCTTATTCTGCAATTCTTTGAAGTTTAATCTTTTCAAAAGAAAAGCTTTTCAGCTACTTTGTGGCAACAACTCGGGCTTGTAACTTTTGACTGCACAGTGCTCCTGGCTCATACACTGATCTCATCCTTTTCTGACAATTAATACTAAAGTGAATTTAAATTGGATCTCCTACTGCCACTGCATCAGCGGTCTGGAACAGTTTACCTTGGTCTCCCACACTAATTCCCTCTGTACCTTTTCAAAACGCTGCTAAAAATCCTGACCTCCTTTAGGGCTCTGCCAGGCAGCAAGCTACCAGCCAGGCTCCTTTCCGGTGTGGAGTTGGGTGCGCATGGGCTTCGCAGAGCCGTGGAGGACTACGGGAGAGACGGGGTAGCCGCGCGCTCCCCGAGGCGCTGAGGTCAGGCTGTCAGCAGTGCCAGGAGCGTTTTAAGCCACGTTTCACCTTAGGCTTCAGCTGCATTAAGATGCAGCCCAGAGCAGGCAGCAGCGCAGCTCACGCATACCCTGGGCGAAGCTTGGCATGGCCTTCTCCTTCCTTCTGCTCTCCACCCAGCGCTCTGCGGAGCCGTGACCCCGTCGCTTCACCCCTCTCTTGTGCGGTTGTGTGGACTGTGCGCATCCACAAACCGGCATATAGAGATGCTCTTGTAGCTACGGTGAGGGCTATAAAAGAAAGAACTCCTTGCACCCTTTTTGTGCAAGGAAGAAACATTCCCAGGCTGGCTCTCAAGGCTCCTGTTTATCTGAAAAGCACTATCTTGATTACTGGATTAAAAGTGGAAATAATTTTATTCCATTATAAGATTTTTTTTTTAATCTAAATGTGGGCTGGTAAACAGCTAGTGTAATGTCACAGTGTGGTTTGTTCTGTGGTCAAAGGAATAATTATATGTATATTATATATACATGAAGGTCTTCATTCCACTGTGCCCCCGTCCCCCCCAGCTCCCGTTGTATAGTAATTCTCCCAGCACTGAATTGTAAGAGAATTGTATTTATCCCAAGGCCTCTGGAGTCGTCTGTATACAAATACTCAGTCATGACCAAGAGCTTATTGTGTATGACGACATTTCCCATAGCAGGTTATACTTTTCAGAACATTCTGCATCTTATTTTCAAAGGCTCAGCACTCAGAGCTGGGGCCAAATTTTCAAAAGGGAAACATTTTGATGTAGAACTTGAAATAAGGGTCCATGATAAAAATGCAGTCATTACCTATCACTTTGGAAAACCTCTGAGCTTATTTTTGTTGCCTTAACAGTACCTTTGCTTAAACACCTATATTCATAAAGGCGTCTTGCCCTTTGTGAACTGACTGTAAATGTTTCCTGAGGACATTACTAAACTCATACATGTCAGTGGCATAATTGTTTCCATGGAAACTAACATACTTTTAAATGAAAATAATACGAAAGCCCAACAGAGGACATATGAGAACATAAAACCGGCCATAGCAGGTTAGAGCAAAGGTCTATAGAGATGTGTGTCCTGTATCCAACAGTGGTCAATGGAAGGTGCTTGGGGACGTGCATCAGAACAATGTAAGTATATGGCAATGCTGCTCCAGAAATTCTTCCAGCTTTAGCAGTTTTTGACTTGAAGATTTCCTGAGCCAAAGGTGGCAGCCTTACAAGAAACATGAAAATTTTTTTGCTACTGTGAAAAACCTCATACAGCACAATGATATGTCTTTGCAATCAGGCTTTTGCAGCCATATCATTCCGCGGAGAACATAGGGGCAATTTGACCATCTTTAGTTGTTAATTCAGTCCTTCCTCAAGCAAAATGCCTGCTAGCTTTGCTTCCTTAAATGTTTCAAGATTAACTGTCTAGAATTCATCACGGAGATGCTTTAGGGAAAGAACCGGGGTCATAGGGTTTCACTCAGAATGACAGTTGGAAGAGAGCAATCCTCTGTATATTATTACACTCTTTTATGCTAAGAGCTAATAATTTGTTCAATTTCTTTTAATATTACATGTCTAACATAACCTTATTCACTTCACCTGCCCTTTGTTCCTGCCCCTGTCCATCTCTACCAGGACATTCCTTTTAAAACAGGTGGTTAAAACAATGTGCTTGTCTTTTTTTAAGGAGGATTGCACACCTTCATATAAGTTTGAAGCCAGACTTTAAAGAAATGTGATTTCCAGTTGTGCAAATGTGTAAAATTTTTTTCTATATGCTTTTCTCAGTGCTGAAACTTGAAGGAGTGCCATCTCCACGCATGCTAAATTGAAATGCCTTCATTGTATTTGGGGAGAAAGCAAGAGATGCGCCCATGTGCTCACATGTGAGTTGCTTGACCCGAGGTGTCATGCATAATCCTAATATTCCACAAATCTGATGAGTTCATAATGGTTTGACCATGCTCTGCTGCAGATCTTCAGATGTACAGAGCATGTACTCTGTGACTGCCTATGTGGGCTAGTGAAATATTATGCTGGGAAAAGTCCCTGATTTATTAAGCTTTAAACAAAAAGTCCACCTTGGGTGTTAATTGGAATCTAAATTCAGGTGTTAACCTCTTTGATTGAAAATACATGCTGAGTAATTACAGGAAAGAGGCCAATTTCAGCCACAGCAGTAATTACTGAATTAGTAGAAAAGTTCAAGAAGAGCTTCAAATTTCATATCATTGCTAAGGTTTCTGAGGAACAGCTAATCCTGAAGTGATTGGGCTACTCACACCTGTATATGTTTTAGGAGACTCCACTTAAATTTCAAAGAAATCTCTGCATGAATAATTCCAGAACCAGATGTCAATACTTCTTAAAATGTTGCTTTGTTTTCAAATACAGAAAATTGACCAGCAGCCTGAGATTTCAGTAATGACGAAATCAGAGAGAAAAGCTTTTTTTGTTAGGCAGTATTTCTTTTTCTTGTTCTTGAACTTGGTGTTTTCTTGCTGGATTCATTTAAGTGGAATCTTCTAGTATAACCTCCTGCTTGTGTAGTGGTGTGCCTCATGTATACTGCTGTTCAAATTTTCCTTTCCCAAAGAAGGTCTTCACAGTATTTACTTGACCAGATGAGTTGCTGCTAAAACAATGTAAGGAAATCCATATACTCACCTTCAGTGCCAGTGTCACAGTTAACTTGCCAAAACAAAGCTTTAACACTACCACTTCAATATCAGGTTTCAGGCCATTAACATTTATGATAATATTGTGCTCTGGACAACAGCTGTGGATTGAAAGCTGTGTCTGTTCTACAAGTTAAAATCTCTTCTCTTCCTGAGAAGAACTGCTCAGTTGTCATCAGATATTGTGATGCAGAGAAAGGTTGACAGATACCACAAGTGTTTCAGCTCCACTAATGAGAGCTTAGGAGTGGATATCTGGGATGAAACCTTGACATTGTTGAAGTACAGTGCAGGAGCCTTCTGGTTTTTATTGATGGTTTTGTTATAGTTGCATGAGTAGACACAGATGTACATAGCCAGCAGTGCCATTCTGAAAGTGCAGAATCTGTACAAGTGCTTGATAACATGGCTCTGCATTCACAAGAAGAATCTGATGCAAATCCCTAAATACAGAAGCTTTCTATTGAATTCTCAACTGGTAGTAGGCCATTATTGAACAAAACTTTCCATTAATACTTTTTTGACAACTTTTCTTTGAGAAAAATCCATTTATAGCCAAACAATTCAGATCCTTGAAACAAATTGGCCATATATTGATATCAATTAATTAGAGGGTAAGTTACTCCCAGGTTCAAAGAACTTTGTTTATTGAAAAGATAGGTTATGATTGCTTCAGAATGTATTGAAGGCCACCTTGATAAGGCAAATCCAGCCAGTAACTCAGAGCACTTTTGAACTGTTTCATCTAATTTATCACATATCTAGATGGCATGCTGTGCTATTAGAAGGAAAAAGATCTGATTCACAAATTCTTTGATTTTTTTTTTTTTTGTCTATCACAACAAACCCTTGGTCAGTTGATTCTTCTTTCTTGCCTTTTGCTGCATCCAATATCTTTGACTAAGACAGAATGTCACTGTATATTACATTTTCTGAGAGCGTGATGTGTATATTGACACATGTACAAGAACAATATAGATGTGAAATTCACCAGGATTCTATTTTAAAATATTGTATTATTTAAAGGTTTTCTGATACTTTCTTCTATGTGCATTGATTCTCTGAGTGTACTGCAATCAAGCAAAGCCACTGTGACACTCATCAGAAACTAATCCCAAATTGTGAAGTAATTCTCACTCATTAATATCTCCAGGAATTTGAATCGAACAGTGGAACAATTCACGTTTGGTTTTTTTGTTCGTTTGTTTCAGGTGCAGCTACCCAACTCCTTTGTTCAGCCAGCATTTGCAATGGTGGTGATAGGAGATGATGGCTTTGTGAGGTTTATTTAGCAATTAATATATACAGTATTTTTAAACCGTTGTTACATTATCCTTATCCTATATACTGTGTTAGGCATTGAAATGAGATAATGGAATGGAACTGAGAAGAAAAAAGAATGGTGAGGTGACAAAATAGTGCTTGTGTACAACACCCACAGATGTCTTCCTGAGAATTCCAGGAAGAAAAGGAGGGTTCTGGTACTTACTGTGCAGAATGGTGAAGCCTGAAATTAAATGTTCCCATTGTCTAGGAGCAGGAATACCCTTGATTGGTTTTGTCTGTGTGTTGGGAGACCTGGCTGATACTCTCAGAATCGTCATGGGCAGTATTCAGGCTCCCCAGGGCTTGCTGTGGAAATATAGTACAGTAGTCTGTGCTGTTCAGGGACAGCGGGACCATGGCTCCATAAATGACTAAGGGAGATGATGATAATATCTGTACAAGGCAGTCTGCCTAAGTTAGGTTCTGAAACTATTTCTTTTCATGGACTCTCGAGGGAGCCAGGGACTAGTCTAGTTTGCACTGGTGAGGTCCACAGACATTTGTGGTGGGTGGTCTCTATGCAAGCCCCAGTTGGCTCTGATGTGAGGCTTGCCATGATGATTTTGTCCAACTGCACTGACTCTCTCCATGATCCTAAACTTACTGATAGTTCATGTTTTTCTGGTTCTGTGTTTAAAAAAAAAAAAAAGCCACAGGGGATGGAAAAGGGGAAAATCCATAGGATAATTAAGGACAATAACTCTATACCTGTTTATTTTATCCCATCTTAAACCTTTTTGACATGTACTGATGTCTGTAATGTAAGTGCCCTAAAGGTGTGTGGGCTGTCATATTCTTTGGTGGTGTTTGCTTTAGGAACTTAGCTGTCTGAAAGTTTTGATATCTAAGAGGAGCTCCATGTTCTGGCATGATGCAGCTTGCAGGCGTCGGGGAGAAAAACAAGCCCAGCAATGCAGGCGCTAGTCCCCTTTTAAGCTCCTAGAGGTAAAAGCATAGAAGATCAGGCACTTACATTTAGTCTGGACATCTAAAGAGGTAAATGACTGTATTTCTAATACCTCAGTGTGCTGGCTGAGTCATTCAACCAATTAATAAACTCCTGCCCTGAGCATAAAGCAAAACCTGTTTGGAAAGGTTAATGTCAGGCTCCCAGACAGCTCAGTTAAAGTTACCTTTTTGCACTCTGCAGGAGCTCCCTGAGAATCTTGTCATAAGGTCTACCTAGTGAAGCAGAGCAGTAATGCAGTAATAGTGCTTGGTATCTTGTAAAAATCCATCAGAGGATGTCCAAGCACTTTGGACAAATTGGTAAAGCCAGGTCAGCGCTCTCTTTTGCCAGGTAGAGCAGGGCTATGTTGTTTAGCAAGAGGAAGGATTCCCCCCGCCCTGTTTTAAAAAGACTATTTTGCTCCTTCTAAAAAAAAAAAAAAAAAATCTTTGAATATATTCATGTTCTTCTTAATGATGTCAAAGCAAAAAATTCTCAGGAGGCCTCAGCAGGAAAAATGGCAACGAAAGAGCTTAAAGCAGGAACCTGTTCTGAGGTACGCAGGAATTGAAAGCAAAAGTGCTATTAGCTGAGTTGGGATTGAGCCTGTACTTCTCATTTAACTGAAGCTAGAAAAATTTCTCAGGATCAAGTCCCATCCCAGTTGGTGGCAATTGGAATTTTTCCATTTATTTCAATGGAGGCAATATTGCCACCCCTTAGAGGTTTCGCTCAGCATAGAACTAGCTCTTGATAGTGGGGAAGATCCGCAGAGGGGTTATTTCTGCCTGCCTGTTCTGTTTTTCATGAAAATTTCTCAATTTACTTCCTCCCACACCCTTTCTAAAGATGATTTTTGTTTTGATTTTTCCCTTCAATAGATGTCTAGTTTCAAAATCTCCCACAGTTCTAAGCAGAGGTTTGTGTCTTGCAAACAATAAATACTCTTGTTGTAAAAGTAATTATTTCTTTTTTTGATCTGACATGATCAAGCTAAGGTTAAAAGAACATTAAGTAGTCAAGGAGACTCACTTGCACATCTTTACCCTTAGATTTGTTTTCAGAAGGCTTGAAATGGGATGAACCCATACCTCATAATAACTTTAATTTGTTTAACAGTTGGATAAAAAGCACATTAATCACACAAGTACCTTCAAAGGGAGAATTTGGATGTAGTAAATATTCAGCTGTGAAAGAGCCATCTGCCATCGCAGTTTAAGCAGCTAGTACCCCTGAGCAGAGATGTAGCTGTGTATTTCAACATCCTTAATCCTTTTCAGTGAAAAGTAAAAAGGACTTGTCTATGTCACTGTGTTTCAGCCAAGTTACTCTTAGTAAATTGTGACTGTGGTAGCTGTTTGACTAGTAAATGTGCATCTATGTGTTCTATATGAAAAAGTGTCTTGCTTAGTAGCTGGCCAGAATGAGATCTGATTTCTGGAAGTAGTAGTCAGAAAACAGCAAAATCTCCCCAAATTCAGGAGCAGTAATTATCCGAAGGGAACAGCTTACCAATGATCAAGGACAACTTTACTACGTGCCTTGTCCAACTTGAAACCCATTTAAAATCAAGGAGAACACGGTAATGGGTAGGAGCTGTTGATTTTGTGGCTTTTTCTAGCAGATTTATTATCTGTTTATGTTTTATCTCTTGTGTGACATGGGAAATTTTTCAAACCATGTTCTTCTGAAACAGTTAACTATGGGTTGTAAAGCTAGAGACCTGATCCAGCTCTTCAGCTGCTGGTACCAGATTGATTTACACCAGCAAAGATGCGGTCCTTGTGGTCTGTCCTTACTGTGGGAATCCAGAGAGCAGAAAGCTTTCAGCACGAGCGATACTTTGCACTGAGTCCTGGGCCCAGCTTACCTCTGCTGTGACTCCATAACGCCTACGGACGTATGAGAAAAGGTGAACAATAAAACTGCCTCCAGATTGAGAGCAAGAGGCCTGTTTTGACCGTAAAAACAAATACATAGAAAAAGATCACAGAATTCTCTTTCTGCCTATAAATCTGGCCCTGAGGCTTGAGGCTCATGGGTATCATTCGTTCTTTATGGTCTGAAACAGATCCAATGTCAATCAAGGCTAGGAGGGGGGGAACCCTGCTCTGAGGAAATGACTGAACAAGAGCCCCTCTTCCTGAAGCTCTGTTGCATAAGTAGCAAGCTGAAGTAAATCCAGTTTCGTGGCAATGCTGTGAGGAGGAAGGTAAGGGTGTGGGAAGGCGCCTGTGGGGCCAGGCCTGGCAGGAAGGGGCAGCCCTGGGCACTGCTGCAGGGTGGCCCTGAGGTAGAAGCAGCCCCCGGCTCCCACCTCTGACCCAGAGCAGCCCTTCCCTCTGACAGGAAACTTCCAGGTTTTGGGTCAGTCCTGAATAGTTTTGCGGTAAGGGGTTTGTTGTGAGAAAGCTTCCTTAGGACCAGGGCAGAAGTCTTCCCTGAAGGAAGGGAAAGGTCTGCCCTGAGCTGGGCCACCCTACACATTTCAAAAAACGTGTAAGACGTGGCACTTCGGGACATGGTTTAGTGGGCACGGTGGTGTTGGGTTGATGGTTGGACTTGATAATCTTAGAGGTCCTTTCCAACTTTAATGATGCTGTGATTCTATGATACAGCCATGGCCCTGCAGGCCATGGTTGGGGCCTTGTCTGCCTCCGGTCTGGCTGAGAGGCCTCAGTCTCTCCTTAATCCTCAGGATGATAACATGAAATCCCCACACCTCAGAGTCTGCTGTGGATTTCTTTCTGGCTAGTCCAGGTAGATGTTCTTCCCATGTGTTTATGGAAAGAATGATATGGCTAACCTGCTGCATGGCACAGATACATCTGGCCACTTGGAAGAAATTAGTTTTCATCATGCTTGTCCTTACAGGGTTTATGTGAGGTGCGAATTTCATTAAACTAATAGCATTCATCTTTTCAGCATAGGATACGTTGAAAAACATCTGGCCCTAAATGCTGGGTGTTATTTTCCATAAATTAAATGGCAGGGTTGGGAACCTCCTTTCAGTCCTGAAGCAAGCAACAAAAATGTAAAAAGGCCCGTGGTCCCTTCCATTCACAAGCGCTGCTCCTTAAGGTGCCTGAAAAATTACCTTCTCCCGGGTATGCAGCTGTTTCTAAAGCTGACTCTGGTGAGTGTGCCAGTATAATCTGTTTCTGACCAAAGCTTGATGACGCCTTCCAAACCTGAGGCCCTGAAAAGCAGCTGGACATAAACACAGAGCTGCCCCTTCTCCAGCCTGCTAGCAACATCAAACAGGTATAATCATGGCTGAAACATAAACACCCCCAGCCACAAAACTACCCCATGTTCCTCCCCAGAGAGGAGTCTGTCAGTCCTTACTCAGAATTGTTCACTGTTGGCTTTGTGGCTCATACCAAGTGGGAGGCTTGGTTGCACAAGTTTTTCTTTTAAAAAAGTATCCTCATCTGAGATATGAGGATATCCTGCCAAATAAGGTCCAAAAGTGAAGATTAATCTAATACTGCTCTGAGAGATAAGTTAGGAGATTGCTTGAAAACAAGGCATTTAAACACACATTAACGAGGGCATTATGTGTTTAACAGGATTTTGGCTAGATGAGAAGGTGTTTGCCAAGGACCTTTTTTCTGATAGGTCAGTCAAGAAGTAAAAAAGTGAAAAGGTAGTTGTGATCCCACATGAATGAAAAAAAAATACTTGAACTTACTGCTGGTTTGAATTTATTCCCACTCCAGTTACTTGAATTCTTTTTTTTATTTTGTTTTGATGTGATTTGATTTAATGTTTTAGGGTTTAAAATATTATACTCAGAAGCTTTATCGAGGTCTCCTAACACTTTAGTATTTCAGGTTTCATGCAGACAGTTGTAATGTTTGAATCCAAAGGAATTTAAATTACAGGAGCTAGTGGTTAATTTTACCTATGGTGGTGTTTATGCTGTGTGCAACTGTGTGTGTGTCATCTTGTAACTTCAAAAAAATTATAGTAAATGTTTCACTACATAAAGATTTTTGAATCAAGCCTGGATGTTTCAGCCAAATTGTTGGGCTGTAGCTGTAGGACATGCATTCAGCTGTACAATACTGGGCTGCAACTGGAAAGAAGCATTATAGAACCCACAACAAAATCATGTGTCTTTTGAAACTACTGAGACTGCACTTGCTTTCCTTCTCATAAAGACTGCTGTCATCTCTCAAAAAAGCATTAGCTTAGAGTTCATATGTAGAGATCTGGATATTTTTCTGTGGGAGAACTAGTGCAAGACACCTTGGAGATGGACTGAAACTACTCATCACATTCTGTTGTGTGTTCCTCTATTTAGTGAGCTTGGTTTTTACACAGAAGATGGAGTGTGTGTAGATGTATCTGAGAACTCTTAAGATTCACCTGTGGCTGGAGTGATCTCTGTGGAGAACATATGTCTCTCTTGGCTTCTGCTTCAGCTCCTAAGTAATGCAGTTTGTATGTGGCTGTGTAATCTGTAGCTATTGTCCTACATGCTACCCCAGAGTGTCAAAATTCATGTCCTGTGAAAGGTCAGCCTGTGATGTGGAGTAGGGTAGAACGGCAGCCAGAGAGGGATTCTGCAACCTCCTTCTGTTACATGAATTACCTCTTTAGGATTTTCTTCACTGTCTTGGTGACTTCAAAAAATAAATAAATCTCCCTCTGAATTTGCTCTTCATTTTTTCTCTCCCTTCATCCCTAGGCTCTGACAGTAAAATATCAATGAAAAATGTCTGAGTGCAGGTGTCTCCAAGTGGGTTTGGAATAGGCAAACAAGATCACCCAGGCCTGGACACTGACACTGTCTAAACTCTCTTATCTGTCTGTGTTACAGGGATTTACTTTTACCTACTTTTGTGGTTGAAGTCTCTGGAGCAAATGGAGCCTCTGACTCAGATAACCACTACTGTATCAAATTCATGTAATGTAGCCTATTAAAATAACATTGAATAGTTAGATGGGATGGTCCTTTTACAATCATCTTAACAAGGAAGAAACTGATGCCTAAGGCACTGAGCACTGCCTGTGAGATAGATGCGGTAAATATTGCTTTTGATGTGTGTTTAGGGCGCTAACTTCTGTGCAGCTCCCCGTCTTGCAAGAATGGGCCCCAAACAGAGCTGTTAAATGTGCTCAGCTACAAGAGTTGTTGCAAGTGTGCACCTGTCTAGTGACAGCAAGTTAAAAGATAAGTGCTTGAATAAATCAGTCGACAGGTTTTATGAAAGACTTGGGAGGGGAGAGAGGATAGCAGAAAGTAGCTGTTTGTAATGCTAATCAAAAATGAAAGGTGTTCTAAAAGCATGTGAGAACAGGCGAATATTAGCAGGTGTTGTAAATGTCCAGGCTTAGAGCAGAGTTTGGGCCACACTGGGTAACCTACTTTCTCATGGGTTAAACTACACTGAGGATGTTAGTTCAGCCGCATAGTCTCAGTGAAGGAAATTGTAATTTAGGGCTGGATAACATATCTTAGTCTCTCTTGACTTCTTTAATACAGATTCTTCTTTCCAGGTCTACCCTGGGCTCCCTAAACTACTTATGCTACATAACACATTTGAGCACTTGCTCTTCAGACAGTTAATTTTTGGGGGTGATATCCTGGTCTCTCACCACCTTTCTCAGCACTTCTACGAATCTAAGTTTTCTCAGTGACTGTTTCCATTGTATTTCAGACCATCAGGAGCAGTTTCCAAGGAGACTACCTCCTTGTGGGTTGAATCTTCAGCAGGTGCATATTAGCTCATTTCCAGTGAAGTCTGCAGGGTGAGTTGTTCCAGTTTATTTATGGTATTAAGTTCGCTAATCAAACATTAGCTGTACCACAAATGTAAAAAAAAAAAATGGTTTAAACTCCTTTTGACTATACTTGAGGGCAGCATTGATCAGTCTGTGGTTTCAAAATAAATACGTTCATTCTGGCTACAAAATGTAAAGCCTGTTTTCAGAGTATGCATCATGTTCCACCACGGGCTTGAGATTTTTAAGAAGACAGCAAGTTCTGGAAAACAGTATGGTCACATGTTATTTCTGTAAGTCTTAATTTTCATAGCATTAGGAGACTAGCCTGCAGCTCTTCTGGTTGCTTTGTGTAAAATCAGGAACATCAGGATTCTGATGAAGTTTTGCAGCTTTTTTCCCCTCCTTTGGCACTCCTCTCTCTGTGATTGTGATACAGGTGGCAATTGTGAAGTAAAGTGTATTTATTTTTTCCACTGAAAGCCCAAAGTTAACATTTGCTGCAGATCATTGCTGTCTCCCTCAGCAGGCCTCATCCTGGCACTAATTGACTTCCTGTGTTGTGTGTGTGTTCTTGGGGAGATGTATGCAGTTTTTACTTTAATTGTCAGTACACCAGGCTAGACTTGCCTGTGTATAACATTAGAAATAGTAGAAAAGCTGTAGGCAGTTTATGTCACATTAATTTATAGCTTGGATAGGGTTTGGATAACCATATGAATTACTTTACCAGTGGACTTGACCTTTACATGTGGTGGTACATTGTGTGAAGGAGAGAACAGCAGCAATGTATTTAAGGAGGGGTGGAATTTAATTCTGAATGGTCTTGATTTTGTAATAAATCAGCCACAGAATAAACACGTCTCTTTTCTCATCCCCCCTCACATATGGAGCAATGATAAGAACCAGGAGATCAAAAATGTCGCAGCAGTAAACAAATCTATTTATGACACTTGTTTTTTAATTTTTGAGCATGTTTAAAACACTAACTTTGTAATCTCTTTTAATGCACATAAGTCAAATATATTTTTTAATGGTAAAAATATGGGTATGTTCTAGTCTTACCCTTCATAAATATATTTTGGGCTATTTCTTAAATAGCTGTGGTCCTTAATGAAAGGTATAGCATTGCATATGCCTCTTGGGTTGTTGTATTTCTAAGGATATTTTGTGTGTATTTATATCCTGGGAGGTCTCCTAGGCCACACCCTCTCTTCTGATAATTCCATCCAGCAATACGGTACTGTTACAAATTATTAGTATTAATGTGAGGAGTTAGCAACTCTACCCTTTCTGTGCCCCTCAATCTTCTCTTACAGCTTCCTGACTGAGAAGGGCTTTAGCATAACATGTGCAGCTTCACTGGCCTGGGCTTGAATAATGTCTGTGTAGCCAACTCGGACATGTCAATGCCATCGTTTTCATATGCAGCTTATTGCAGCATTAAATTTGGCAAGAAAGCTATAAAAGGAAAACTGATCTAAAAAAAAAAAAGAGAAAGTGCAAACCTAGATCTAGAATTAAGTAATTAAGTTTTGTTGTAGGTTAACGAATTAAATCTCATTTGAGAGGTTTGAATTTTGGGCTGAATTGGTACAAAGACATATATGATACAGTAAGCTGCTTGTGTAAATTTCTAGTTCAGCCTGAATTCATGGGAGCAGATATAATAACATTCAGAATATGTTGCTGGATGGGATAAGTGAGCTAAAAGAGAATGTGAATCATCTTCTAATGACTATTTTAAATGTAGACTAAAATTTCAGAAGGATGACTGTTTCTCATTAAAAGTCTGACCATACAGTGCTAAAGAAACTTCCTGATTTTTGTTCAAACCAGCACTAGAATCATAAAGGTTGGACTGGATCCTCTGAAACTTTTAAGCAAATTTGGCTTTAACTCATGTGTAATTAAAATCCTTCAAGCATCTAACCCTCTCAGTACTGATTCAATTGGACTTGGTATGGAACTGTATGTATATCTGGATTCTTGTATACGAGCACGGCTTTCCCCCACCCCCATGCTATTAACTAACTGTTGAGCATCACTGCAAATACATATTATAGTGTGACAATTTCCTACTGTATTTGGGTAAATGTTGTAGAAAACATAATGCTGTAATTCTGTTTAGTCAGGCTCTGTACAGATGTAAGGTTAGTCATGGATCAGACTTCGTTTTCATCTCTCCTTCTGCTTCATTGCCCACATATGGGGTTTTGAGCATGAATTATTAATAATTGAATCATTTTAAATGCTGGAGATGCACCAATTGTTGTCAGATTTTAAATTTGTTCCTTTTAATTACATAGTTACCATTTAATGCACAACATGGATCTAAGGAGTTCTAATTGTTAAAGAACATTTTTCACCTCTCCTGATTGGTATTAGGAAGATTAAGGGTGTAGAAAAAGCTCTTCTTCAAACCCACTGAATTTTCTTGTCAGTGCTAAATTACCACAATATGAATGTAAGAAATGTCCATGAATAAACATTTTAAAGGATGTATGATTTTTAATCTATGCATTCCTGTACTGTTAATAATACTGGGGGGCTAAAGCTCCCAATTGTTTTACCTGGTAACTGTAGATAGTATAGGAAAGATAATAAAACAGAACACACAGAAAGTGAGGATTAATTACTTCACGTGGATGAAAATCTGAAGTCACCCTGGAGATGCTATAGCATCTGTTATTGCTTTCCTTTCAGTGGTTGGTGCTGATGGTAATGTTCCATCAAGGGCCCTGGAAAAATTTACATACTGAATACTTGAGGCTTGGCTTAATAAAATGGATTTTGGAATATGCTAATCATGCTTATTTTGATCATCTTTTACCCGGCAGTTGACTGGGCCCACTTGCCACCTAGGTCTTGGATCAAGGAGGTTCAGTCTAGAGACCATTCTACAGAGATTATCCACTAGAACCTCATACAAAATCGGTCAAGGATTTAAGGTCATCTGTAGAAAAAGGTAGTTATAAAATGAAGTTCAAATTTCAGTGAAACAAGTACCCCCAGAAATCTGGAAATCTAGTAAAGGTGTTTTCTGCTGTTTTTCCTCAACAACATTTGAACACTTATTTTTCTGATCAATGTGTGGGTACTTCTGTGGAATAACCTGAAGAGAGATGGAAAGGAGTGGGCTTTGGTAAGACTTTCTTAGAACCAAAATCTAGGTCTGTAATGAACAGTGCTGTAAATAGCTAGGGAGTTTTCTTTTTTCCTAGATTCACCCACAGTGGGAACTGTCATCCCTGTTCTTCTCTGTGCCCCTCAACCAGCTTCTATTTGAGGCTACAAATCAATAAATGGAGGAAAAGCAGAACCTGGGAAATCCAGTATGTTTAATTTGTAAGGGACAGCTTTCTGTTGAGAAGTAGGCATTTGAAAAAGTGATGGACTTGGTTTGGATTCACCCAAGGGTAGATATGCAATTCTGGGCAGGGAATTGAAGTTTAGAAATTGTGTTTTGGCATCACAGCCTTTTAAAGTCAGATCTATTTAATTTTCTCAAAGAGGAACTTGCTGATATATCTGTAAGCCATAGGGAAGTGTTTCTGTTCTGGTAACAGAAGTGTTGCAGAAATTCCTGTGCTATGGCAGAGAGAAAAATAGGTGTTTCCTATTAGGACAGTGAATACATGCTTGATCCTAGAAGTGCAAATCCAGTCTGTAGAACCAGGAATTATGTTAGAACCACCACCATGTTCCAAATGGGTGAGCCTATCTAGAACACCAATAGTCTGCGCTTCCTTATGTAGTGTCTCTGATAGTTCTTAGAAGTCTATTTGAGGAAGGATGTAACAACCTGAATAGGGCACGTGTTCGCCAGTCAGGGCAAAAAATAAATAAATAAATCCCAAACTCAATATCATAGTCCTCTCAAACTCTTCTAGATAGTAAACCATTAATAAAACCATTAATAACTGCGGGTAGGATGTCATAGTACTTGATAGAACCAGCTAGTGCTGAAGCATCAATGTGAAGTCTGTTTTCATTGAGTTCAAATGAAAGTACTGCACAGGGAAATGGCCTCCGAGACTTCTGTCATTGTTGTGTAACTTTGGGCCTGGAAGATAATGTGTGATGGTAGTGAGGTTAAATGATTGGACGGGCTTATCTGTGATTAGACTCAGTTCTCTTCTATCCCAGAATGTTATAACACTACATATACTTTTAGTTAGTTAGAAACAAAATATTTTAGTCCTCTGTGGTAAAGAGAGTGTGATAACAGAGGACTCTGATTAACTGCTGTTAACAGGGAATTTTCTGTTTCTAAAAAAAGGAAGCAGACCATTGGATTTGTCTTAGACTTGTGACTAGGGACATATCCAAACAGAATCCAGTTTGGAGGAAAAATTCTTGCTAAGGTGAGAAATCTATGCGCTTACACAGGAGCATTGAGAGTAATATATCCTTTGGTATGAGCAGCCCTGCTCCAGTGCACTGTGGCAGGCTCCACAGAATCATGTCAGTTTTTGTTCTCAAAACCAAGATGATGATACCTAGTAGAAAATTTTCTCTTCCTCCTCCTTTTTTTCTATTTTTTTTCTAATGATTTGTAGGAACTGGAGGAGTCATTTTAGCTTTACATAGTATGAATTCCAAATCCGTTCTACTGGGACTTCTCGTGGGTATAAGATAATAATTAAACTATTTCAATACTGCAAATGATCTCACTTTTCTTTCATCTGGCCCCAGTATAATATTAACTACTCATCATTTACATAGCTAAAATAAGTTTATGAATACCGAAGAAGTTAGAGGGTGTATTATGAAATCTTAAGTTTCTCTTCCATTTTCCTCTGGAGTTGGTTCTCAGAAGTTGTACACAATCATCTATCATATTATTTTTATAATGCCATTTAAATATCAAAGTAATAATATCTAAATTTGTGCTAATGTAAGATAACAATCTAGTACTTTACTTTCAGCTGTAAGCGTAACACCATTGAAGTTAAAATTCTCCAGAGTTACAGGATGTGGTTGGGATCAGGCCCTCTGGAATTAGCATGATTGGTCACACACAAAAAGACTGTTTGAGTACGTAAGGGTTTGCAGGCCTGGTTGTATAATCTGTTGAGTCTTCCTGTCGTAACCTATCTGGAATTTTAGTAAGAAAACAAATTTTCACAACTTTTGATGCTTAACTGATTTAAACTTTCAGTTTGAAACCTGATAAACTTTGCAACCTGTTGCAGCTTTGAGATTTTATTGCTTCTTGCTGCTTTCATTCACCATATGGTCTGCTATTCACAAACTCTGCCCTAATGAGAATTACTCTTGCAGGTAATTTTCTAATGATTGTCTTGGGATAAACAAATTTTTCATACTTGTTTTGCTAATGTATTCAAGTAGGTTCACAGGGGAAAAGATTAATCATCTAAAAAGCAAGCCGGTGTCTTTCATTATGCTAAAGGATCCAGAGATGATCAGAGCAAAGCCACTCGTTGCTATGACAGCAGATACCTTTTTCTCCCTTTGTGAGGTAAATGGCAGCTCCCAAGCTGATTGGCTAAAATGAGCTTATCCTGGTGACCAACCACAGGGAGTTAATGTCATCAGAAAGAGAAAATGGTGGGAAATCCTGCCGTGATCATACAAAGGAATTTTCATTAGAAGCCAACAGTCAGGGGTTCTCTTTCATTATAATTAATATGTTCCATCTAATAAAATAATTTAGGAGAGGCAGACAATAGAATTAGCCTATCTATTATTTTGTATATCCACATAAGCTTTAATCTGTTTTCTACTAAGACCTACACTCAAAGTAAAGCAACCCTTATTTTCCCCATAATACCTCTATTACCAAAGACTGTCATCATGTACCTGTTTATATAAATTGGAGATAAGCTAATTGCAGGTAATACAAAAGGCTGGCTTTCTTACAGGTGGTTGTTGGAAACACTCATGCTCTATGGAAACAATGGACGCAATAATCTTTAAATAGGAATATTTCCCTTTGGTTCATGGTGGTAATTCACATCCTATTTCTCATTTTCTCAGTGGAGGATACTTATTAGGATCAAATTCAAGGACAGAGGTTCCATGTCATTTCACAGGTGAAAGGAAGGGATTGTAATAAGGCATTAGGGTTTGCAGTTCAGTAACAAGGAAAGGACCTACACCAGCTTGCATGTGTTCTTGCCTCCTGTGAGCTTTCAGCTGTGGCCGTCTCATCCAGTCTTTCAGGGAGGACTTCCCTTGAAGAGGTTGGACTCAGTCACTTCTGTGCAGTTTGCTGAATATTTTGGAATATAATATATTTATGTATATACATTAATATATTTATGTATTTATTTGGACTATTGTATATATTGAGTATAAGCAGTTATTCATTCATAAAATGAATGCTTTTAACTGACATTGGTCAAGAGAGACTACATTAAACTATGAGGCTTTGTTTTGCAAGGGCCAAAGAAAGCACATCATAGAGTAGAAGTCGTCTTTGAGACATGAACCTGGTCTTCTGTTTATGGATGCTTTACAGCTTATTTTAAGGTCATTTGGGAGGTTTAATAAGAAAAACATTTATAGGTGTTGCTTTATTGGTTCATATGTTCATGTTTTAGGAAAAACTATGTAAAATGATGAAGTAATTCAGCTCACTGGGTGTGTAGTAGATTACAACCCCTTTCTTGGTTGTTACTAGATGTTCATAAAATATGTACTGCCACAGGAGATAGCAAAATCTCTATATCATATCCAACTAATTTAAACAGGAAAACTGTGCTGATTAAGTACGTTTTAGTGTGACCATGATCTTAAAGTCACTGAAATCACTGATTTAATTTGATTTTGTACAGTGCCTATACTGAAGGTTTCATAAATCTGTAGTATCCTCTGCAGTTGCCGTTGTGTATCTATGGGATGAGACACGTACTCTACGATAGAGTAATGTAATAAAATTACTGTTGCTTTAAAATGCAAAGGTCAGGCAGTAAAGTATTGAAGTAAAGTAAATACATCTGCTTTATTTCCCCTCCTTATACATAAAGGGGAAAATACTGGACTATATCTAATGTAAGGAAAACCAAGACAGTGGAAAGTTTAATTACTTGCCTAAGACTACAGTGATTCCATTGCACAGATGAGATTGCAACTCAGGAGCTTCTGGCCCTTTGCCCAGGCTCTCTGAGTATCATGGAGCTCGTAGTTTACATGTTGTTCTACCAGTACACTTCCAAGACCCGATTTTTCTGCACTGTGTAAGTGTACACATGCAAAAACACTTACGCGCGAAACTTACATGTGTCTTTCTATTTAACCCTGCTAATTGCATATGCAAATCCACAGCTCACAGACTGTTTGTCTTCAGCATGTGCAGTTGTGGTAACTTTGCATGCAAATTGGCCATGCAACTGTAACCAAACTTTTTGCACCTGTGAACTCCTGAGAATCCTACTCTTTGTTTTGCTTCTCAGATTGGTGTAGTGGACTAGTTTACCCAATTTGTAAGTAGTGATGTGGTATCTGAAGTAAGATCAGCTCTTCTAGCAATTGAACACTGTCGTGTCCTGTACTGCCTATGTTTAGCTGTTAACAGGATGACAAGCTTTAGGCTCAACATTCAATGTCTTCATTTGAGATATTGAATCTTAATTGCAAGTTCATGTAAGATATGTAAGCAACTGCCTGGGTGCCCTGACATGGCCACAATTGACAGCCAAAAAAAGGAATCACAAAAGGCATGTGCAGCCTTTCATAGATTAAGCTTTCATCCTTTGACATGTAAGTCTTTATATCTGTTTGTAATCCCAATATTGGTCTGTCTTGAATTGAGGGTGGGACTATATGGCAATGTAAAGATATCAAAGATGATTCTCAAGGAGTTAATGCAGCTACATATTTCCAAGGACTGTTTTTAAAGCTAATGTGAGGATATCTACTCAATGGTACCCTAGAACATAAACATGCATTTTTATATGCCTGTGCTATAGGCTTCTAGGACTTGAATTTTGCAGAGCCTCCTAACATTAAAAACTAGGTGAGTAAGGTCCCTTGCAAGCAGTTTTGTGAATCCAGCCCTGCCTCTACACAGACTTCAACACAGTTAACCTTGCGAAGAGGGCTGTTAGATCAAAGCCAACTGCTTCTTCAAAATTGGCATGTTTTCTTGTTTTCTTCTGTAAAAGGTGGTGTTCTCAGGTGTGTTAGACCTTGCTGAAAGTGGCAAGTTTAACCACTGCCCTTAACTTCCATTAGCAGTAAGAGAGTTAATCGCTTGTTTCCACTCTAAATAAAGGCGAATGCTCAGGAATTCCAGTCCTTTTCCAAAGAGGCCCCAGTGGGGTGTTTCTTTGGGAAGGATTGGTGTGCAGAGTGAGAGTTCGGCTGAAACAGCTCCCAGGCACATAATATAGGTTTTGTTGGGGAAGCCAGATGAAATTTCCACCCGCTATGCTGCTGCATAACACAGCAAACAAGGTGGCAAACTGTGGCACAGAGGCAGGAGTGAGAATGGATGGGGAAATAGAGGGGAGAGGGTTTCCTTGCTTAAACTCTCTGGGGCTGTGGACATATTTATGTTCTACTTTTCCCCCTTCGAGCAGAAAGCTCACTTGGAGCCACCTGCTTTGAAAACTTCAGAGCTTAGTTATCTGTTCAAGTCTGAAAGAGTAAAAACAAGTTTCTGATAAAAATGCAGTGAAAGGAAAACAAAAAAGTTGGTTGTCTCTATGGCAGTTTCACACACAAATTTTGTTGCAAATGGTTTCAGAATTGTACAGTCCTTTGGGACTGAGGTTTGGTTCAGTCCATGAGATAAGTACCTAACCACAAAGTGTGGATCAGAAACTTGGATTAAAATGTCTACAAAGGTAGTAAGTATTTTACATATTTGGTTTAGGGTCTGCCTTAATTCAGTGTAGATGGAAATTTTTTACTAAAAAAAGCCATATAACTTCTTGTATACCTTTGATTAGTATCTTCAGAAGCTTCAGTAAAAAAATACACCTCAAATCTAGGCATTTTTAAGCTGTACCTTTCCAAAGTGATATTGTATTGTAATTCCATTTTCTTTGACAAAGGAAATGGGATGAATTTTTTTTTTAAAATAACAAAAACTGAGTAGAAAGTTTTTTTGACTTAAATGAATTTTTCAACTAGCCTGTTCTCTAATTTTCACCTAGAATTTAAAATAATCTCTCCTTAGAAAGCAGATGAACAGAATTATCTAACAATGGTAGAGTAATTATTTTAGAATGAACATTTTTCTACCTGGAAAGTTAAAACCATAGTTTCTGAGGTGAGCAGCAACTTGTAATGTGTTCATTAATTACCAAATTCTGTATGTTTGAAGTCTCCAGAAATATGATGTTCTATGTAAATTCCAGGTCACAAAGGTATTTAAACATACACCTGTAAACGAGCTGGCTTTGAATGTTTTCTCATAAAATGTGTTAATGCGATACAAAGGCTGCAATGGAGCTGATATTGTTCTGCTGTTTGCAATCATCCTATTAAACTACTGCACTGTTAAAATGATAGGACTTGGCTTAAAAATTCCAGCACCAGTCTCAACACTGTGCTTTTCAGTGCTTTTGAATTAGGTCAGAATCTGAAGATAAAACATACTATTGTGGAAACAGGATCCATTTACAGCCTGTGCTTTCAAAACCTGAGTGATGACTCTCCTCCTAGGGACGGTGTTGATGATGTATTTTCTGACACCAAACAATTTCTATTTTTGACTCTCTAATTCTATTGTTACATTTCTGTTCAGTGCCCTTCGTTTGATTTGTATTCAGTCTCACTTTGGCAGCTGTAACTCTGTCACAAGGTATATTTGGAGCGTTCTTGCAACTGTTCTGACATACTCATAACAGGTACAGTTTTTCTTTGACAGTGCAGTATCTGTTTTTATCAGCATGTGGGCTGCTGTCAGTGATTTACAATCAAATGTTAATAAAATTTGTCTGTTCCCTGTACTGTTTGTTTAAGCAGCTACTCTGCGTCTTTTCCTGAGTTGCTCCAAATAAGATCAAAGGGTTGAGAAGAGTGTTTGTCGATCTGTGAAGTTACAGTGATGGTGTTCTTGTAAACTCAGAATCTTAAAAATTCATAGCTATTGAAGTGCTCTGCACACATGATTAATGACTTAATGGTAGATGACAAGATAGAATACTTTTTGGTAAAGTTTCACTTTAAAAACAAAGAGTAATCTGTTTCAAGTCTAGAGAGAAGGGGGGGGAGAAGAAAGACAGTGTCAGGCTAGATTTCCCTTATAGATACCACTAGAGCTTCTGTCCCTGCTGTTGAACACAACAGCTGGTAAGCAGCGAGCAACTGGAGAAAAAGACCTGCTTTTAATCCAGTACAATGTTTTCTTGTGCCCACTTTACTGTAAGTCTCAGTGGCAAGGGGACAAAGGCTGTTGACTGATCTATGCAATTACCTCCTCTAATATTGCTTTCAACTGTCTGCCCGGAGTGACAAGAGAGGATGAGGTTTAGTTAAAGTCTGGGAAAAATGCCCCTTTAATAAATAAATAAATAAATGTCCCTCTCTGTTATCAAGCTGCTCTTCTAGACCTTTGAATCTGTTTTGGAAGAATGCAGGTGATGTGATTGAAAGTTAGAGTGAGTCTGAACTCAAGAGCAATGCAATCAATGTTTTTTACTGAAACACCCTTAGTGCTGTGTGCAGTTTGCACTGGGAAAGAAACAGGGTCTTTTTTTTTCAATTTCCGGTGTGTGGTATCTCTCTTTTTATATAGTGTGAATCAGAGGCAAACGTATTTAAAAATAATTGTCCAGCGCACTCTTAATTTGGAGGCTTTATCTGTCCTTGATGATAAAAATGTAATCCTTTAAAAATAAACAAACAAAGATAATCCAAGTTTCTATTTATTTCCAATGTGGAAAATGCAAAGGTAAAACTGTGTTTAATGAACTGTAGATGGAAGCCTTTTCCTTTTATCTGAGGAGATAGCATGAGGAAGCACTGCACATACCTTTATACTCTGAACCAGTGTAACGGAGTTGAAGCCTAATACCAAGGCCTTTTCTATGATGCAGGTGACTGTAGCAACCGGTATCTTGGTCCCTGTTTCTTAGAGTTGTTTGTGCAAAAGGACACAAGTGAACAGGAGTATGTGCTGTATATAAGGGCCCGATGTGTGCTATGATTATGCAGTCATAGTGATGAATGCACCCCTGATTGACGAATCGGCAGCATTTTAGTAAGTACGGATACCATGATGATGATTGTGGTATAGGCACAGAGAGATGAGTGTTGCAAAGCCTGCGTGGTACATGGCAGAGAATATCCTTATTTGTTGTGTATGTGTCTTGGCCAGATGCTTTCACAGATGTGTGGCAGTTTGGACTGAGGAGAGCTGGAATCTAAGGCTTTAACCAAAATCATGAGATAAGGTGATTGTACTCGTCAGCTTTCTGTTCTTTCCATGCCCCTAGCCAGCAACAGGCTGTATAGGAACACTACCTTGCTCTTTGCCTTTTTTATGAATCCAGGGATTTCAGGGGAGGGAAAAAAAAAATCTGCATCTGAATGGAATCATAGAATCTTTGGCTTGGAAGGGACCTTTGAAGGTCTAGTCCAATCCCCCTGCAATGAGCAGGGACATCTTCAACTCGGGTTGCTCAGAGCCCCGTCCAACCTGACCTGGAATGTTTCCAGGGATGGGGCATCCACCACCTCTCTGGGCAACCTGTGCCAGGGTTTCACCACCCTCATTGTGAAAAATTTCTTCCTTGTATCTAGTCAAAATCTGCCCTCTTTTAGTTTAAAACCATTACCCTTTGTCCTATCACTACAGGCCCTGCTCAAAAGCCTGTCCCCATCTTTCTCATAGGCCCCCTTTAAGTACTGGAAGGCTGCAAGAATAGTGTCAGAATTGAGCAGGATGGGGGCTCCTTGTGTTCTGAATGTGAAGATGCAGCATTTGGAAGGCAGAAGATTTCACTCTGTGTCCCTGCAGAGCACTGATTACCTGCTTGCAAATTTCGTAACTAATGTTATCACAAATTCTTCTCATTTTATTAACAGTTATTTTTATCAGCAGACCCAAGGCCATCAGGTGTCTTAACACTCAGTTGTCTCCTAAAATGTCTGAGAGGAAAGACCAGTGAGAATTTAATTTAGATTTCATTGGATGGCATTTCTGATTATAGCAGCAGAGTAGGAATTGGGAGAGAGACCACCAAATCCTTTCACATATGGCATAAAATAGCCTCTCTGTTCAGTCCATACTAGCTTCTGTTGAATACTGCTCATATATTATGTGATGAACCTATTCATAGCTTAATACTTAAGCTACTGTTCAGTATGTTCCAACCATGGCTGACACTCTTACATTCACTTTGATGTGTAAGCTTGTATATGCGTTATTTGTCTATTAATGAGAAAAAGTGTACTCCAATAGATTTAATGGTAGTGGCTATCAAGAGAGGTAAATTCCACTCCCAGTCTCCATTTTTTTTGTGCTTAAATACCTCCCCCCCCGCCCCCCAAAGGAATATTTCATTTACTCTCCTGTTTCCACAAAAGCTCTGAGGTGTTTAAGTGGAAGCTGCTAAATTAAAGCCTACATTTTTTTATGATGGCTTAATAGGTCACTGAAATTTGACAGTGACTATCTACCCGAGCACGATCTGGAAAGATGGCCTTGACGTAAGAGTTTTTTGGTATGCTGCAATGTCCGACCCTGGATGGGAAATGTACTGTATTTGTACCTCTTAGTGAGTGTTGCACAGTTAAGGACTAAGGTTTGCAGAAGATATTGTACTACTCTTGTGTCCTGTGCTGAACAGAAAGACATGCTCAATGTCCATCAAAACCTCTGAATCCCAATTTATTAATTGCTATTTCTTTGGTAGCTTTCTAATTCTATCAGGTGCATTGTTGATTATTGCAGTGTCTAGGAGCCTCAAGGACATAACTTGCCTGGCTCAGCGCACACTTTGATACTTGTACCAGTTGAAATGACTGCAGAACACTGATATTATAACTCTGGACTGTAAGACACTTGTGTAGAGCAGTGGGAACAAAAAAAATCTACTTGTGATGACTTCATAGTCCTTTATCTCTCCAGTCTATTTGTTCTGTAAAAGTACAACAAGAGAAGAAGTAAAAGACTGCACTACTCCTTTCTACCTTTTTTTATTTATATGTAACTATATCTTAATGCTAATTGTAAAACTTGACTTAAAAAACCCTCAAAAATCTTTCTGCTTAAAAAGAGGAAAGGAAGCTGCATTTATCTATTTGTTCTCCTTTTGTGTTTCCTTAATAGTGATTCAAGAGAATTAACCTGTGTGGAATTAAACAAGAAAAAGTTAATTCAGAAAACTACCTGAGATGCTTTCTGCCTTCCTTATTTGGGCCTAGACTGTGTGATTTACCAGATTAGGGGAGATTTGGAATTGATTTGCCCCAGACCCTTATTTGAGTTTCATTTGCATGGACATAATGTGGCAAGGGCTTCTTTTATGCCCTCAGTGTGAAGAGGCTCAAGTGGTGGCAGCACTGTCCATTTTAGCATTGCACTGGATCATCAAGTCTGTTGTTGCTGTCTCAGTCAGTATTTAGATATAAATCCCATTTGCAAGTCTATTTGATTCCACCTTGCGGTCAGTTTGGGTTTTGTCTTCTGGTGTTCCTATTGGAAGACTGTCCCAAAACTTCTCTAAGACTGACCTTTGAGAGCCCAGCTGCCCTCCTTGTTTGCCTCTCATTACACAGCTATGTTCTGATGCCAGCTCTGGTCTGTTTATTTGCATGTTTCTTTGCCTCAGAACTGTATCTTGCTGGGCTAGAAAGGAATTACCAGACTTCTATGTGGCTTCTCTCTCCAGATTGTGGAAAAACTATTTTGTGTGAATTTTTGTGGTTTATGGAGTAGGAGAAAGTACGATTTCCAAAACACACCCTCCTCTCCCTTCTCTGATCAATCATGTTCTGGTTGTGGTTGTTCTGGAAACGTTTTCTCTAAAAATAAGATGCCTGAATCGCAAGTCTGCATAGTGTATTCCAAGAGGGGAATTCCTAAGGTGTGGTGAATTTTTACAAGACACAGACTTTTAACAGAAGAGGGAGGCATTCCTTTGAAGTGCTGGATGAGGAGAGGAGGCGGCAGAAATCTCAGAAGGCCCAACTCAACCAATGTATTCAATTTGGCTTAAAAGGTTTGTTATTTGTAGAATGCTAATGAATTTTTATACTAGAAAGTTATCAGAGGGTGGCTGGAGTTATCCTTTACTTTCTCACCATTCTGTGCAAAATAAATAATAAAAAAAGCAACCTTACATTAGTGTGGTCTAAAACTAACACACAGGTGGGCTCTGCTAATGCTTCAATACTTTCTTATATCTGATCTTTTTCTGAGAAAAGGAATCTCTTTGCTGTCACTGTTTAAGCACCTCATGTTGCATAGGTGTGGTGTAATTAAGCCTCTTAATCTTTTTTTCTTCTCTGTTCTTTTTTTATAAGTATCTGGTGGTTATTGTATTGTAAATTTCTGCAAAAAATGGACAAAGCATTCCTAGAAAACGCATATTCTCCTCAGATTCAGAGAGATCATGGCAAACAGCTGCGCTAAAAGGGAGGATATAGGTTGAAGAAAAATACAAGCTCTAAGCATGGTGTTTGGTTGTTTTTTTTGAGGGATACAGATACAGTTGTATATAATAATTTCAAAAACAACATATCCAGTCCTGAATTACCTTCCCAATTCAACAGTCCCTTCTTATTGGATTAAAAGTAAGTTAGCTTCTTTGATTCCTGTTATTACTCAGGACATCCTTGGTTGAAGGTGATGTTGATCTTGTTTGTAATACCTTTGGGTCACTTCAAAGACTGTGAAGGAAGGCTCACTCATGATGGTTTGTATTCCACTGATTTGGAAAACCAGAAAGTGCCAATAGATAGAAAAGAACACTTTCAAACTTTGGCAGCACTAAATAGACTAAAATGCAATCCAGAGCTGTTTACAGCTCTTTGGCTGAATTTTCCTTTGTGAATAACCAAAGAAATCTAAATTGAAAACCAAGCCAAATTCCTGAGTCTCCAGAGAGAGATTGTATGAAGCTGTAGGGATTAGTGTTTCTGCAGAAGTTTTGGATGAAATGTCTTACATATGGTTATTGCAATTGCCATGGGCCTGACCTCAATGCCCTTGCCTGTCCTTTCAGTCACCTAACAACACTTTATATCAGTTTTCCACTTATGTGAATGGGCTTAATACTTATAAGGCAGAAGAGCATGGAAAGCATATTGCCTTCAGTTCTTTTTTTCTTTAAAATATTATGCTCCCCAATTAAAAATCAAATGCTTACCAACAGAGGCTATGTGCCCAGTAGACATGATCTTTCAAAGGCACAAGCAGCTGATCTAATCTTCTCTGGGCCTCTAATGAAAGGCTTCATGAAATTCACCATTTATTCCTCATTCTCAAATTAGAGAAATAACTGGAGATTTCCATTCTACGTTAATTGTTGGTAAGTGAATGTTGACTGTATTGGGGTGACTTTAGGAGTAAATAAGGAGTTGTTGGTGGTGTTTTTTTCTGTTTCTTTTTATTTTTTTTTAAAAAGGACCTGTCAGGCCTGTTTGACCTTGATGTATCAGCTTCATTCATTATTCTTCTGCAAGGTGTTGGTTCATTTCCTACATCACGGAGATAAGTAGAAAGGGACTAGATAGCAGAGGGCTACTGCTTGCTTCCTGTTAGCTGAAGTCAGATGTCAGGCTAGGCTTTCTGTTCTCTAGTTTGATTGATAAGCTTGAAGGAGTCCATGGCAGGTATGCAGGTCAGGGGGATAACAGCTGGAAAATATGCACCCAGCAGAAAGACCACACAGAGAGAGAACAAATTCTTTCCCACTTATCGCTGAACAATTTCAGGATAACTTGGTGGTTAGCACATGATTTGACATTTGATGCAGTGTGTAATCTCTGGATATAGCCATGTAATTATGCTCTGCATTCTATTCGACTGATAGAATACTTTGTAATAAAGTGGGATGATGCTAATTGTTTCTTTAGTTTTAGCTACAAAATAATATCCAAGACTTGCAACAACTGTCAATATGCTGTTGGGTATTCAGAGATTTTACATGTAATTGTGAACCAGCTACATCCAAAGGGTTTGACAATTCCTGCTCCTCAGAGGTCATAGAAAGAAAAGTTGTTAAGCACAGGAAAAGTTGGGAGGAACTTTCTCCTGGTCAGAGGCAGGGCAGCATCAACAAGTCTGTACTTGGATGGGAGCCATGCCAATCTGGCATCACTGGTAATGCGATCTTCCTGGTAAGAGGGGAAGGAGGCCTTGGCACGTTAATGATGGTTATGTGATGCAGTCTGTCCAAAGGAACCATGGTGTTCAGTTATCTTTGACGTTCTCAGTTATTGCTGTTGTACCTCACAGGGGTACCCTACCCAAACTGTGGGAAGTCTTGGGTGGGCACTGAATACACATAGATCTGGCCTGTTGCCTCTTCATTCCCACTGTATGCATCTTCATGTCTATACATCCTGTCTTCCTCTCTGGTAGATAAATGTTGAGGTTCTTCTAGAAATGATTTTGGGTGCTCTGGCCATGTTGATATTGCTACAAGGGTAAATGCTGTACCTGGCCCTAAATGAGGCTGCTTAGTCATGAAGTACAGAGCCCTGTAAAGGAGTGTTGCCCATGATCTGCCCCACAGTAGCTCTCAGTCACCGTTCTTTGTGGCCTGCCCCTTTATAAAGCAAGGAGATCATGTCTTCTCTTCCCTGTATCAACATTAGATTTCTATGCTCTCTGCAGTAGTTAGAAACTAGGAGTGATGTTAGAGAAGGATTGATCTCGGGGCTCAGCACTGCCTGAAAAGGCACAGGTTACTGCCATCGCCTCTGTAAGAGCTGCCTTTAAACCTCAGTTGATAAGTTAGAGCTAAAACTGGTTCGAGGTCACATCCTTAGCTTTGATGAATGGGTGGCCCAGAACTAAATAATATCAGCTGAGGACTGGGCTTTGTAGGTTTCCAGAACAAGATTTAAAATAATATTAAGAATGAGATCAGACCCCTTCCTACAGTGGATTAATCTGAAATGAATTTTAAGACGGGAAATAGGCAGGGGCGAACGCCTGCTTCTGACAGATGTTCTCTTGCACCTGTGTTTTATCATTTGAGAAGAAAGAGCAAAACTGTATGAATCTGTGATGGGCCCTGTGCAGTGGCGCTTGTGTAAGAGTTGTGAATACCCTCTCAGGAACACTGCTGTTACTCACATATATAGCTAGAGACAGCAAAAATCATGCACAACTTGGGTTTTGTGTGCTCTTCTGTTATCAGTAATCACTGAAGCATAAATATACCCTATTGATCATATTTAGTTATGGATATATTAGGTTGGTCTCCATGTTGAGTAATAAGCAGTTGTCTGGTTGTCTGGCAGAGGCACCACCCAGCCATAGTAGGATGATAGTGTTTCATGTTCTCATTTCATATTGATTTTTCCATTGTTTCAATTATATCAGCTTAATTTATTCAGGGTGCATTTATGAAAAAGTAGTAGTCTGGTATTTCACCAGTATTTCTATACATTCTGGTAATGGAGATTTGGTGGCAAAGTAAATTTAAATTTCCTAAATAGTAGCTATTAGGAGATCTGACCTCTTGTTTTGAAACCCGTAGATTGATTTCTCCCAATGGGGCCTACTCCACTGGGTATTAAACATCCAAACAACTTCACCGGGAGTTTTAGAGGAGTGCTGGTTTCACAGTCAGGTGTTTGTAATGTACCTACACATAGCAGGTAATACTCCTCCTCTTCAAAACTTCAGCGTGGTCTTTTGATTGTGTAATTCCATCTCTTCCCTTCCTCCCTCTCCCCTCTCCTTCCTACTCCAGACCCTTTGCAGGTGTCTGATCTGACCCGTCAGGTGGGTCTCTGTTTGCCTGTCAGCTTGGGAGCTGATGGCCTTACCAAGGTACGGCTGATTGCACAAAGCGGAACAGGGTTCGTCTGAATTGCAGGTGTGAGCAATCGGCAGAGATCTCTGCTAATCCTGAGGATAGTGGAGCACCCTGGGCTGAAGCAGGCACAGTCAGAAAGGGCTAAATGAGGTGCAAAAGGGAAAGAAAGAAAAAGTTAAATCCTGTGGTTTTCTTCTCCCAGGTGGCTTGGGTTATTTAGGGCTTGTAAAGTGAGTTGCTCTTGTTTTTTGGCAGCCCATGAGGATGGAATTTTGGAGCATGGCTGGGAATTTGTTTATATACATATATATCTGTATGTATTTATAGAAACAGCTTTATTGGAAAGTAATTTTCCAAGGACTCTGTAAGTCAATGGAAAATCCTGCTCATTTTAAGAATTTTGGGTTTGAAGCAAAAATTAAGCTCATTTATGCTTTGTCTTCCTTGGCATCTGTTGAGACCAGGTAGCTACAGGCATGATTGAGTTTTGGGCTTTATCGTACATGGTAAAGCCCAAAAGTGTACAAGAGCTCTACTAGGTGTTAAATGCATTTGATAGTCTTGGGAGCGAAGGGGAATGGATCCACTGGGAGATTATTTGCTTTGGGTATCTAAAACATTATGCAGGCCAAATGCGGAGGAAAATGCTAGAGGACAGTGGGTGTACAGAAGAGAGCATTACAGTAGGCAGGGAACATGAGACAGATTTAGGAATTTGTAATAGGGTGAAAAGGGAGGTGTTGCTGAAGAAGAAAAAATGGAGTTACTGGAGCAGGGAGAGAGAGGGCAGTAGAAAAAAGTCAAAGTGATGCATCCAATGTGAACAGGGTGCCTTTGATCTGCTGAGTAAATATTGCTTTGCTTTACGAGTTTTTAAGTTCTACTCAGGCTTTATCTTCAGGGTCCTCCTGAAATCTTGTGAGTTACAAGTTCATATTTTTAATTTCTATATTAAACTTTCTGTATAATCACAAGATTCCAGATGCTGAGATTAGAAAAAAATACTATCTAATATACCTAGACTCTAATACCACAATAACATCTAATATATCCATAAAATTTATTTGCTGACCTTTAACAACTGGTAAACCTAACATTTTTCTAAAATCATTGAAGGTTAACCTTTCTTATAGCAGGAACAAATTTAGTGTAGAAATGATATATTGCAGCTTAAGGTCCAAATCCTATCATTCAGGGAAAGGACTGCAGGATATAGCCCTTTATTTGCAAACAGGGAAGGGCAGTTACACTAAGCAAAGCATGCCTTAAAAAACTAACAAGAAATTGGGAGAGGTACAGAGAAGATTAAAGTATTCCTCAGCAAAGGAGGTTAATCCAATTTCTCGGCACCAATTTTTCTGCACTTAAGAGGAGATTGTATTTTGCAGTCCTGATCCATCAGGTGTGAGCTAGTTTAGTGCAACAATCACCTGTGTTTGCTTCATATTTATTTATCTCTAAGCACATATTTCATAGAGGGTAGTGTGACACAGTGGTATGACTTCCGTTCTTCCCCTCCTTCTCCACACAAAGTCAAACTGGCTCTGTAGTTTGTGTTCTCCGAGACTCAAGAGACCCCACTTCAACTCGTATTCCTCTCCTTGCTGGCCTGGTATAATGTCACTTTGTCACACTTTGTTTGCTTGTAGTATAATCTCTCTTTTGCATTGTGGAAACACTCTAAAAACACAGGAGATGCATACACAGGTCCCTACCTCTATGAGTGTAAACTGAGAGGACAAAAACAGACACAGAATAAAATAAAGGCCTGTAACATGTGAGTAAAGTGACCAGAACAATGGCTGGATTGTAGCTTATTGTTTGGTTTTCAAGTTAAAATCCCCAAGAAAATCCCTCCTGTCAATTAAACTGGAAAGGGTGTGGGGTGTGAGGTGTGTGTGAGGGCTCTCTCACTTTCCTCCTGCTCGCAGCTTCTTCCCTCCAGTCTAGAAGTACAGTCTGTATAGGAGATGGTGATGAAGTCAACAGAATCTTGTTTATTGACCTCAGGATGCCTGGGTTGGACCTGTCAGTGCTCATTTCTAGAGGGGTCTGCTGAAGTAGGTCTTTGGGAGAGGCGAAGTTCTTGAGAATAGAGCCAGCCAAAAAGCAGCATTAATGCTCAGGTATCTTTAAAAGAGATATTCCCCCCCCCCCCCCTCTTCCGTCCGCTTTATCTAATTCCTCAATGTGAAATGGATGCAGATGTGTGGAATTAATTCATCCAGGATTTAGAATCACCATTTTGTATGTGTACCCACCCACATAATTGCTTTCCTTTCACACACTGCACTCCTGTGCACACCTGTGGGATGTTGGCAAGACCTCCTGGATATTAGATCTACTGAACATATGACCCATATAGTTTTCACAGTATGGTAAAGTTACAGAATTACACCTGGGTAGCCTTGATGGGCAATGTATTGCATTCCTGGTTTCATCTTCTGTATCCTTTTACTTGTGTTAGAACAGTGTGATGGGAATCAGGACTAGTGTGTCCCTTGTGATTTACAATTTTGTATTTTTGTTTAAGCTTCTTGAATAATCAGAGTATTCTTCTTGCTGGGATTCACTTATTTCTATAGTGAGGTCTAGGACGTTAGTTATTCTCCAGATCTGTGACTAAGTGTACCTATGAATAAAGTAGGGAAAATGCTTATCTACTTGCTGATTTTCCTGTGGAGATCAAGTACTGTTGAGAAGTTCTAGGAGAGGGCCAGAATGTCTCTTGCAGGACATTGCAGAGAATTCCATCTTTGTGGAGCAAGTAAAATAGCACAAGGCATCTCAGGCTACATGCTGTGGCCTGGCTTTAGGCAATGGAACCAAGCTTTACACAAAGGAAGATTATAGCTGTGTGTTATGTTTCCAGCTTTCTAGACTGTATTGTTCTACTTTCATGCTTTTGACCACTTCTTAGATATGTTCTCAAGTAGCTGTGTTTCTTCCTCCCAAATAGCATGTCTTTTGGTTGTACTGCAGTCTTTAAATGATTAGCAGTTACAGTGCTTTTGTGGTCTCTTGCCACTTCTGTTTTTGTTCAAGGATAAAAAAATCTGGCAAACTTGGGACAACCTGGATCATGCAAAAGATGTTAAATAAGATTTGGAAAGATTCTATAGAGAAATATAAGTTAGGGGTTAGATGGCAAAATTTGGCCTTGTAATACTCAGTCTTTGTGTAATCTGATAACGAACTTGTGGCTGTGTGAAAAGCAGGTATCATGTCTTTAAAGATGCATAGCTACCAAAAGATGTGGCTGAATGGTGCAGCGGATTTGCAGAACTCAATTTAGTTGACTCCCAGCTTTCAGGAGTGACTCAGCCTGCATGCAAGTATCCTAAAACTTTATTCTGCCATTACTGCTTTTAATATTTGTACTCTTCATGGATTAAATTTAGGTCAACTGTTGTGTTCAATGTTCTACAAAGACTTGTGGCATGGTGGGACGGTGCAGGGGATGTCAGGGCAGTGTAGATAAGCATCCCTGGCCTGGGATGAATCCTGGAAATACCTGCAAGTACAAGATCACTCGATCAGTGTGCCATGGTAGGGTGACTATTTTAGCTTTGAATCCACCATGCAGGACTGCTTCGCTGTGCAATGACCGGTCTGGTTAAGGGCTCGTGATTAAATAAAACATGGAAATCATGCTTCACTTGGTGAATGTAATTAATTTTTATGAAAAAAAAAAAAAAATTTTCTTGACACATAGAGGTATTATGAATTCTTACCTCTTGATCAAAGAGGTTTTGTTTTAAACTGCTATTGCTTTTAGGATAAATTAACAGTGGAGCAAAATGACCTAACGTTGCTGAGAGATAAAAGTTGAAACTCTGTGGACTGTAGCTTTGAATCTTTTTGTGTATGTGTTCATGAAACATATTCTCCTAGAATAACACCATGCATATAAAATGCCTTGGATAATAAGCTATCCAGGAAGAATAATGCAATATCTTACTTACTCTCCTTGTTTTAGTCAGTTTTACTTACTTTTTCAGAATGTTTCATCATAAATTAATGTACAGTTTCTTAGTTTTCAACATTAGTTACTGAAAGGAGTTGTCTGTGTTTCACTAACAAGTGGCACAAGTGCTGAAGTAGGCTTTATACTACAGGACATATTCTCACTCTTCCACTCTATTTTGGAAAAGTTGGTGACATCAGGGATAAGAATAGGAGCAACAATAATTCAAAAGCAAAGAATGGAGAGGAGGGAGTTCCTGCACTATTATGTCCTGACCAAAATTTAAGACAGAAGAGAAACAGGAGTGGTGTATATGGCTGAAATTACAGGTGAATGAAATTTCCCAGGGTGAAACTTATGCTGGATGCAGGGGATGACACTATTGACTTGCAGCAGTTTTCAGCGCTGCCTTGTTCTTCTTCATCCCCAACTAAAAACTCCTCTTCTTCCTGCATGCCACCTTGTAGGTATAACAGTGTGTTGCTCACCTTGGTGCCTGTTTCTAATTCTTGGAGGAATAACTCTAGTCCAGAAAAAAGGGTGCTATACAATCTTTTAGAGGCTACCAAGTATGTAGGACCTGTGTTTTGTTGTTTATAAGAATGGCAGCTCTACAGAATGGCACTGCAATACTGTGAGGGAGAGGTGGCCCTATTCCTGACTTACAGGAAGAAGGTCACTTACTGATTTACTAGCAACATTTCTTTAAAGTACTTAAGATTTTCCTTGGAAAGTCCTTCATCCAAATTCTGATAACTTCTAACCTTGCTTAGCTTTCATGGGAGCTAGTGGAACCACAGTCCAAAGTATGTTTTGGCTGAATGTTATCAAAATGCTGTACAGTTATGTTGCATTAAAAAAAAAAATTCCCATTTGGGTCTTGGGGGTTTTTGTTTTGTTGTTTCTTTTTTTTTCCAGTTACAGGTTACTGTTGTTCATTTTAACTTCCCCAAATATGCATTTCAAGGAAGGAAGCAGTCTCAACGTGTGTGTTTTAGAGATTTGGGATATTGGAAAGATCAATCAAAATAGATAGCTAATTTCCCACTACCGTGCAAGTCACAATCTGTAAAGCACTTTCACACCAATCTGCAAGGCTAGAAAGTGTTACTAACCCTACAGCATGGGGTTCCTGAAACATGGGCTACATTTTTCTTCTGGTTCTCTCTCAATTTCGGAGCATAGAGCTTGATTCTTCTTACCAAAGTCAATGACAATGTATGAAAGAGTTAGACTTCCTCAGGGAGCATACGGAAGGAAATAAAACAATTTGCTTGCAAATGGAAGGTAATTGGTATGTTAATTAAAATTGACTTTACTTCTCTTAATGTTAACCTCCTGATTTTCTCCAGTGTTTCAGGTAGGGGAAAATAATTTTTTCTTTAGTATTCTTAAGAATGAGATTGGATAATAGGCACAAATGAAGTCCAAACCTAGTACAAAAAAACATGAGAAGATATGTCTCCTGGCTGCTTTCCTAATACAGCATAAGGAGGACGAGATAGTTATCTGAGCAGTCACTCCACAGCTCAGACTTCAAATTATAGTAATTATGACAATTTGTGCCAATAGCCATGAGGTGGGTTTTTTTGATGTGGTTAAAAATAACATCTGTAAAAATCCAATAAAAAAAATTACATTTTGCTAATTTTCTGATAAGATAATGTTTAACTGTACTCTGTGCCTTCTACTGCCGTTTTCAATTAGAGTGTTTCCTTCTGGGCTTTTACCATCTCATCTCATGGATCCGATTCCATCCTGAGCAGTTCATTTGTTTTAACTTTCTTAATTAATTGTTTTGTGTAGGTTTTGCCTTTCAAACTGATATCAATCTTCCAGACTTATTAACGTACTGATTGCTAACGTGCGATACAAAGCACAACTCAGTCAAATTGTTCTTTCTGTCATATTAAACAGAGTTCCCATATTAGCCTGCTAAACAAAATAATTGTAGATAATTTAGAGGGTAACAAATGACAAGAGTCCTGTACCTGGGAGAGTAGAAAAAAGTTCTGTTTACAGCTTCTCTCTGCTGGCTTTGGGTACAATTCTAAGCCCCCATGCATAGGCAGAGTAAGACAAAATAGTCAGCTGCCAAGAAATTGTAGGAGAGCTGGTGAGAAAAATTGCTTTTCCCACATAGTGAAGTTTCTTACCTTGTCTGAGGAATATGGGGGACAAAGCGAAGTAGGGTATCAGACACAGCTGATAGTTTCCCTCCTGTCTTTTCAGGGAATTTTCTCTTTTGTGTGAATTAATTCAGTTTTATATTCCTGAGTTAAACAAGGCAGATGTTATTTTGGGGAAGCGTGGCATTATGTCCTTTACACCATCCTCACATAGATCTACTCCGTGTAGCTTGACTGAAAGGACACATCGTTTGGAGTCACGATTGCAAGTTCCAATGTAGTTTAATTGGTGTATGACAAGGAACACGTTTCTCTGGGGATAAGGGCTATCCTTGAAGTTGTCATCTAGATGACCTGCTACAAGTTCGGTGTGTAGCAATGCAGAAGAATTGTTTCTCAGAAAAGGCACTAATCCCTGGACTATTTAAATTCACTTGAGATTATGACCAGAGCCCACAAAGAATTTGTTGTTAATACTATAGTATCACTACTCTACCTGACCAAACTAAGGTCTCATTATACTATACATTGCACAAATAATTTCTGAACATGCTCAGTGGTCGTGTAACTGCTCCTGGAGACTTTACCTCTGGCATTGGTGAGACCAGACAGATGCTTGTGTCCTGTTGATAATCTCCCTTTCATAAACATCACAGTAAACGATAATATAAAGAATGAAAAAGACATGTAACTTCAGGTATGTTCTCTTAAGGCTTTAAAAGACAGGTAAGGGCTAAGAGGACTCTTCTGGCAATGATAGACTTCAAAGTGCACTTTAGATAGAAGACTGAAGTGCATATTTCAGAATTTATTGAGCAAATTTTGTCTCTATTCACAGGGGAAATGAGATAGTTTATGTTGTAAGGTCAGCCCACTCATCAAAATTGAGGTTTACCTGGGATTTGGAGACATGTTTTGATTTAAATTTCTAAGGTACCAGTCTCAATGCATGCTAAAACTTGAGTGTTGTGAAATTGTAAATTCTGAAATCAATTAAAAGATTTTTTTGCTGAGTTTTGCTTGTTAGAGTGTTACAGATGTGATTTTCCTCTCTGAAATGTATTCTTCTGTATTTGTTGATATTTCCTAATGCTTCTGACATGTTCCTGATTTGTCCTTCAGGCCCTGCAGAACTTTGTCTGCACGTGGTTTTCTGCCTTTTTTTTTTTTAACTAGGGAAACTCAACCTTCTCTATTTGTAGCCTTCCATTCCCACATCTATGCCGTGTTTTCTCTAGATCACTATGTGCTTATGCATGTGTCACTGTTCTTGAAGTGGGGCAACATTGCTTTAAAAGAATCACCTTTTAACACATAATCCTAGCACGTGTATTGCAAGATGCTGTGACATACCCAAGCCTATGTATTTTTCTGAAGTTTTTGTCTGTTAGAGCTGGTACAACCCCTCATCAGCTGCTTCAGTGCAGCAGTTTGAACACTGTTGTGTATGGTTGCTGTGGAGGTGGTTGCCCTCTTCTTAATGCAAGCCTAGCCAACTCTCCCATGCACACAGCCTCCAAGACGCATCCAGGTCTTGGTGCTTAGGCTGCTGACGGGAGCTCACAAGATGGTGCATTATGCCAGTTTGACTACAGACTGCTTCAGAGCAGCTGCAAAACTTGCAGTGGCTGTGACTCAGGCAGCAAAGATTTTCCTGCCTTAAGGTAGCTCCCTCCCATTCCTTCAGTAAGGGTTTCCTCTGTGTTTGAAGCCATGCAAAAGCTGTAGATGGGTCCCACTAAAAACTATATAGAGTAATTTCCTCTTATCCTTGCAACAGAAATCCCTGTGCAGTTTCCCTAGCACTGTAGACCTCTCCTGTTTGAGAGGGGTCAGATTTGCAAAGTAGGAGAAGCATCTTGGAGCTGAATCTACCTTATGCACAGACAAAGGTTGGCCATTGTCAGCCCAGAGCTTCTCTGAGCTTCCTGGCTTTTTAAAAACAAGCCCACATGTGCTGACACAGATTTCTCAGCTTTGGTACTGCCTAAGTTCCTCACAGAATATGAATAATAGAAAAATACTAAGCATTTTGCTTGATGTAACTTTTGCAGAAAACCAAAGCAGAATGAACTTTGGCTCCTGTTCAGCTGCAATCTAGACATGAATTAACAGGCGCTTCAAACTTAAATTAGACGAGTCAACCTCTGAATGTAGTTCAGCAGCACACCAAAATAAATCTGGATGACATTTATGACATATTTAATTGTTTCTATAATCTAAGTAACACAAAAGGCGTAAGTCACAGCACAATACTTTATTGCATTTCTTTTTGAAACACTGTCCATGAATACATTTAGACTGGAAATTGGAAGATTTATTACTATCAAAGTGAGAAATATATGATGTTCTTGCTGTGATGGCAGTGGACTGCAGCTGCCTATACTAAACTGGAATTCATGATCCAGTTCCACTCCAGGCTAATGTTTCTTGGTACCTAAGGCTGGGTTATTTAAAACAAATGTCAACACCATTTTTTGTCGTCTTCATGTACCACTTTTATTCTGAAATCATCAGAGTCCATAAAAAAAAATAGAAACTTCAATGAAGTATTTAATCCCTAATTTTAAAAATTTGATTTGTGGTCTAAGAAAATGCAAGTGCTGGTGACAGACTCCTTTATGTGAATATCTATTCTGTGTCAAGTATATTTAAAACCCCAGACACACCTTCCTGGAAAAGAAAAAAAAAAAAGAAAAATAGAGAGATATATATGGAGGAATGGAGGAATTGGGATATTCCCCAGTGTAGTCATCCAGCTGGAAGTCATGAGATATGTGACACATTTATTCATTAGACCGCACATTTTCTCTACCCTCTCAACTAAAAGAATACATACTGTATTAATTCATGTAGTGCCTATGGCAGATCTAGCAAAGTATCTGTGCCATGCTGTCATTGGGCAAATTGCTTCTAATGCTGCTGCCCTCTTCAGTTCAGTG